>NC_041407.2:5055000-5427500 GCF_900747795.2 Erpetoichthys calabaricus | reverse complement strand
TGCACGGAGTTGAATAACTTTGGTGGTTTCAGCCTGTGAACACTCCGTCGTTTCATCGAGCGGTGGGAGTTCATAAGCGTGGTAGCCCCCCCTTGGTGATTTCAGCTTGAAACACTGCACAGAAATTTTACAGACAGTTATTTGATGTGTCGCCCGGTGTGGTCCTCTGGCCTGCTCAGCAAATTCAGCCCAAAAGCTGACCAATTATTCGATACTAAAAGAACCCTAATTGTGGGATCTGCAGGTAAGTCGCACAGAAGTTGGTGTCCAAGTGAATGCAAGTACAAGCAGAAGGAGATTGTGACCTGCATGGGGAGGTGTGCCAGGGAAAAGGCTTTACTGTCCAAAAAGAAGATCAGTTGAAGACCACGCTTTGCCCCTGAACATCTAAGCAAAGACTAGAACTTCTGGAGCGAGGTGCACTGGACAAATAAATCAAAGATGGAGGACACAGGAACAGCACGTCAGTTTGGAAGCATTTCAGGAAAAGAACCTCATAGTAACTGGTGCATGGTGCTGGAAATGCTCCGGTTTGGGGTTGCTTTGCTGTCTCAGCTTTTTGGGGGGCTCGTCATTGACTCAACTATAAGTTTCAGTTGATTTGATGTACTTTATTAATCACCGAGGAGATTTGGTCTTTTCACATGAACTCTAGTGGCCAGAGTGCAGGGTCAGATGTTGAATAACTCGAGGGCCCAACGGAGTAGGATCCCTTCTGGCAGTAACAGAATATGAAACTCTCTGCCATATCAGATTGTGCTTGAGGAGACTGTGAGACCACCTGTCTGAAAGCTGAAGTTGAACTGCACATGGTCCCTTCGGCATGATTATGACCTGCAGCAACACTAGCACATCTGCCAAGGAATGATGGATTATGGACTGACTGAGTCAAAGCCCTGATTTGAATCCCATTGAAATCAATGTTCACATGGGCAGGGAAGGCCACCAGCATCTTGCAGTGGAAGAAAGTTTGCATGGAGGAGAGGTCCAAAAAAAATGCCACCCAGTTGCTGTCAAAGACTGGTGGGCACTTATGGAAAACACCTACAAGAAGGCAACACCATCTCCTGAGGCCAAGGCAGGGATTTATTTTTTCACCAGTAGACCACTACATATATTAATAATTTTATTGAATAAATAACTGAAAAGGCACATTTTCATTGTGGTTTATTTTTTTATTTTTTATTTTTTTTTGAGTTTATCGCCTTTATCTGTGGGCACAGTTTGCATGAAGATCTGCTGTTTGTCTGGTCAGGTATGTTCAGAAAGTCGACCGTCTCCTTTTTCACAAGTCTGTTATTCTGATGTTCTATTAGAATTTATAAAAAAGTGTCTGTGTAGATCAGTTATTGGTGTATGGTGTTTGTTAACAAATAATAATTCATTCTTTACATTTATAGAGCACTTCTCACACCCCTCAAAACACTTTACACAGGCAGTGGGGAGCCCCTACCTGGAGGGCTTGACGGCAGCCATTTTGTGTCAATACGCTTACCACACATAAGTGATGAAGGGGGTGAGAGTGAGAGAGAGACGATTAGAGACCGGGGGTCTGATTAGGGGGCCACAATAACTTGGCCGTGGTGGGAAAGTTAGATTTAGAAAGAGATAAGGCACTATATAATAAATAGATAATGAAAGGCACCATCTGACAGGTAGAGAGATTGAAAGGCACTATATAATAGATTAATATATAGATAGCTGGATAGATACTATATTAGATAAATATATAAATGACAGGAAAGGCACTACATAATAGATAGATAAATAAGGCACTATATAATAAATAGGTAGAGAGTGAAAGGCACTATATAATAGATAAATAAGGCACCATCTGACAGGTAGAGAGACTGAAAGGCTCTATATAATATAGACTGATATATAGATAGCTGGATAGATACTATATTAGATAAATATATATATGACAGATAGGAAAGGCACTACATAATAGATAAATAAGCACTATATAATAGGTAGATAAGGGACTATATAACAAATAGATAATGAAAGACACTATGATTGAGTGAAAGGCACTATATAATGGGTAGATAGATATGGGACTATATAATAGATAATGAAAGGCACTATATGATAGAGTGAATGAAAGGCACTATATAATAAATGGGTAGACAGATAAGGGACTATATAATAAATAGATAGTGAAAGGCACTATATTACATAGATAGGGCACTATACAATAAAAAAGATGGATAGATTATTGAGTCTTGCTGACCGAGACCCCCCAGTCCAGCGTTAAGGGTACAAACATTGTTATCTGTGGAAGTTGATGCCATTTTCTTCCAATGCCAGCTCTAATGCCCTTCTTCTGTGTTGTGTAATCGCTGCCTCCATGCTGCATTCCAAACTATGCCAAGTGCAGAATAATGAGAGACATTTATATAAAGAAATTAAATATCCAAGTTACATTCAACAAAAAATGGCATCATGTAACTGGAGGTTTCTAGTGGCGCTGGCCCGCTGCTGTTGTGCTCTCATGAGATGCCCAGGTTCTATTAAAGACACTGAGACATCAAATTAAAAATAAAAACTTTTTAAGGCTTTATTTGTCCCTGCGTGTGGCCATACAAGTACAAGATGGACCATTAAAATGTTGGGGCTACACAGTGGGCTCAAAGTAGGCCGGACCCCCTTACACTTTTTCTTCACGCTTTGTTGTGTTAAATGGAGAGATCCGCCATTTATCCCCGTCAATCCACACTCAATGTCCCATAATGACAAAGTGAAAATGTGTTTTTAGAAAGGTTTGCAAATGTATTAAAAATCAAAACCCGAAGTCTTGCATTCATCAAAGAATTCTGCCCCTTAAAGCAGCACTTTGGAGAAGCCCCCTCGGCAGCAGCTCCCGCTTTGAGTGTACCTGCGCCCGCATCTATCAGCTTTGGGCCGTCTGTCCCGTCCTTATCGGCACATCTTCTCAGGCCCCGTTAGAGCGGGACTCTCCACACACGTTCTGTGGACTTTCTGTTGGGGACACTTGGGGGATTTGTCCCAAAGCCACCCCAGCATCGGGCTGGCTGTATGCTTGAGGCCATTGAGGTGGTGGGCACTCTGGAGCAGGACCTCTCTATGTTTGGCTCCATACATCCTTCCCTCGATTCCGACCAGCCTCTCTGCCCCATAGTGTGATGCTCCCCCTGCCATGCTTCACGGTAGGGGTGGTCTTAATAAGAAGTGCCTGGTCTTCACCACACAACCTTTGGAGTTCACAAAGAGTTCCGTTTTTGTCTCACCAAACCAGAGAATCTTTTTCTTCCTTGAAGCTCTCAAAGTCCGTTAAGCCGTCATTGGCCTTGTACTCAGGGGGGGGTCTCCCGTCCAGCCTAGCTGATCGATGGCAAGCCACTGACAGGTTCTCCCATTTCAGCACCCTGCGATGGACTGGCAGCCTGTTCAGGGGGATTATTCCTGCCTTGCACCCAATGCTTGCCGGGGTAGGCTCCAGCCCCTCATAACCCTGCTTGGGATGAAGTGGGCTTAGACAGCAGTATGGCACTCCTGAAGCTCTGTCAGAGTGGACCACTGGGGTCTTGGTCACGTCTTTGGGTCCTGCTGGTTCCAAACTTCTTCCATTTAACAATTCTTGTGCCCACTTTCCTTTGATCTTGTCCTCCCCCTAATTTGGTGGTCACATAGGAGTCTCTCGGGCATGGTGGGTTGGCGTTTGCCCTCCAACGCTGCGTGAATTGTGCGACCTTCCATAAGCAGCCGTCGAGATGACGTCCAATCAGGTGGACACCAATCAAGTTCTAGAAACATCTCCAGCAAAGTGAGCACAACTTGGAGTGGGGGGGGGTATGAATACTTCAATGAAGGAGGGCGTTTAGTTTTTGTTTTTCTGAAAACGTGGCGAGTTATCGAACATGGCGAGTAGAATTCAACCGACAACACAACAAAGTGAGCAGAACGTGCGGGTGGAGGTTTTTTTTTGGGGGGGGGGGGGGGGGGTCCAAAGACCACCGGTCCCTATAAGTAGCTCTTGAGGTGCGTTTGGACTTCAGGACGTCCTCCTTAACGAAGCTCGCGAAGCGGCCGTGATGATAAAATAAAGTAAGGAACGCCATGAGGATGCCGCTAAGTGGGCCTAAACTTCATGGCCGTATATTTGTAGGAGTAATTGTATCCTTTTCCCGTTTTCCAGTCAACGCCATCCGCAAAGCTTGCGTGTTCTCCACGCAAGTAGACGCCATTAAGATTGGAGAAGTGGCAGTCGTTATACCACCAGGCTCCTTTGTAGACGTGCGAGCAGTCAGTCGAAGATTGATCGTTATCTTGATCCTTGGTGGAAAAGTTCATGTTCTTGTGGTAAGTTAGAGAATCACCTGGAAAGAAAAAAAAAACATTAAAAAATAACGACATAACAAAAAATAAATTAATAATAATAACAAGAAGAAAATAATCATCCAACATCCAACCCACTATATCCTAACTACAGGGTCACGGGAGCCAATCCCAGCCCACACAGGGCACAAGGCAGGAAACAAGCCCAGGGCAGGGTGCCAGCCCACCGCAGGGCACACACACACCAGGGACAATTTAGGATCGCTAATTCACCTAATTCTTCCGTCTTTGGACTGTGGGAGGAAACCCACGCAGACACGGGGAGAACATGCAAACTCCACGCAGGGAGGACCCGGGAAGCGAACCTCAGGTCTCCTAACTGCGAGGCAGCAGCGCTACCACTGCACCACCGTGCCGCCCATAATAAAATAACGAAATAGCAAAAATAAAAGATCAAAACTAAGTAAACTACACATAAAACACACCTGCTGTCCCGTCAACAAAATCCCCCAGGATCATCTTGTACTTATCAGATTCCCCAAGAACGTTGAAGGATTTGTATTTGGCGAAGGTGTTGATGTTGTCGAAGTCGGTGAAGTCAATGCGCAGTTCGTAAGTGCCTGTCAAACAAATAAATAAATAAGGATCGAATAGATGGAAATACAAGGATGAGTGTTGGATCCGATCTCCTCAGCTTGACCTGCTCTACTTCTTCATCGCCGGCATATTTGGAGCAACCAAAAGTCATGGCGATTCATCCAACTTGTGGGAATGGTTGACCTTAACACCAAACAGAGCAGGGGTCTGCGCCACAAAGCACACGTGTTAAATTTCAGCCCGCGTACTGACCTGGAATGCCAAAGCGCACAGTCCCAAAAGTGTCCACTAGAGGGGGCTGTAGGCGTGCCGCTGTGATCTGTGCGCTTTTATTACAAAGCCATTTTTATTCTCTCGTGTACCGAGTATAGGGACGATAGATAGATAGATAGATAGATAGATAGATAGATAGATAGATAGATAGATAGATAGATAGATAGATAGATAGAGACTTTATTAATCCCAATGGGAAATTCACATTATCCAGCAGCAGTATACTGATACAATAAATAATATTAAATTAAAGAATGATAATAATAATAATGCAGGTGAAAAACAGACAATAACTTTGTATAATGTTAAATGTTAACGTTTACCCCCCCGGGTGGGAATTGAAGAGTCGCATAGTTTGGGGGGAGGAGCGATCTCCTCAGTCTGTCAGTGGAGCTGCTCCTCTGTCTGGAGATGATACTATTTAGTGGATGTAGTGGATTCTCCATAATTGATAGGAGCCTGCTGAGCGCCCTTCGCTCTGCCACAGATGTTAAACCGTCCAGCTCCATGCCAACAATAGAGCCTGCCTTCCTCACCAGTTTGTCCAGGTGTGAGGCGTCTTTCTTCTTTATGCTGCCTCCCCAGCACACCACTGCGTAGAAGAGGGCGCTCGCCACAACCGTCTGATAGAACATCTGCACCATCTTATTGCAGATGTTGAAGGACGCCAGCCTTCTAAGGAAGTCTAGTCGGCTCTGTCCTTTCTTGCACAGAGCATCAGTATTGGCAGTCCAGTCTAATTTATCGTCCAGCTGCACTCCCAGGTATTTATAGGTCTGCACCATCTGCACACAGTCACCTCTGATGATCAAGGGGTCCATGAGGGGTCTGGGCCTCCTAAAATCCACCACCAGCTCCTTGGTTTTGCTGGTGTTCAGGTGTAGGTGGTTTGAGTCGCACCATTTAACAAAGTCATTGATTAGGTCCCTATACTCCTCCTCCAGCCCATTCCTGATGCAGCCCACGATAGCAGTGTCATCAGTGAACTTTTGCACGTGGCAGGACTCCAAGTTGTATTGGAAGTCTGATGTATATAGGCTGAACAGGACCGGAGAAAGTACAGTCCCCTGCGGCGCTCCTGTGTTGCTGACCACAATGTCAGAATTGCAGTTCCCAAGACGCACATACTGAGGTCTGTCTTTAAGATAGTCCACGATCCATGCCACCAGGTATGAATCTAATCCCATCTCTGTCAGCTTGTCCCTAAGGAGCAGAGGTTGGATTGTGTTGAAGGCGCTAGAGAAGTCTAGAAACATAATCTTACAGCACCACTGCCTCTGTCCAAGTGAGAGAGGGATCGGTGTAGCATATAGATGATGGCATCTTCCGCTCCCACCTTCTCCTGGTATGCGAACTGCAGAGGGTCAAGGGCGTGTTGAACCTGTGGCCTCAGGTGGTGAAGCAGCAGCCTCTCCATGGTCTTCATCACATGTGATGTCAGAGCAACAGGCCGAAAGTCATTCAACTCACCAGGACGTGATACCTTTGGGACTGGGGTGATGCAAGATGTTTTCCAAAGCCTCGGGACTGTCCCCTGTTCCAGGCTCAGGTTGAAGATGCGCTGTAGAGGACCCCCCCCAGCTCCGATGCACAGACCTTCAGCAGTCGTGGCGATACTCCATCTGGACCTGCTGCTTTGCTGGCACGAAGTCTCCTCAGCTCTCTGCTCACTTGCGCTGTAGTAATTATGGGTGGAGATGTCTCTCCTATGCTGGTATCAGCAGAAGGATGTGTGGAGGGTGCAGTACTCCGAGGTGAGAGTGAGAGTGGGTTAGGGTGGTCAAACCTGTTAAAGAAGTTGTTCATTTGGTTTGTTCTCTTCACGTCTCTCTCGATGGTGGCACCCCGCTTCGAGCTGCAGCCAGTGATGATCTTCATCCCACCCCACACTTCCTTCATGCTGTTGTTCTGCAACTTCTGCTCCAGCTTTCTCCTGTACTGCTCTTTCGCCGCCCTGAGCTGGACTCGGAGTTCCTTCTGCACGCGCTTGAGCTCATGCTGGTCACCGTTTTTAAAAGCCCTTTTCTTCTGATTCAAAAGGCCCTTAATGTCACTTGTAATCCATGGCTTGTTGTTAGCATAGCAGCGTACAGTTCTTACTGGAACTACAGTGTCCATACAGAAGTTGATGTAGTCGGTAGTGCAGTCAACAACTTCATCAATGTTCTCACTATGAGATCCCTGCAGGATATCCCAGTCTGTAGTTCTAAAACATTCTCTCAGAGTATTCTCAGCCTCCGGGGATCACTTCCTGAATGATCGTGTGGTTACAGGTAGGACTCTAACTTTTGGTTTATAGTGAGGCTGAAGCAGAACCAGGTTATGATCTGCTTTCCCAAGCGCAGGCAGCGGGGTGGCGCTGTATGCGTCTTTAACGTTTGCATACAGTAAATCAATAGTCTTGTTTCCCCGGGTGTTACAGTCCACATACTGGGAGAATGCAGGCAATGTTTTGTCCAGCGTCACATGGTTAAAGTCTCCAGCGATTAGCACAAGCGCCTCAGGGTGCTGCGTTTGTAACTTAGCAACAGCAGAATGGATGATGTCACTCGCTGTCTCCACATCCGCCCGAGGAGGGATGTACACGATGACAACAATGACATGTCCAAACTCTGGGCAAGTAATAGGGACGTAAACTTACGGCCAACAGTTCGATGTCCCTGCAGCAAGTGGAGACTTTGACTTGGGGATTTGAATTTGAGTATTGGAATCGTCCAAAAATTCGACCTTGCCATTTTGATGAATTTCGACGTGTTAGACCTCCTGGAGTCCGAAAACACAATGTTTGGATTTGTGTTTGTGTGTGAACACGATAACTTGAGTTCGCTTTCACTTTGGTCAACCAAATTTTGCATACAAGTCAGTCAGTCAGTCATTGTCCCACCCGCTATATCCTAACACAGGGTCACGGGGGTCTGCTGGAGCCAATCCCAGCCAACAAAGGGAGCAAGGCATACAAGTATTCGGTACAAAACGTAGATTCCGATCAACTTTTGAGCTCTTTCCGTTAACCGGAAGTGGTACTTTACTTTTTTATTCATGTAGCTGCAGAGTCCGATTTATTCAACTTTACTTTCATACTAATTGTTCAATATATTATTAATATGATTTGATTTATTGTTGATGGTTTTTTAATGTATATAATTTAAAAATATAATCATTGTCTTGGGCGGCACGGTGGTGCAGTGGGTAGCACTGCTGCCTCGCAGTTGGGAGACCTGGGGACCTGGGTTTGCTTCCCAGGTCCTCCCTGCGTGGAGTTTGCATGTTCTCCCCATGTCTGCGTGGGTTTCCTCTGGGTGCTCCGGTTTCCTCCCACAGTCCAAAGACATGCAGGTTAGGTACACTGGCGATTCTAAATTGGCCCTAGTGTGTCCTTGGCGTGTTTGTGTGTGTCCTGCGGTGGGTTGGCACCCTGCCCGGGATTGGTTCCTGCCTTGTGCCCTGTGTTGGCTGGGATTGGCTCCAGCAGACCCCCGTGACCCTGTGTTCGGATTCAGCGGGTTGGAAAATGGATGGATGGATGGATCATTGTCTTGCACTGTACACCTCAAATATCCATACCCATATCACCCAAGCCTTGGAGAGACCACGCCCGATTATTTTTTCTCTAAAAGTCGATTCCTTAATTCCAATGTTGAAGTCTCAAACACACACACACACACACACACGCCAGCTGACCGGGTGATAGTGACCAGGCAGATGGACAGAAACATGTGAAAGACCACCCAGGCGGGGGGGTTTAAAATGGTGACGTTTTCTGAATTCAAGATATGGCCAGAGTGACCAATGGCTGCTGTCTGTAGATGCCATGAGGACAGGAGAAGGTGATATTTGGGCATAGTTCTCATTTTTTTCTCCGAATTTACTGTCTTAATCTTCTTTATTTATTTATCTGGTTTGTACAATATACTGTATACCGTGCCGCTCAATCTTAAACTCTGTGAAGTGCCTTGAGCATGGGAAAGGCGCTATATAAATAAAATGAATTATTATTATTATAGTTCAGCAATAAGACGGACGGCTCTGTTGGAAGTTTTTTTTTTTTGTTCTTTATTTCGCCATATACAATTTCTCGTATTAGGAATTTGTTAGTTTTTGTATACCCCTTGGGGTCAGAGCGCGTGGAGCAATCGAAGGTTAAGGGCGCTGCTCAAGGGCCCAGCCGAGTAGGATCTCTTTTGGCAGTGAGGGGGATTCGAACCGGCAACCTTCGGGATACCAGCGCATAAGCTGTGAGTGTTTATAATGAAGGGGATCCATCACGAAGCCAGAAGCTGACCAAATGCTGCACCCCGCCTTGCCGGACCCTCGTCGTATAGCTGTCATGACCCCCCCCGCTGAAGACTGACTGTGTGTATGTTCAAGTGACGTGAGGTCAAGGGTGGCAGGTGAGGCTCATGAAAAGTAAAAAAAAAACTAATAATGATAACAAACAATAAATGTGTCCACTGGTCTGTGCTATAAATTTGTTTTCTGTACGATTCCAATAATTCTGATTATTTTTATAGTCGAAATCGCTGAATTGGCGCATTTCGTGTTCAAATACAGCGGAGAAATGCGAGGTGCGGCACCGACGAGCCTCCCTCAGCTCGGACTGCGCGCTCCCTCACACAGTGACGGGGTTGATGCGTATCCTTGGCGCGTGCCCGTCGCTGTCTCTCTGTATGTCGCCAATATAAGGTTTGCAGACACGTTTATTATACACCTGACTTTCCACAGTCTGGCTAATATCTTTAATGAGTATGTGAGACAGATTTAGTCTTGCTGATCGGCAGTGGCGTATCAGGGGGCGGTCCGCACCGGGCGACACATTTTTGGGGGCGTCATTATTGGCCAAAAGGCTCAGAACACTTCACGTGTAAGCAGCAGGGTTCGGAAAAATGTCACTCATGAATGAAAAAAAGTCAAATTCTCTGATTTTCATCCACAAATGCTTCAAACATCATTTTCAGACGGTCCTTCTGTGACGGCATCAGACACGGCAGTTGAAATTTATGAGGCAATAACAGAAATAAACAGAAACATTACACCGATAATAATTTCTAGGAAGATAAACAACTAATTCACAATGTATAATTTCGTTTCGTTATCAATACAAAATGCGTTCTTGCTCATCCCCACCTATCACTTGTACACTACGACCGGTTCTGGTTTTCGCAGCGTAATTATATTACATTTATAATCAGAACACGGCCTAGCAGTGCGTCTGTACTATATTCTTGTCTAGTTGATGCTTATAAATAATTATATGTGAAAAAATATTGCTGTTTCTCTCTATATAAATAAATCTATGCAAAATGTATCTTAATTTTTCTCAATACGTCATTTTAATTCTCTATTTAAATAAGTTAACATATTCAGATACGTTGGAGGGCGGCAAATTGAAGCTCCGCCCCGCCCCGAGTGGCGCGAACTCGAGCTACGCCACTGCTGATCGGACATAAAACCGCAGTGAAAAGGCACAAGGTGAGTGATGCAGACAGTACCGTGGCGCCCTGAAGGGGGCGCATGTGAGCCCAACAGGCGCTCGTTGCCGCAGTTCTTCTACGCCGATAAGTCAGCGACATCAGAAAGTCAAGTGCACCGCAGCGCTCCGTTTATTTTTATGTTTTTGTTCCGATTGATTGCCAAAATGGAGGATTAAGACTTTTAAACTAAAGGAAAATAAGGAGGACTTTTACAAGAAAGTGACGGAGATTTTCGTGGAGAAGGTTAGGCGCATGGACTTCATTTACAACTAAAGGTAAGACCGTAAACGGTTTTCAATTTTATGAAAAATGGGATCCGACTAACAAAAAACCAATCCAATATTTAAAAGCTTACTTTTGACCTTAAATAAAACATTCTTTTGTTTTTCTTGTTACCCTTTTGTTGAACAGTCTGTATTATTAGTCTGAATTAAAAGCTTTTAAAAACAACTAAACATTCCAATTAAGGTCAAAATTGAAACCCGTTTTATTTGTACACCTCTCTATACTTTCATTTGTATTTTATGAGTTTGAATTGTGGAATTGCAACAGCAAATTTAGAACACGTGGAGGGTGAGGAGCACATGCGCTCTCCGCTCTCTCGCCGCTCTTTGTCAGTCAAATCTGCGCCTCAGCTGTCTGTGTGTGTAAAGAGCGCTGATGAGATATGAAACATAACCAGCAGTCGATGTGCATGAAGGCCGCCAGTTGATTAGCGAATGAGCTACTCTTGTGGTTCATAGATTTGTAAATCTGACTCTGAAGGAGTCACCAGACATGAACTTCACCACAAGTCACTGGTGCGTTCCTCCGGCTTGGATATTTATGTATTGATGAATTACGTAATGTACTCTTTGGGGTGGACATTACATTTTAAAGCAAATTAAATGCATAGATCTTTTTCTTTGTACCATATTTCTCTTATCTGATTATTTCTGCCATAGTCGGCTGTAGTCTGTTCTGCATCCACAAAGAGCGCCCCCTGCTGGATACAGAAGTGACCGTCAAACCCGGCTAAGCTCCAAAGGGGCGGAGTCAGCGGCCCTCTCAGCACCGCGAAGGCAGAAGGAGATGACAAGTCCAGCAGTAGCGGCCCCCTTCTCACCTAGTGGGGGTGACTACGTACCCTCTAACAGCACTAACAAGCCATAGAGTTTAATTAGCAAGTTTCATTATCTGCTGGGTCAGGCTTCTAATTAGGAATTAAAAACCTGCAGCCATTGCGGACCCCCAGAATTGAACAAACTTGCTGTCACGAGCTAGTGGTCTAATAACCTTTTCCTATTATAGGAGCCATTGTTGTGTACCGTTGTCAGGGTGGCATCCCGCGTTGCTAGGGGTGTGGTCCTCCGGGGTCGTGACCTCGAATTCATTAGCAGACGGGATAAAAGGTCGGCCTTCTGCCCCCGAGCTTCATCTGCTCCACTGAGAAAACCTTGGAAAGCTTCTAAAATAATCGTTGTGTTTTTTTTTTCCGTGTCTTTTTACTGTTTTGTCGACTCTTCTGTGATTTTTTGCCTCACCTCTGGGTTTTATTTTTTATTTTTGTTTGTTTTGCCTTTCTTGCACTCCTCTCCCGGATTAACTGAAGAAATGGTTCTCAGTTTTTCCCCAGTGAGTCAGGACCCCCGTGCTAGAGCCGGCGAGTCAGTGAGCGTTTCTGCAGTTTTTATTTTGCTGTTTGGGACTTCGTACTTTTCCAGTGTGGTGCTGAGGGATCACCCACTGCACTCGGGTCCCAGTCCTTTTGACCTTCTGCTGTTATTTTTGACTTCTTGAGATTTTGTCCCCCTTGGACTTTTGTTTGCTGGCAACTCCTTTTTGCCCTTTTCCTGATCCAAGGAGCTTGCGTAGCATTTTTGTGTTCATAAATCTTTTCATTTATAAATTTCCTCTGTGGCCCTCGGTGTTACTAGCCAGGGTTTTCGATGCAGTTTTCCCCCTCTAGTGATCATTTTTGGCACCGTTTTGGACTCTCAAACAGCATAACAAGGATTAGTTGTGAAATCCGGGGAAAGTAAGTCAGGATTCACAGAAATCGGGCAAATTCCATTCCAGAAAATCTGGAATGAGCAGAATCTGTTTGTCGAATAGTTGAAGCCAGCGTTCTGTCGTCACACTGTTTGTTCCAGAAAAAAAAAGATGCCCTGAAATGAACGTGCAAAAGAGCAAATTTAATGTGAAGGATCAACAAATAAAGAGCTTAACTAGGGCTGGCATGTGGGGTGACGAGATGACGAGGCAATCGCCTCAGGAGCCACTTTGCCCAGGGTGGCATTTTTACATAAATTTGTTTTTGTCTTGAACATTACAGGATGGCACAGTGGCACAGTGGGTAGCGCTGCTGCCTCGCAGTTAGGAAGCCTGGGTTCGCTTCCCGAGTCCTCCCTCTGTGGAGTTTCTGTTCTCCACGTGTCTGCGTGGGTTTCCTCCCACAGTCCAAAGACATGCAGGTTAGGTGGATTGGCATTCTAAATTGTCCCGTGTGTGCTTGTGGTGTGGGTGTGTTTGTGTGTGTGTGCCCTACGGTGGGCTGGCACCCTGTCCGGGGATTTGTTCCCTGCCTTGCACCCTGTGTTGGCTGGGATTGGCTCCAGCAGACCCCCCGTGACCCTGTAATTAGGATATAGTGGGTTGGATAATGGATGGATGAACATTACAAAATAACAATACAAAAAGGTTAGGTGTGAACCTTAAGAAAGAGCCATGGAGGACAGAGAACTGTATGACTGCATCAGGAGGCCATATCACACATACATTGCACTTATCATTCCAACAGATGGTGCATGACAAACAGTCAGTCAGTCAGTCATTGTCCAACCCGCTACATCCTAACTACAGGGTCACGGGGGTCTGCAAATCCCAGGGCAGGGCGCCAGCCCACCACGGGGCACACACACACCAGGGACAATTTAGGATCACCAATGCACCTAACCTGCATGTCTTTGGACTGTGGGAGCAAACCCACGCAGACACAAGGAGAACATGCAACCTCCATGCAGGGAGAACCCGGGAAGAGAACCCAAGTTTCCTTCATGTGAGGCATCAGCGCTACCCACTGCACCACCGTGCCACCCCCATATGACAAACATACGTAGTAAAAACAATACACTACACAACATTTGTCATCACAAACATTAACACAGCTTTTACAACTCCCATACCAAACCGCATATAACAGAGACCTATGAAATGCACTTGTCATTCCAACAGATGGTGCATGACAAACATTTGTAGTAAAAATAAATGCAGTACATTATATAGTGCACTTCCTATCCATCTATCTATCTATCACATAGTGCCTTACATTATTTATCTATGACTAAACTAAAAGCTTATATAAAAGCTTACCAATTGCAGTCAGATCATGGATGTTGTCATTGCCCAGCCAAAACTCGGAGAGTCTGTTACCGAATCCTTTCTTGTAAGTATTCCAGTCTCGGAAAAAATCAACAGTGCCATCCATGCGCCTCTGAAAAACCTGCAACATGAGTAGAACGTCACGTCGGTGTTCATTTTAAACCTACTCCCTTCATTTGTTCTCTCCGTAGAATTAAGCTTTTAAAAGAATATTACAAAACTATGCTCGAACTACAATATTACGCTCTGAAATCCAATTTAGTAAAAGGACAGGTGTCTGTGTGTGTGTGTCTGTCTCTCTGGTTGCATGTGTTTCAGTTATATGCCATTTGGTATGGGATTCGTTAAAAGCAGTGTTAACATTTGTGATGTGCCATCTGTTAGAAATGAAAAATGCAGTGCATTTTATTACTAATGGTGTAAAAAAAAATACATTCCAACAGAGGGTGCACTGCAAAGTTAGATTTCAACAAGTTTCAGATCGGTAGTACATCTAGTAGAACATAAAACAGATATTTTTACGCCATAACCAACACACCCTTAGGGGTTCGATTCATTGATAGCTTTAACACTTATTAGAGGTTTAGCCCCCCCAGCCCCACCCCACAGTCCTACATGTTGGATGCATGGAAAAGGTTAGGGTTAGGGTTAGGGTTAGGGTTAGGTTCTCCCTTGGGCTATTGTGCAGTTGAATAGTGGGTGGTGGGGAAGGGGGGGGGGGTCTTCATTGAAACCAAAGAGCACGTCAATGACAGACTCCCATGAACAGGAAACATTGGATCCCACCTTGCAGTTTCACGAGTCATCTATGGATGTCGGAACGCCTAACAAGAGTAAGGCTCTTGAAAATCAGTGGCCGGATGCTGGAACCCATGATGCATTTCCCTGGAGGATCAAGAGCTTGATGTCTGAGATTGGGGCTAAAAAGCCCCAGAAACCCAAAATGACACCCAACTGGTACAATCATATTGCACTGGTACAGCTTGACAAAATGTTTCAAACTTAATAGCAAGTAGAGAATGCGTTACGCCGGTTCTTGTTCTCCTTACATAGAGGACTGGCCGGCCATCGTATAAGGAGGAATGAGGTACACATCTTGGACGTGCTGTCACTCAAAGCTCGGGTTGGACGCCACTTGTAATGAGCTAGGGGTCCCAGTGACTAAAGAGTTACAAAGCACATAGTCCCAAACACTTCCAGTAATGCCCACTAGAGGGGGATATCTTTAATTCTCAGGAAAAACGGATTCCAACCACAATGAAGCACGGAGGACCAGAAAGGCAAAATGGACCACCCGCCTGAAACACGAAGGCAACCCAAGTCAAGAAACGGATTCTAAATAGCAAGGTCAAAATTATAAAAGCGGAGAGAACTCACCAAAACACAAGAACTCGCCTTTCACAATGAACCACCAGGAACGGTGGGAGGACCCTCCAGATTTTTAGGCCCTGGTGGTGACTGGCCTCTTGGTGGGACCACCCACAAAATACATGGCACATAACAAAGGCAGCTTAAAAAAAACAAAGACTTTCTTAACTCTTCTCATCTTCTTTTTTTTTTATATATACACAATTGAAAGTTTGTGAAGCTACAAAATCTAAGAGTTTTACAGAAGGTGCTGAGATCTTTTAAAGACCAATCTGAAATGTTGAGAATTGAAAGACGATTTCAGCCACTGCACTTCAGGGTGTTTTGGATTTTCCAATCCTGGAGAAGTTTGGTTCTTTGGTTTCACATTCTCTTTCTACTTACAGTCCAGCCCCCTCCATCGGTGTCCATGTCACAGAAGACGCTCAGGGGCTTCCCTGCAACGGTGTACACAGTGTACCATCCGCTTAGAACGTTGCCCAGGTCCAGGAGTTGCTTACAGTTTAGAGCTCCTGCATCCGACAAAGAAAAACGAGACGGTTAGTCAACATGTTGAAGAATGTGGACAGTGGAGAGGAACATGATGGAAAGGTCCAGCTGATGTGACAGCGAACTGCAGGGGGCACTCTTGAGCAGCCCTCAAACCCAAATAAACCCAAGGAGGCCAAATTAGATAACAGAAAGAGGTTCATGATATCAAAATAATACGGCAAAGACCACAGGAGGCAATGGTATTAATAGAGAGAGGAACAAAGCCGGGGAGGATTTCAGTCTCTTAAAAAGCAGATGGAAGATGGGCGTGGCGTGGTCTTGAAGAGAAGAGACGGATGGAAAAGGAACTTTCGAAAACTTGTAGAGTGAAGGAAATTCAAGGGTAGTAGTCAGGGATGGAGCTCCAGAGGAAGGGTTAGGACCAAGAATGAGGAAGGAGGAACTTAAGGAGGCATTGAAAAGAATGAAAAATGGTAAAACAACAGGACCAGATGGACTACCAGAAGAACTTCTGAATGAAAGTCATCAGCAATCGCTAGTGACGTGGCAGACCACAGGGAAGAAGATTTGCAGTCCAAACTCACCCGACTGCTGGCGATCTCCGGGTTCTCCCTTTTGCCCTGTGTCAAGAGATAAGCAGGTCATTAGAGAATTTGGGACAAGAGGGGACGGCGTGTTTTTCAGAACACTCAGTTTAGAAGAAAAATGCAATGCAAAGTAAGCCTGAACCTGCAATCTCTCGTCTATTTTGCCCCCCTGGGAACAGACCACAAAAAAAATCAGTTTGGCCAGGTATGAGGTGACGTTCTGCATTTCAGTTCTAGTTGACGGTGACACTGGGGAGTGGTGATGTGCTGCATGCTAGTTATACGTGCCAGGTGAGATTTCACCATCTTCTCTACGTGTGACATGTGCTACTACTGCCTCCAGTACACACATCAGGAGGTCTGTAGGTTTTTCTGCCCACTACAAACACAAGGGGGGGGGGGCGCCACTGAGCCCCAAACTGCAGACACAATGTCCCCCCAACACAATTCCAGATTCAAATAAAAGGTTTGTATTCCCAACAGAGCCGGCGTCATGCCCAGGTAGTCCGAAGCATTTCCAGCTTGTGTGGAAACCTGGGCAGTCCTCTGGTGGTATCCAAGGACCCCTGAAAGGGCCGTGTTTCCGAACCCCCACTTCCGAATTCCCATGCCACCCTGCAGATGTCCTATACGGGTTCAGCCCCGAGAAACACTGCTCCCTGGGCATGTGGGGGAATGAACTGCACCCGGTATACCAGTTTGCCCAGTCCATCCATTATGGCCTCCTGGCCAGGCAAGAATTCATCCTCCATCCCAGCCAGGCTGCCCATCCTTCCTACATGACACCTACAACACACAAATGCCACTAGAGGACAGCAAGTGAGGTCCGCTGTGGAAAGGGGAATGGCAGACAGGCTGAGATCTTCGTGACCTTCTTACTGCTGTGACAGCTCAACAACATTACACATTCATGTCACATATGAACAGCTACTCTTTATCGTGAATGGACTTGTCCTGACCTTGGAGAACCCAAAGCACTTCCAAAAAATCCCCACTAGAGGGAGAAAGACCATCAAAAAACCCTGGCGTGCAACGAAGCTAAACACTTGATCAAATAAAACATCCGGTTGCTTGGTTACACCGCAAAACTCTGAAGAGCACAAAAAAGGCAGTCCAAGTGAACAAAATCCCAATATGGAATCCAAGACATAGTTGCAAATACAGCAGAGCACAGGTTCACCAGCAGGAGCGGTGGGAGACCCCTGTGGGTGAATGAAATGAACTCTCCAGTGAATGGCCACCTGAATGTAATGTAAAGTGTTGCCCTATCACCGTGATGCGTTTGCTCGGAAGACGAAGGCGATACCCACTTCAGATGAGACCCCCCACGAACGAGAACACACTGGGCAAGAACACTGCAATCCCATCGGGGGCTTGTAACTAGATAATCGCTAACCCTGCCAGCACCTTACGGCTCCCTTTTAAATCCAGCGCCGCATCTCCTTTCTCCCGGAAACCCCAGCGACAGCAGGGGCTGCTGGTACTTGTAGTCCATTTTCAGGTAGCGCTTCTGCAAATGCATTCCAAGTCCAACACTCTCCACCGTAGCTGTGAAGTTGTGGTGTCGTCCATGGCTCACCTGGTGACTCCTTGGACCTCGAACCACAGACTTCGCTCATACGTGTAAATGATGTACGATTTTGTTTTTTGAGTCATTGTGTCACGGTAGTCATGTTGCCCCCATGTGCAGTGAAATTCTTAACGTGGTTTCTGACCAGCATGCAACACGTCACCACTCGCTGGCGTCACAACTTGTGGATCGTTAATGACTTTGTGTGACAGAGGCAGAAAAATAGCAAGTGGAGCTTCACTTCCCAGGAGCCCAGTCCTGACCATCTCAGGTGTCACGAAGAAACATTTAGTGGTCTTTCAGTGCAGAGCAAGTGGGTCAGTTTACGATCCGCGATCCGCACCTTAGTCATTTATTTTCCTACCTGCCTCACCGGGTCTTCCTATTGCTCCAGGTTCTCCTTTCTCCCCTGTGCAAAGGACGGTCAGGAGAGAGAAAAGCATTAGAAGAACGTCGTTGCAGAACAAGCAGGTAGGTCTTTACATTTAAGGTGGGAGCGAGCGAGTCAAGAGGAAGACATCCAAAAGTTGAGCTCAAGAGAGCCGTTCACACCAGACACCCTAAGAAGATGGCACGTCTGTAATGGAGAACGGCCCGATGTTCCTCCTGAACGTGGTGTGGGGTCTGAAGCTCTAGTGAGAGGTTACCACTACCACAGTTGCGAAATCCAATGGCTCACTCACTTGTTCATGTTGGATGTTTGTGTTCAGCAACGCGTAACGGAGAATCGTATCCAGCGTATCGGTTAAAAATATCAACGTTTCAAGTTACCAACCAATTTTTTAAAGTCTAAGGAAGCTGGACAAGCCAGTTGTTCCTCGGGGTCATGTAAAGGTTAACAAATCAGACCAGAACCTTTGGAACTGGCCAGCTAGCCTGGGGGGATACAGGTGGGCCGAGACGAAATGTCATTAACAGGCCATCAGTGGGGTACGTCGACTCCCTGCTTTATTTAGCCCAGGATGACTCCGCCCCCTGTCACCCCCCACCGCTCATATTTCTATAACACTCATAAACTCGTCCAGCCCCTTCGACTCCAGGCTTTCAACTCAGCCCACCCGTACTCCCCCAAGCTAGCTGGCCGGGCGGTTTCTCTTTTTTAACGGCTTGAGCTCGGCAGGGCCTGAACTTATGTAACTGGTTTCCAAAGTATTTTTTTTTTTAACATGTGCACGGTATATACACGGGGGGGGGGGGGGAATAATTATTGTAAAAGTGAATAAAAATTGTAATATTATTGCACTTTCTTCATAACAGGAGTAAAAGAAATTGGGTGATGCTTACAAAAATACATCTGACACACAGACACGCTAACTGATCAGACACACGTTTGTTCAATTTGTGCAAACATTTGTAACGATGCATTTTATTACTGCAAACGTTTGTGATGCACCATCTGTTGGAATGACAGATGCAATGCACTTTACTACTCCATGCATTATACGATACGCTCCAGTAGAAGGTGCACTGCAAACGCTAAGGCTGAGGTCTACTTTGATTGTTTACTATATTTCTAGATGGGTTGACATCTAAAGATACTAGTAAATCAATATTTGAATAAACATCTCTTTTGTTGAATAAAATAATGTAAAATGAATAAAAAACAGTCACACCTGTTCTTGCAAATAAAAAAATAATTGACAAGAAATTATGTTAAAAAAACAACACTTATTTTTGCTATGAGCTGAATATATGAATATTGTCATTTCAACAGACGGTGCATGACAAACATTATTAACACATCTGTTATGAATCCCATTCCAAATGGCGTATAACAGAGACCTGCATCTGCTGTTCCAACAGATGGTGCACCACAAACATTTGTAACGATGCATTTTATTACTGCACACGTTTGTGATGCACCATCTGTTGGAATGACAAATGCAATGCACTTTACTACTCCATGCATTACACGATACGTTCCAGTAGAAGGTGCACTGCAAACGCTAAGGCTGGGATCTACTTTGATTGTTTACTATATTTCTAGATGGGTTGACATCTAAAGATACTAGTAAATCAATATTTGAATAAACATCTCTTTTGTTGAATAAAAAAATGTAAAATGAATAAAAAACAGTCACACCTGTTCTTGCAAAAAAAAAAAATAATTGACAAGAAATTATGTTAAAAAAACAACACTTATTTTTGCTACAAGCTGAATATATGAATATTGTCATTTCAGCAGATGGTGCATGACAAACATTATTAACACATCTGTTATGAATCCCATTCCAAATGGCGTATAACAAAGACCTGCATCTGCTGCTCCAACAGATGGCGCGTCACAAACATTTGTAACGATGCATTTTATTGCTGCAAATGTTTGTGATGCACCATCTGTTGGAATGACAAATGCAATACACTTTACTACTCCATGCATTACACGATACGCTCCAGTAGAAGGTGCACTGCAAACGCCAAGGTTGAGGTCTGCTTTGATTGTTGAGATTTCAACCCATCTAGAAATACAGTAAAGATATGTAGTAAGTCAATATTTGAATAAACATTTCTTTTGTTGCATAAAAAATTTAAATGAATAAAAAACAGTTGCACCTGTTCTTGCAAAAAAAATTGACATGACAGTATGTAAAAAAAAAAAACAATTTTTGCTATGAGCTGAATATATGAATATTGTCATTCCAACAGACAGTGCATGACAAACATTAACACATATTTTATGAATCCCATTCCAAATGGCGTTTAACAGAGACCTATGCATTGCATCTGCTGTTCCAACAGATGGTGCACCACAAATATTTGCAGCAATGCATTTTATTGGGGCAGATGTTTGTGATGCGCCATTTGTTGGAATGACAGAAGCATACCTACCAGACGGACACTCAGACAGACACTCAGACAGACACTTATCCTCCATTTAATGTGGAGTCAGCTTATACTTAGTCAAATAAAGACAAAAGTGCGGCTTTCCTAATGGTTTAGAAAAAATTAAACTGGGCTTGTGGACTGATTTCATTGTTTATTTTTGGATAACATTTGTGTCTGTGCTCATACGTCAGATGTTAAAAAAATAAACTTAAGATGAAAAGATACAGAATAGTGAGTTTTCTTACCTTTCTGGCCGGGTTCACCGGAATCCCCTTTGCTGCCGTGCTGCCCTGGACATCCCTGCAGGACCGTCAGCCTGTCCTTCTCATTGAGTCCAATGACCTGCACGTCTGAAAATCCAAACATCAGGCAGGATCAGCGCGCTCCGTCACTTGAACCGATTGTGTTTCGCTCCGTTCCACTTTGTTATTCTGTAACGCCAGCCGGGATGGAGCCAGAGAGGCGCTTTAGTGCAGGAAGGTTTGATTGGTGTGTTTAGACGTGGAGTGGCCGTAGAAAAATCCACCTGTCAGCTGGACCTCCTCCCTACAGTTCTGGTCAAAGCCTGCCTCCCCTCTCTGGTCCCCCTTATCTCTGCTATAATCCACTCTTCTCTCATTACTGGTGCTGTTCCTTCATCTTTAAAAACTGCTGCAATAACCCCAATACCGGAAAAACCTGCTGCCGATCCGACTAACTTCAGCAATTTCTAATCTACCCTTCATTTCCAAAATTCTTGAAAAAAATAGTGGCAGCTCAACTTCATCCTCATCTATCTCATGATAATCTGTATGAAAAGTTCCAGTCTGGTTTTCGTCCCCTCCACAGTACAGAAACGGCACTTGTTAAAATGACTAACGACCTCCTTATGGCGGCTGATTCTGCTTTAATTCCTATTCTCATCCTCCTTGATCCGAGTGCGGCCTTTGACACTATTTGTCACACCACACTCCTTAATAGATGATCTTCGATTGGCACGACCCAAACGCCACTAGACTGGTTCAGATCCCACCTCTCAGGCCACCCTCAGTTTGTTCAGCTTCTAACTTTCACACCCCAACCCACCGCTGTTACTTCAGGTGGGCTCTGTCCTGAGACCCCTCCTTTTCATTATTTACCTCCTTCCCCTTTCGTAAATATAACATTATCTTCCACTGTTATGCTGATGACCCCCAGCTCTACCTCACTAGCAAACCTGCTGCTTCCCTTCCACCCTCCTCACTTATTGATTGCATAGCAGAAATCAAATCCTGGTTTTCTTCAAATTTTCTTAAATTAAATAACAACAAGTGACAAAACTGAGGTTCTCCTCATTGGTACAAAATCCACATTTTCCTAGCTGATCGTTTGTCCTTTGTTATTGATAATTCCTCTGTCTCCCCTTCCCACAGGTGTCATCCTTGACAGTACTTGATCTTTTCAGTCCCCGCTCTGCATATTTCCACTTGCGTAACATTCATCGTATTCGCTGCACACCACTGCTGTCCTCGTTCATAGTCTTGTCACTCCTCGTCTCGATTATTGCAATTCCCTTTCATATCTATGTACCTAATATAATTAATTTCATAGCTATCTATGTATTATATAGTGCCTTTCATATCTATGTACCTTATAGTTCATAACTATGTATTATATAGTGCCTTTCATATCTATGTACCTAATATATAGTTAATTTCATAACTATGTATTATATAGTGCCTTTCATATCTATGTACCTTATAGTTCATAACTATGTATTATATAGTGCCTTTCATATCTATGTACCTTAGTTAATTTCATAACTATGTATTATATAGTGCCTTTCATATCTATGTATCTAATATATAGTTAATTTCATAACTATGTATTATATAGTGCCTTTCATATCTATGTACCTAATATATAGTTAATTTCATAACTATGTGTTATATAGTGCCTTTCATATCTATGTACCTTAGTTAATTTCATAACTATGTATTATATAGTGCCTTTCATATCTATGTACCTTATAGTTCATAACTATGTATTATATAGTGCCTTTCATATCTATGTATCTAATATATAGTTAATTTCATAACTATGTATTATATAGTGCCTTTCATATCTATGTACCTAATATATAGTTAATTTCATAACTATGTATTATATAGTGCCTTTCATATCTATGTACCTTAGTTAATTTCATAACTATGTATTATATAGTGCCTTTCATATCTATGTACCTAATATATAGTTAATTTCATAACTATGTATTATATAGTGCCTTTCATATCTATGTACCTTAGTTAATTTCATAACTATGTATTATATAGTGCCTTTCATATCTATGTACCTTATAGTTCATAACTATGTATTATATAGTGCCTTTCATATCTATGTACCTTATAGTTCATAACTATGTATTATATAGTGCCTTTCATATCTATGTACCTTATAGTTCATAACTATGTATTATATAGTGCCTTTCATATCTATGTATCCATCTCTGTAATCTATGTATTGATCTATGTACCTAATATATAGCACATTTCATATCTATGTACCTAATATAATTCATTTCATAGCTATCTATCTATTATATAGTGCCTTTCATTCTATCTATCCGTTGTTTAGTGTATTTCATATCTCTCTATTGTAGATGTCATAATGGGTGGACAGACATCTTGTCTGGGATGAAGACAACACCACCTTACCCGGCTGCAAGGCCATAATGGATGGACTGCAGAAGTGGAGGTTCAACCTGACCAGAGTGGTGGTAGGTTCCTACCGCAGTCAGGGTGGTCATATAATAGATGGACTGGGGGACACTGGTTTATGGGGACAATTTATCCTCCACGGCAAAAGGTGGCAGTGCTACCCTGGTATGGTCCCAGTTTGGACTCCCCCAGGGTTCCATGGGCCATGTAGTTCAGACCTGGTGGGGTCCATGGATGCTGCCAGAGAAGATCTCCCTCCTATAAAGGAGCATCTGCATGACCCGTCCTGCTGTGTCGTGACATTAGAATGACACCCGGGTCCAACCTAAAAGAAGCTGTCTTGCCTCACTTAGTCTGACACTCAGCGTGAAGGTGGAAGGCGACTCAAAGGCGTGGGAGTTACTGGCTCATTCAGTGTGGACGGACCTGAAAGCATTCATTGGCTTCTCTCCACGGCTCTTGCATGAAGTCAACACAATCACAGCGGGTGTCCCTCTGTTCAAATGTCACTAAACAGGTCACAGGTGTCAATCGATGCCGGCCTCTTACCTGGGCAGGTGCTCCCGGCGGTGGCCCAGCCATGCAGATACGAGGCCACCAAAAACACGGCTGTGCTCAGCAGAAATCCCATCCTGGCGCTGGTAGTGCGATGCGTCTTTCCGGATTTGGGCCAACACCTCGTATTTATATGCGTGACGCCAACACTCCAGAGGGTGAATCGTTTCTTTCAGATTTACCTTATTTGTTCAACACTTGAAAAGAAAAATCTGAGGTAGCCACTAAAAATAACTTGGAGAATTGTTTTCTCAAATCCGAGCCCAAAGCTCACAAATTCCTTCTTTTTATGCCCTTGAAAGGAAACGGACTTGTGGTCCCCTGACAACATTCAATGCTGTGGCGGACCCCTTTTTACTTTTACTCCTTGCAGATTGAACTGGATTTGTTCTTGCTTTCCTCCCACCTTTTTTTTTTTTTTGCATTTTTCTCTGTTTCTATGCTCACAGAAGTGAAACCTGCAAGATTTTGTTTCTGGAGTGCATGGAACAGAAAATATTCAAATAAACGAGCTCTTCTGCAAATGGCATATACAGTACACTGGCCAATCACCAGTAAGCCACCTTAATAAAAGGATAAGAATCTGTGCGTCAGTCTGTGTGTCTGTCTGGCTGCTGCGTTTCTGTCTTTCCAACAGATGGTGCATAGCTATTATGAATCTGATACCAAGTGGCATATAACAGAGACCTGTGCATCGTGTTTGTCATTCCAACAGCTGGCGCATCACAGACATTTATAAAACACTAAATGCATCGTGCTAGTCATTCCAACAGCTGGCGCATCACATACATTTATATTAATTAAATGCATCGTGCTATTCATTCCAACAGCTGGTGGATCAGAAACATTTATAGTAATTAAATGCATCGTGTTTGTCATTCCAACAGCTGGCGCATCACATACATTTATATTAATTAAATGCATCGTGCTATTCATTCCAACAGCTGGTGGATCAGAAACATTTATAGTAATTAAATGCATCGTGTTTGTCATTCCAACAGCTGGCGCATCACATACATTTATATTCATTAAATGCATCGTGCTATTCATTCTTACAGCTGGCGCATCACAAACATTTATAGAAAATGGAATGACAAACAGGGTGGCATGGTGGTGCAGTGGGTAGCGCTGCTGCCTCGCAGTTAGGAGACCCGGGTTTGCTTCCACGGTCCTCCCTGCGTGGAGTTTGCATGGTTCTCCCCGTGTCTTCGTGGGTTTCCTCCCACAGTCCAAAGACCTACTGTGCAGATCTTAACCCTTGGCACACCTTCTTCAGCCCATGAAGAGCAGACCACTGCTCGCCGCTCTACTGGGCACCAACGAGGGACGGCCAAAGCTTTACCACGGCGACTATCAACAGGCCTTGTATCCCCACGTGAGCCAGGAGAGCCGTACGGCGAGAAAAAAACAAAAATGATCCAAAAACTGAGACAGCCATCGACTTTCTGAACCACATGAAGAAAACGGATTCATTTATAAACGCCGTCGACCGCCATGTTTATTTAATAGAACATGAAGTATTGGGTGGAATCAGTCGCGTGGCATACAAAACGTAATGAAGCCCAGGGACAGGATTGAGTGGTCCTCTCATTTGGACCATAAGCATGTACAAGCAACAGCAGGTGTGGGGTCCTAAGGGGGTAAAGAGCCCAGAGTGGGGGGCAGCGGACATCTTTGTCGAGTCACTTCAAGTCCCCCCCCCCCCCCCCCCCCCGTATGTCACGTGTTGGGTCTTTTTTTAGAAAGCGTATGGACAAGTCCACCTTACCGCGGCCTAAATTTCATTTCGCTGCTTTTGTACGAATAGTGATGCCCTTTGCCCGAATGCCAGTTGACTCCATTGGCGTAGCTCTCGTGTTGCCCTCGCAGGTAGAGGCCGTTCAGATTGCAGCTGTGACATTCTCCGTACCACCAGCCGCCTTTGTACACTTCGGAGCAGTTGCAGGCGCACTTGTCGTTATCCTGGTCCTTGGTGGAGAACACCAGGTTGTTGTGGGCAGTGAAGGAGTCGCCTGAGGTGGAAGGAGAGAACGACTTGTGAAAAATGGAGAAGAGGAGAACGCCAGGTGATAAAATCAAATGGAAGCCATCGCCCTACCTGCAGAACCGCCCGTAAAGCCACCCACAGTTAGTCGATACTTTTCCTCCTCGCCAAGGATTTGAAATTCGTTGAATTTGGCAAAAGTTGCAGCATGTTCAAAATCCTGGAAATCCACTCGGAGTTCAAATGAACCTGAGGAATCAAAAAATAAAAATAACAAAAATATACGGAAACAAAATCACCAGCCCCGTAAGATCTGAACGCATTTTAAAGCGGGGACACTTTTAGCAGCTACAGCCGGTGGCATTTTGGGATGCCAGTCCATGCCAAAGGTTTCTCTTCTGTGCGCAGGGTCATCAGATTTGACGGGCACCAATCACAGTCAAAGTCCCGCCCAATTGGACGAAACCAAGCCCAACACGGGTTAGCCCACTGCACGGCAGCAAAGGGGACGGGCTGAACCGCAGCCCAAAATGGGTGGGGACGTGGGCCGGGGATCTCGGAACGTCGTATCGGCGCCAATGACATTTGAAAACCCACCTAATGATGCTGCCGACTTGTCCTCTCTTGGAGTTTTGCCGTTCTCCTAGTCCTTTAACCCCATTCGGTGTCCCTGGGTGGGTTCCCATTTGAACTTTTTTGCCTGTGGTTCATGAGGGATGGGTGGGGTGCTTTTCAGAATCCTGGCTTACAGGTTTAGGGGTTTGAGCAGCCGCACGCATCTGGCCGACCCTCCCAGAATCCTAAACTTAAGCAGAGTACAATTGGGCGTGTCACATGACTGACCTCCTAGGTACTGCGGGCGGCAGGAAATCGCCACTCAAGTACACCTTCCTACTACCCTCCCAAGCGGCAAACGCCACTCCTTTGATTGGCCAATTGGTCCTTAATTTGCATGAGGGGAGGGGCCAGAGAGTTGCATATTGAGAGTTGTTTTTTCCAAACAGAGCAAGCGCCTTTGAATGCATCTCTTTAATAAAAGATGATGAGCGGCGGAAAGAAAAATGGATAACGAGAGCCCGTATTTCTGACCTATTGCTCCGCCCGTTTCTGCGGAAGGGAAAAAGTTGAATGGCTACATCTATGCTGAACAAGAATGTTAACAGACGCAACGTTTTAGCTGTAGCGACCTGCGGTTTGTTGGTGTGGGGGGGGCATACCAGCTTCCCAAACACGACACCAACGCAAGTACAGCACCACAGCAACACATCTATGCAGTGGTAAACTCTTCCCAATCGTTTCCCACCACTAAAGCATAGCACAACAAGCTCGATGATAAGCACTTTGTCGTCTTCTATTCTTTCATCTTCTCTCTCTCCGTCTCCTCCTTCTTCCAACAAGCTTCATCCCTCATTTTCGTGACTCTGGCTCCCGGAATGAAGGCAGAGGGCTTCTTTTATCCTGTACCCGGAAGTACTTCTGGGGGCCAGTTAGCATGGTAGGGAAGCCAGATAAATTACGGCTGGCCAATCCCCGTAGCACCCTGGGAACCTATCAGGGTTGCGGTGAACTCCATCTCCCATGAAGCCCCAAAATGCTGTTGTGCCATCTAGTGCTCCGGGGGAGGTAATGCACGGTGTATGTTCTCCCCCCCCCCCCCATTACGGAAGCATCCCAGCCGTGTAAGGACCCTGGCCGTCCAGCACACTGTATAACCTTTCATCAGCTGTGTCACCGAAATGCTACAACAAAAACATTGAGTGGACTCAGCTGAGCTGTTATCATACAGTAACTAGCCGTCCTCCGGGACTCCGCCCACGTAGTAGAGAAACAGGACAGTGAGGAGGGCCCCGCCCACTTCCCCCTCCCCTCGGTTCGCAGCCTTTGTCTTGGATTAGTGCAGAAATATCAATTAGAGAAGTCACAAAATCAACCGGAATGTTCAAGAAAATTCTAGAAAAAAATCAGATCTAAATCCATTAAGTAGTTCTGTTGTGAAAAGCGGACAGAGAGACAGATTTATATATATATATATATATATATATATATATATATATACTGTATACAGTGCATCCGGAAAGTATTCACAGCGCATCACTTTTTCCACATTTTGTTATGTTACAGCCTTATTCCAAAATGGATGAAATTATTTTTTTTCCTCAGAATTCCACATTATATATATATATATATATATATATATATATATAGAGAGAGAGAGAGAGAGAGAGAGAGATAGATAGATAGATAGATCTATCTCTCTCTATATATATATATATTATATATATAGATAGAGAGAGAGAGGTGTGTCAACATAACAGATTCCAAACTGGGGGCCGTTGACGCCGAATGACCTGCCTGTCCACTGAAGACACTTTGGTCGAAGGGCCCACCAGAAGTCCTGGTGCCAGAGGAGCTGAGCACACCAGGAGGGTGCTAAGGGTTAAGGTGCTCGTGTCCATAATTGAGGGCGAGACCTGGCACAGACTTGGGAGGTGTGACAGTAGACGTTTGCATGAAGCCTACCTGTTGAGGTCAAGGTGTGGAGGTTGTCATTGCCCAGCCAGAACTCAGAAAGCCTGTTGCCGAAGCCCCTTTTATATTCGATCCAGCTACGGAAGAAGTCCACCGAGCCATCCATTCGTCTCTGAAACACCTTCAATACAAAAGCTTAAAATGAGTGATCTCAGTATGCCAGCTCCTTTGTGAACGCCCTTAGCCTAATAAAACTACTCCAGATGGTGTATGTGCCCCCAAGTAAGATGACAGGAGAGTCCCGGGACACTATATACAGAGGTATACCCCAGTTGGGGTGGTCCACACCTGTTATCCCAGTCAGCAGTGGTGGATCTATGTTTTAGCTTGAACTGTTATGGGGGCCCCTTCACAACCAGCAATGAGGTTTGGGTTACCACTGTTACCTTCTTCACTGGATTCCACAACGGATCACCACAAATATTTAAATATGTACACCCTACATCTCAAATTTTGATTACAAGTGCTGTATTGGATCATCTCAAATGTCTTTATAGGTTCAGAGTTATGTGGGGATGAAAACGAAAGTCATTTCTGGGACCCCAACTTACGATCCAGCCTCCTCCATCGGTGTCCATGTCACAGAAGACACTAAGTGGCTTCCCGTTCTGCGGGTGCAGGGTGTACCAGCCGCTCAGCGTGTTCCCGAGGTCCAGCAGCTGCTTGCAGTCCTGCGCTCCTGCATCACAAGCACACAAAAGGCCGAGTCAACTCATATAGAGAAGACAACCTGGGCTTACGGGGTCATCACGTGTGCCTAATCAGAAATCATAAAACGTTAAGAGCAACTGAAAGATTCAATTGACCAATAAAATCCAGCATCATAATCTCCTAATCCTTTTTTTACCTTCTCCATGCTTCATAAATTGATTTACTTCCTCAGTATTTCACATGTGGAGTATTGTTTTCATGGGGAAAAAAACATCAACTTTCAGTTATCAATGGAAAAAACACATTTTGAAAACCCTAGAAAATGTTCGGAGGATTTTGTGCGATTTTGTCTCCATTGTAATAGAAGACATGGATTGGCTGATACCCCAGCTTCAAATAATAAATGATTCCCATGGATGGATGGGCGTCTCTAGCTAGAATGGTGGCTGTTCCCTTTCCCAGTCAGGATAATATTAAGGAAGGGCCATGTGGGTCACAAGCTTCCTTCAGGTAGAACTTCCATGTGCACACCTGCAGGGCTGCATGGGAATTGTAGCCCTGAGGATCCACAAGGGGGCAGCTGTGGGGCGGAAGCTTCCCTGTTTTAAGGTTACACCTGTCACTGTGTGATATTATTCCAAGGATGAAGCACGGTGATGGCAGCCAGGATTGGGAGACTAGGCAGGTCAGGTCAGGTTTTGGGATCACACACTGGTACAGTGCAGTGCTGCACCCACCACATGATGAAACAGCGCAGGATCCTGACTGGCAACCACCTAAGGCAGACATGTGGTTCGGTTTCCTCCCTCCCAGGAAATGACCGTCTATCTGCCAGGTGTTACTTGGGTGTCCCCTTGGCCTGGTCCAGCCACTCAGGTCCTCAACAATGAGGGTCCTGCAAGCCGGATCACCCTTGGGGATCGTGGTTGGCAACACCCCAGGCAGACACGTGGTCCAGTGCCAACCTCCGGAAATGACCATCTATCTACCGCAGCCAGGTGTTACGTGGGCGTCGCCTTGGCCAGGTCTAGCCGACAATGAAGGTTATACAAGTCGGATCACCCTCGGGTAATCGCGCCACATGGCCATAACTGACGTTCCCTTACAATGCAGGTCATGTGCCCCATTCCAGACTCCATGAGCAACGCAAAGTCAAACCAGCAGGACCTAAGGATTCTCCAAAGTAGGGGTTCCCAGCTCCAGTCCTGGAGGGCCGCAGTGGCTGCAGGTTTTCATTCTCACCCTTTTCTTAATGAGTGACCTGTTTTTGCTGCTAATTAACTTCTTTGGAATTCATCATAAATGACCTGCTCTTCAAGACTCAGACCTCTTGTTTGTTTTTGTTTTTTTCCTTATTTAGCAGCCAAACAATAATGAGATACAAAATGAGCCAAAACAACTGGTGTCCAAAGTACAATATCTGAAAATAAAGAAAGGGGAAGGTCTCAGGAATCTGCTCAGGTCCACCAAAAACAGTTCAATAGTGCTGCTCTTAGAAAAGAGAAAATCCACAATTTCGGACATGCCATGGAATTCAAGAGCGGGTTTAATTAACGACAAGAATTGGCGCCTAATGAAGCAACTGGTTGGAGTTTGAGGCCCTGACGATAGATAGATAGATAGATAGATAGATAGATAGATAGATAGATAGATAGATAGATAGATAGATAGATAGATAGATAGATAGATAGATAGATACTTTATTAATCCCAAGGGGAAATTCACAGGTGGTTTTCTCTTGGCTCCCTCACGTCACATTTCATTTCTGTTTTGGGTGCCATTTAAGGAAAGAAACAAAGCAATTCAGAGGAACAAATCTTAAAAAAAAAAAAACAGTCAATTAAAATTAATTCAGAAAAGTTAATTAACAGCAAAAACAGGTCACGAAATAAGAAAAGGGCGAGAATGAAAACCTGCAGCCAGTGGGGCCCTCCGGGACCAGAGTTGTGTCTCTTCGGAGCAGGGGGTCCCCAGTATCGAAGGAGTCCAGTCCTCGTCTCAGGTCACTGGATAGCGTCCATGTCTCACAAACAGGGAGCAGCAGGACTCTAAAGACTTGGACCTTCGTCCTTTACCAGAGATAGTGGGAGCGCCACACACCCCTTTTCCAGCAACCCCATGACCCCCCCATGCCCTACCAATCCATCGACTGACTTCATAGGAAGAGTCACCAGAGACATGAATGGTAAGTAAACCCCTCGATGAGGTCGACACTCTCTCCGCAGACAGACATATTGCTGATGGCCGTGCCCAAGAGGTCATTAAAGGCCTGGCTCTTTGGTTTTTGTCAGGACCCTCACAAGCCCAGACACTCAGACCCCTCACTCGAGAGCCCCCCATCGACTCTGTAAAGATCACAGCATCATCGGCAGACTCAAGATCAGTGAATCTCTCTTCAACATCCGATGCCCCACAGCTGCTGGACCCCACCAAAAACTCCAAAATTCCTGAACAAAGCATGGAGCATCTAACAGACTCCATAGCCAAATGTATGAATGATCACATGAAACCAGATAAGTGGACCTAAGAAAGAAGTGGCTGGGTGACTGGCCCTCTTTCTAAAGACAGACACACTGCTGATGGCCATGCCCATGAGGTCATTAAAGGCCTGGATGTTGCTGTTTATCAGGACCCTCACTCAGTCTCTCGAGACCCCCGATCAGAGCCTCCATAGGATTACACCTCTTTTTTTCCCCCCTTAATGTTCGATATTGCGAGGGTTACACCGAGCCATTCCTCAATACAGGTTTGTCAGGCGCTCTCCCACATAATCCTAAAGGACACTTCCGCTTCATGTTCTATTTGCCATCCAGGTTTGAACCCGGGTTCGGCCGATTCCTCCTGAAGTGCTCGTAGTTTTCCCTACAATTTTACACTCTTCCTCTGGCGCCGTTCCTTGACTTCTTTTTTTTTTTTCTACCCTCCTCCCGGCCACTGCACCGCCGCCCTTTTTGTACGGTCAGCCCCTCCCCGGTTAGATCCTATTGGCCCGCCGAGTCAGGTGGTCCTTAGATTTCTAACACCTGTTCAGTTTTTGTCCTCATGCAATGATGAAGAATGCACAACCCGCCAACGACACCGGCCACTTGTTACGCACTCACCTGTCAGCGGCTGACCACCCGAATCACCTTTTTCTCCTGTTTATGAAAAAAAAATAAAAAAATAAATGGATGTTAAATTTTTTCTTGTGGACAAATTTTCATTTTGTTGTTATTTTCAAAGAAGAGAAAATAAAAAAATGACCAGAAATAAAAACAGAATCTGATCAATTCTGCAAATTCTAAATCCTCCCATAGTGCCCCTGTAACGTCACCCACCCTAAAGCCCTCACAGTCCTCCTCCTCCCAAAACCCACCAGGTGACAGCAAACAGTCGTTCACTGTCACGTCGGGGACAACAGAGGGCGGCAGGAGTTCTGATTGCGTATGGCATCCCGGTGGATTTTTGAGTCCTGGAGGTCTTTTCCATCCTAGGGGTGGGCACCTTGCATTAATCACATAGCCATCCATTTTTTAAAAACTATATTTTTTTCCCCAATTACATAGTGTCACAAACCATCATGGCTGTCCATCGATCCGACGATGACACAGAGCCTGCGCAAATGACTTGTTGGTGTCGGCGCTAGTGAGGGTGCGCACTCCTCAACCACACCACTTCACTTCCTGTCGGGAATCCACGTGGCAAGCTAAGTGCAAGACGACGAGATTAGGCAGGAAGTTGCACCTCTTTGATGGGACAGGGTGTAGGTGCCCGAGTTAGTCTTGGTCAGGACCTCACCTCTGATCTTGACACCATGGGTGGCCCTACAAAGGAGTACAAGACTCCCGACGGCATCGCTCAAGGGGATCACTGAACCACACAAACCACTCCGCCACATTAAGATGCTGACTCTGTGGAGGGTGTTGTGAAACCAGGAGCCCCAAAGCACACGTAGTCTCAAAAACACTTCAGAAAATGTTCACTAGAGGGGGATGTCGCCATCAAACCCCGGCCAGTAATCAGGGCAAACACAAGAGTCAGAGGTTTATTCTTCACAAAGCTGCTTGTAACGAGAATGGAGCAGCATAGGAGCACATAAGGCAAAAAGGAGACGCCTGAAACACCAAAGGGAATCCAAAGCAAACCCAACCCACACATCAAAAAACTGAGCGGGGGGGCTGCAAACATCTAGAAATCCAATAAATGACAGAAGCTGACTTCACAATGAGCCACCAGGAATTGTGGAGACCCTCTGGATTTATAGGGTGCAGGTGGCCACTCCTCTTGGGGGGGGGCACACATGGAACATAACACAGGCAGCTTACATACGTAAAGGAAATCAAAAATGAAGACTGATGCCCATAAATTAACATAAATAAAAGAGACATAAGTGTCAAAGTGTACCTGAACAGCACTGGGAGCAAAGCAGGAACCATCTGTAGGCACGTCACGCTCTGGGGGGTCATTTAGAATGCGCTTGGGAGTTCTGGAGAGTGCGTGTCCCATCCATCCGTCTATTATCTAACCTGCTATATCCTAACTACAGGGTCACGGGGGTCTGCTGGAGCCAATCCCAGCCAACACAGGGCACAAGACAGGAAACAAACCCTGGGCAGGGCGCACACACACACACACACCCCAAGCACACACACTAAGGACAATTTAGAATCGCCAATGCACCTAACCTGCAGACATGGGGAGAACAGGCAAACCTCCATGCAGGGAGGACCTGGGAAGCAAACCCGGGTCTCCTAACTGCGAGGCAGCAGTGCTACCCACTGGGCCACCGTGCCGCCTGAGTGTGTGTGTTCCTGCTTTGCTTATTGTTATTACTGGATTTTTTCTGACCTATTGCTCCATCTTTGATTACATCTCATCATGTACTATAAGTGCGGCAGAGGACCATCTCAAGGGCTCATCACAGGTATGTAATACCTAGCTGGGGCCTGAGGGGGGCGCTGGCACTAACAGTGTCATCTCCCCCCGACCCCTCCAACAACAACTGACCCCGCCGCATTCAGTAGGAGGGCTATAAAAATCTGATGCCTCCAAATGTCGGTGTCTCATTTGGACTATGAAGGACGGAGACCACCTCCCCCCCACCCCCCTTTAAAGACACGCTCTTCAGAACCACCAAACTTAAGAAGCCAAGGAGGCTGTGCTATGCTTATTTCTGTTTTGTACCCCCATGTGCCTATTTTGATTTACAATCATTTGGGATTAAAAATGGTGGGACTCGGCTGGCACCCCAACACTTTTTGGGACTCACCCCGTGTTCTTTCACCCGTTCACAGTCCTTAGATTCCGTTTTGGGAATTTCTTCACTTGGATTGCCTTTTTTGCTCTATGGCAAGTTGGGGAGCACACACTGGTACAATGCATTGCTGCACCCACTACACGATGAAACAACTCGGGATCCCGGTTGGCAACCCCTCAAGCAGACACGCGGTCCAGTCCTACCCTCCAGAAATGACCCTCTATCTACAGCAGTCAGGTGTTACGTGGGCAACCCCTTGCCTGGTCCAGCCACTCGGGTCCCCAACAATGAGGATCTTACGAGTGGTATCACCCTTGGGGAAACGCGCCACATGGCAGTAGTGCACAGAAAAAAAAAAATTTTTATAAAGACCCTGTGCTTGTGCTCATAAATAGGTGGGGTTCTGACAATACGTCCCCCTCTAGTGGCCATTTTTTGGAAGTGCTTTTGGAACATATGGAGATTTACACAATGTGCTTGGAGACTCTCAGGTCACGACATTGCCTGTGCTCCTCACTGCCCTGACTCGACAGGAATACAGAGAACTAGTTTCTTGAATTAAACCAGGAGATGTTTGCAAAAGGCAAAACAAACAAAAATAAAAATAAAAGGCAGATGAGAGTTGAAAAAAATCAGAGTCAATAAAATCAGGCCAGAAGTCGAAAAATAATGACAAGAGAATTCAAAGGTTTTATGTGCAGATCAGATACGGCTCAGAGCAAAAGGCTGACCTTTAATCCCGTCTGCCGATTAAATGTGAGGTCATGACCCTGGAGACCACGCCCCTACAAATGGTACACAACAATGGCTTCTGTAACGGGAAAAGGCTGCAAGGCCTCAAATTTCAGCCCTAATCACGACACTCGCCTTCCGAAAGAGCAAATCGAACACGGTCAGGTGTAGCTGGCGAATTTTTATTTGCTTACTAAAATGTGTTGTAAAAAATGTTGTTATAAAATTTACTTCATAAAGACTAATTAACTGAGTGCACAGAAGAGTCCGAAAATGATCATAAACCAGGACGGGATTAAGCAGCAAGCAGGACATGCAGGTGATGGGTGTAACAGAGCAAGATGCAGAGGACAGAAAGATATGGAAGATGATGATCCGCTGTGGCAACCCCTAACGGGAGAAGCCGAAAGAAGAAGATGTGACAGAGGGGCAAAATATCAAAAGATCAAAACACAACCAAGTGACCAGAAGTGAAAGTTCAAGAGGAAAATTGAACACCAAAAGAGAGAAGGAGGTCGTTTACCAAAACACAGAATCCCATCGCTGGAGCGTACTTGGAAAATTTTGGAAGGGATAGGGCAGTGGGCGATGGCCAGCACGTTTATAATGTCGTCACATCCCGTGATATCACGATCAGGAGATTCAAGATGGTGTTGTGCAAATCCAAAAAACAAACAACAGTCCAACATAACACTAATGACAGCAATTAAATCTTTATGCTTAAAAACTCACAAAACAGACAAAAGTATACGTATGACAGACTTAGCACTGCACCCGTGCAAAGGCATTTAACATAAAGACGGTGGATACGTGATAATCAACGTGAGGGACGGCCCACATCCTTACCCTTGAGGTGGAAGGATTAGAGACCGCTCACGCAGGGCTTGGTCTCACCCAGGACGCTAGATGGCAGCAAGCCGAGGATAGGATCCCCACATGGGCCCTCACAAGGCATGCTGGGTATTGTAGTCCAGTGTTGTGCATGAACTCGTTCAAAAGAGCGCCTTCATTGAACAAGCTTAACGTAACGTATTTGCAAGTGAAGGACTTGAACGTCAGTGAGTTCAGTTTTATGTGACAGTCTGGATCTGGTTTAGGTCCACTTTAGAACATTTTGCCGTACCCTGTAATGTAGGGGTGGAGCCGAATCTGAATACAGTATTCGGATAAGCACAAATGGTGGATTTTTACGAATATTTATTTTGTACAAATTTTTTGCCATTTATTTGTATTCGGAAAAAAATAACGTCAAATTAAATAGGCCCTGTCTGTGTGTGCCAGCTTATGCTGGACACGAGCACGCGGTGAAACTCCGCTTTCGCTTTTAGGAAAACGTTGTACTTCACGAGGCCACTTTATATTTTTCCCCGTTGGACATGCAATACGTGACGTGAATTTTGACGGGCAGTGTAATCGGTTAGTTCACCTACACGCTGCCGCAACAGTCACCATTTGTGTCACACGGTTGGAAACAGAGCGGTAATTTATATGTATACTTGCATCGATTTAATTTCTTTTTTGACCGGGAGGATAGTTCCATATATGGTTATACGCATTTGTTGCCGGGTATAACTCAATAAAGTGTATTTAAATAAAAAAAGGTCTTCATAATTACTGTATTTTACTTAAGAACACTGTAATGGCCTAATATAAGGCCTGCAAAATTGAAAAAAGTAAACTCATGGGTCATTTATACTTACTCCTTAAAAAATACAAAATGAACTGAACAGGCACGAGTTCATAATTGAAATGGTGAACTAGAAACGTGAATGTATTCATTTGAATCTGTGTGAACTGAACTTTGAGCGAGTTCTTGGGAGGTGTGAACTTGCACAACACTGTTGTAGCCTTGCTGGGTTCCTGTGGGAGCCACCAGAGGGAGCTGCAGGATTTGGGGGTCCCTACACCATTGGGCTCCAACCTCACCCAGAAGTCACCCTGAAGCACTCCTTGTCTCACACAGATGAGCCAGAATCGGGAGGAAGGTGGGCAACACTTGTGAGGAGGAGAGGAGGAGGCAGCGACCAGTGAGAGAAAGAAGACTTGTGCTATACAGTGCTTTATTGTACTTGTGGCCGTGGTGGTGGGAAACGCTTGTCCGAAGACATTTCCCACAATATAAGACTCTTTTTAACTTTTGTGTCCGAGTCTGCTTGTGTTGGGTGTTTGGAGAGGTGGAGCACCCCCTGGCGTCCACACCAGACATACAAACCTTTTAGTCCTTGGGGTCCTGCTGGTCCTGCAACTCCTGGCTCTCCTTTAGCACCTGAAAAAAAGGATGGAAGAGTCTTTCATAAAGAACCACACAGGAACTCCGGGGATCTGGCAGCAATTCACACCCAGACCTTCTTCTGACCCGCCTTGTGACAAATGGCTCCTCCCACTCAGGTCTGTCGCATAGCAACGCGTGTTGTGCAGTAGTCATGTGACAGAGAAGCGGGATTGTGATTTCGCTCAAGGATTTGCTTTCTTCCGACTGCCCGGAGCTCTCCCTGTGCCTTTTGGAGTTTGAATTCCCATCTGCTAATTTTGACCTCCATGTTTTCTAACCTCCTTCTGTAACTTGCCCTTTGTGAACTTTAGCTTCATTGTTGGGTGGAGTATTCTGTTAGCTTACATCGCAGTGTCAGGCATGGCCATCGGAGGATCACCTTCCAGGTATCACTTGACGGATGTAATGCCACTCTGGGACAAGAGGGAGCGCTGTTGATAACAGCATTTGGCCAATGAAAATGACGGACACAGGGTAGCTCCGCCCCTTCCAGTCGAAACAGTATAAAAAGTTAGGCATCCCCGGAAGGAGGTGTTACATTTTGGACCCGAGCAGCCAAGGGTTCAATACACCGGCGATTGCCCGTCCTTTAAATTTGTAACGTAAATGTGCATCTGTTTGTTTATTTGCTTTCATTTTTTTTTGCCTGCCTTAAACAGGGTGGTTTGGTTGGTACCCTAACCTACTTTGATACTCACTCCCCTTTGTCGCTCATCCACAACATCTGCCATTTTCTATTTCATATCACAAAAAATATCATGCGACAAATGTGCAGGAAAAATTCCCAAAATGACACCTCGACTTTTTACACACACACACACACACAGGGTTTGCAGAACACCAAAAGAGAAAAATAAACTAAACTCCGTCACCTTGAGGTCCAGCCTTTCCAATTGGTCCATGGTCTCCTTTTACACCTAAAAGCAAGAAGAAAAGGATTTAATACAAAAGAAAAGGGAAACGTCTGCCTGCTGTTTAATTTTTTGTCATTGCTTCAGTCACCCAATGAGTGGCATTTACAGTGCATCCGGAAAGTATTCCCAGCGCTTCATCACTTTTTCCACATTTTGTTATGTTACAGCCTTATTCCAAAATGGATCAAATTCATTTTTTTCCTCAGAATTCTACACACAACACCCCATAATGACAACGTGAAAAAAGTTTACTTGATGTTTTTGCAAATTTATTAAAAATAAAAACATTGAGAAAGCACATGTACATAAGTATTCACAGCCTTTGCCATGAAGCTCAAAATTGAGCTCAGGTGCATCCTGTTTCCCCTGATCATCCTTGAGATGTTTCTGCAGCTTCATTGGAGTCCACCTGTGGTAAATTCAGTTGACTGGACATGATTTGGAAAGGCACACACCTGTCTATATAACGTCCCACAGTTGACAGTTCATGTCAGAGCACAAACCAAGCATGAAGTCAAAGGAATTGTCTGTAGACCTCTGAGACAGGATTGTCTCGAGGCACAAATCTGGGGAAGGTTACAGAAAAATTTCTGCTGCTTTGAAGATCCCAATGAGCACAGTGGCCTCCATCATCCATAAGTGGAAGAAGTTCAAAACCACCGGGACTCTTCCTAGAGCTGGCCGGCCATCTATACTGAGCGATCGGGGGAGAAGGGCCTTAGTCAGGGAGGTGACCAAGAACCCGATGGTCACTCTGTCAGAGCTCCAGAGGTCCTCTGTGGAGAGAGGAGAACCTTACAGAAGGATAACCATCTCTGCAGCAATCCACCAATCAGGCCTGTATGGTACAGTGGCCAGAAGGAAGCCATTCCTTAGTAAAAGGCACGTGGCAGTCCGCCTGGAGTGCCAAAAGGCACCTGAAGGACTCTCAGACCATGAGAAAGAAAATTCTCTGGTCTGATGAGACAAAGATTGAACTCTTTGGTGTGAATGCCAGGCGTCACGTTTAGAGGAAACCAGGCACCGCTCATCACCAGGCCAATACCATCCCTACAGTGAAGCATGGTGGTGGCAGCATCATGCTGTGGGGATGTTTTTCAGCGGCAGGAACTGGGAGACTAGTCAGGATAAAGGGAAAGATGACAGCAGCAATGTACAGAGACATCCTGGATGAAAACCTGCTCCAGAGCGCTCTTGACCTCAGACTGGGGCGACGGTTCATCTTTCAGCAGGACAACGACCCTAAGCACACAGCCAAGATATCAAAGGAGTGGCTTCAGGACAACTCTGTGAATGTCCTTGAGTGGCCCAGCCAGAGCCCAGACTTGAATCCGATTGAACATCTCTGGAGAGATCTTAAAATGGCTGTGCACCGACGCTTCCCATCCAACCTGATGGAGCTTGAGAGGTGCTGCAAAGAGGAATGGGCGAAACTGGCCAAGGATAGGTGTGCCAAGCTTGTGGCATCATATTCAAAAAGACTTGAGGCTGTAATTGCTGCCAAAGGGGCATCGACAAAGTATTGAGCAAAGGCTGTGAATACTTATGGACATGGGATTTCTCAGTTTTGTTATTTTTAAAAAATTTGCAAAAACCTCAAGTAAACTTTTTCACGTTGTCATTATGGGGTGTTGTGTATAGAATTCTGAGGAAAAAAATGAATTTGATCCATTTTGGAATAAGGCTGTAACATAACAAAATGTGGAAAAAGTGATGAAGCGCTGGGAATACTTTCTTGAGGCTCTGTATATACATATACAGTACATACATATACACATATATAAGAGAGAGATTTAGAAGCATTTTCCTATAAAATAAAAATGGCCATCTATGTCTTGGGAGGAGTGGTGGCTCTGAGGTGAGGGATCGGCACTGGCAATCGGAAGGCTGCTGGTTCAAATCCTGTAAATGCCAGAAGTGACTCTACTCCATTGGGCCCCTGAGCGAGGCCCTTAACCTAAGCGAGGCCCTTAAATTGCTCCATCCTGGGTATGACGTTAACCTGCAAGGAGACCCTCCAACTTGCAGGGAAAACTTGGGGGTCCGTGGCACTCCAGCCACCATAATAAACCTCCCACTGTTCCACGGCTGCACTCGGGTCCTAATCTGGGATCCTAAGGTGGTCTGTCATATGGTGGGTGCGGCAATGTGCTATACCTGCATGTGCTCTTAACCTCTCTCTATTTCTTTTAGCTATTAAAGTTCCAGAAGCTTCTTGCGGTGGGATTTCTTGATTGAATACCACTGGCCGACAGACATAACTATTGGCTTGTGCTTTGGTAGTCTAATTCAACAAAGCAGGATGACTTGATAGAATGTCGACTTCAGCTGGTGGCATCACAAGACTCCGGTGAGTTCTGGGTCTCTTTCCTTGACAAGCATGCCACTCATCATGGCAATGAAAACCTAACACAGCGGCACACATGGCGAAAGCAAAAAGACTGTGATGGCAGAACAAAAACATAGAAAATAATTATATAAACCTTTGTGAGCCATGGCAGTTGGGATGCACACTAACAAATTTACTCTTAAAAGGACAATCTGAGTGTAACCCAAAAGTATCTGTGAGGACGCTGGAGTGCCTGTGAGTTACTTAGACACGGGGAGAACAAGCACACTTCACACACACACACAAAGAGACCAGGCAGAACATGAACCACACCGTGCCAAAAAACACTCCCCCACCCAAACACACTGCCCAGAGCTGTCAAACAGCAGTGCTGACCACTGGACCACCCTGAAGCCCCACTGAGCTGCCGTACCTGGGATCCCGGGGGCACCTGGCTCTCCTTTACTTCCTTGGACTCCAGGATGACCAGGACAGCCTTGCAAGATGGCAACTTTGTCCTTATCGTTGAGACCAAATACTTTCAGATCTGCAACGAGATAAAAAAAAAAGACCATTAAGATACAAGAAGAAAAAGCAGGAAACGAGTAGGAGACCTGGGCTGGTGGTCCGATCCTTCTTGCCGATTCGTTGTGTGGCCCCCCCACCCCACCTGAGTTACTTTATCTCCTACTGAACACATTTTTAGGAATATTTAATTAACTATACTGCTACCTGCTAAAGTGCTTGTGGGGACGTTCACTATGGAGCGACGCTGGAGAACATGGGAATGACCAACATGCACCCTGCACTGCGTGTATAGTTCTGAATGGCTTGCTCAACAGGTCCCCCTCCATATGGTAGGAATAACGAAGCAACGATGTGGCAGCTCTAAAACACCTTTGGCTGGTGCTTATTATGGAAAAAACATGTGAAATAAAGTCGCATGGGTCGGCACTGAAAATGGACCCCCAGTGTGACCCTGACTTAAATCACTCCAAATGTCCAAATTCACAATGCAGAAATACAGAAAGGTTTGTATTTTTAAAATCAGAAGACAAGGAAGGCGTAACTGATGTGCTCGCTTACTTCTCTTCTCCACAGCATTGTGTGGGTGATTTGATGGGGGGTCCGGACTATCTGTGGTCATAAAAGATTCCAGAGCATCTTTTGAAAAAGAGCAGGATGGACCCTGTTGTCCAGGCTAAATTGCCCACCCCAGCCTAGTCATTCTGACCCCCCTAATCATCCCCTGTATCTAACTGGCACTCTCTCTCTCTCACCAGTTAACAGCTAATGTGCGGTGAGCGTACTGGCACAATAATGGCTGCCATCGCATCATCCAGGTGGGCGCCACACATTACTGCTGGTTGAAAAGGTTCCCCTCTGTCTATGTAAAGCACTTTAAGTAGCGAGAAAATGGCTATGTAAATGTAATTAATTGTTAATAATATTTAAGCTCGGTGGTCATACTGTACTTACCAGGACAGGAATTTTCAGCGGCAAGTAGATGAACAAAAATGACTAAAAACACAGCTGTGCCTTCTGAATGGAGCATCTTGTAAATTCAGTCCCTTTTCACAGAAGTGTGGGGTGATTCCTCTGCATGTGCTGCCCTCGAAGCCACTGAAAGCAAAAAGTCCACAGGGGGGGCTTTCTGTTGTGAGGACTTGCACTTTATTCTGCCCCGTGTTTGCCAAGAGCCAAGATGATGAAATGTTTAAATATTGACGCCTTTGCCTGCAAGAACGTGCCTTTGATAAGAGTGGGCGTCCACATACTGGAAATACAGTGGGGGGGATGGGTGTGTGTGTGTGTGTGTGTGGTGGTGGTCTTTAGTGGCTTAGATAAAGAAGCAACATTGTTGAATAAGTGAGCATTACAAACTGTGGCCCAAAGCAGAACCTTCTTCTTGAGGACCATCGCACCCCCAAACACTCCAAACTGCTCCTCCCCGAATCAACTACATTAGTATCTCTCATAACAACTTTAATTTGAACAATACATATATAAATAAACACAGAAGCACACATCACAAACTTAACTATAACGTTTTACTGTCCAAAAAAAAAAAAAAAAAAACGGGGGGGTCCGAGTGGACACTGATGACGGCCAAGCTGCTTCTGTGTTCTAGTGCCAAGGGTGACATCAAGTATGTCGTGATGAGCTCAGGTTTTGAAAACTTTCACCCAGCAGATGCAACTGTAACAGGGTTTGGGGGGGGGGGGGGGGGGGGGGGGGGGGGGGGGGGGGGGGGGGGGTGTTGAATTGCTGCAACCTGGTGGGCAATCCATAGATTTGGACTTTAATGGTATTTAATGGCAATGATAAGGTTATTTGTTTCCTTATAAATGAAGGCCAAATTAGTAATAGTAATATCTTTTTTACTTCATATAGCAAACAGTATCACTTGTGACATAAAAAACAACCATTTTAATAGAACTACTACTACTCATCATCATATAAAATACATACAACTACCTACTACTGCATCATGTATAAAATACATCTACTATTACTACTATCCAACCATCCATTTTCCAACCCGCTGAATCCGAGCACAGGGTCACGGGGGTCTGCTGGAGCCAATCCCAGCCAACACAGGACACAAAGCAGGAACCAATCCCGGGTAGGGTGCCAACCCACCGCAGGACACACACACAAACACACCCAGCACACACTAGGGCCAATTTAGAATCGCCAATCCACCTAACCTGCATGTCTTTGGACTGTGGGAGGAAACCGGAGCACCCGGAGGAAACCCACGCAGACATGGGGAGAACATGCAAACTCCACACAGGGAGGACCCGGGAAGCGAACCCAGGTCTCCTAACTGCGAGGCAGCAGCGCTACCCACTGCGCCACCGTGCCGCCCATTACTACTACTAACAATCAAAAAATACAACTACTACTAATGATAATAATCATATAAGATACAACAACTATTACTGCTAATTCGAATAATAATGTAGAATACAACTAGATAGATAGATACTTTATTAATCCCAAGGGGAAATTCACATTCTCCAGCAACAGCATACTCATACAATAAACAATATTAAATTAAAGATTGATAATAATGCAGGTAAAAATCAGACAATAACTTTATATAATGTTAACGTTTAAACCCCCCCCCCCCCCCCCCCCCCCCCGGTGGAACTGAAGAGTCACATAGTTTGGGGGAGGAGCGATCTCCTCAGTCTGTCAGTGGAGCAGGACATTGACAGCAGTCTGTCGCTGAAGCTGCTCTTCTCTCTTGAGATGATCCTGTTTAGTGGATGCAGTGGATTCTCCATAATTGATAGGAGCCTGCTGAGCGCCCGTCGCTCTGCCACAGATGTCAAACTGTCCAGCTCCATGCCTACAATAGAGCCTGCCTTCCTCACCAGTTTGTCCAGGCGTGAGGCGTCTTTCTTCTTAATGCTGCCTCCTCAGCACACCACCGCGTAGAAGAGGGCGCTCGCCACAACTGTCTGATAGAACATCTGCACCATCTTATTGCAGATGTTGAAGGACGCCAGCCTTCTAAGGAAGTATAACCGGCTCTGTCCTTTCTTGCACAGAGCATCAACTACTATCATCATATAAAATAGACTAACTACTTCTAATAATAATCATATGAAATACATCATCTACTATTACCACTACTATTAATAATAATTTTAAGTTATTTTGCGGAGCCCCTTGCAATGTATCATAGACCCCACGTTGAGAAACACTGACCTAAGCAGACTACCGCGAACCCCCCCGGCAAAACGACAAATAAAAACAATCCTCCCGCACATTCACCGCACTCCTAATGTGGCATTCATCCATTCATTTGGATAACCGGCTATTCCTGATCGGAACGTCGCAGACCCGAATCTCCATTGACGGCATCTGGTGAAATACATGAACCCAAGGTGGACCGTAATCTGTAAACCCACAAATCGCAGTCGGTCTCTGGGCCCTCCAATGCAGTTTTTTGGCTGAAGGACTGTCCTGCTACGATGACGCTTACTTGACGTCATGGAGTTCAACTTATTTTCTTGCTGGTGTGCATTTTGACGCAAGGCAGGACCATAAGCGGCCGCTGTCTCCACTGATCATCTGAAGTGCGCGCCCCTTAACTTTCATAAACGGAGCCCCTAATTGATTGACCATTTCAGGAATGTAATCACCGCTCCGATTTCCCTCACCCTGACAGGACGTCCGCGTTGCCCATACCAGTTTGGAATCCACCACTGCTGATGCTGCGTGACGTGGACCTGTTTAATTAAGTTGTACAGTAGATAGATCAACGGTCACGGCATCCGAGTGTGTGCCTCAAAAAAGAAATGACAAGCGTCGTTTAGGGTTCCCGTGAAAAGTCCGCGGATTATTCGAGCCACTCAAAAAAAAACCAAATTGCGTCCGTTATTTTTCAATAACTATTGTGATGTTACAGAAAAGGTATTGCTTGGCGCGGTCTGAATCCGCTTGCGCGTGCTGTTATCACGTGACGACTTGATACGCCGTCTCCTGATTTCATTTAATTAGCTGATAAAGCTGCCCGCGCGCGCGCTTTTATCACGTGATGACTTTGAAACGTAGTCTCCTGATTTAGAGCTAATAAGGGTGCTGCGCGCCAGCTTTCGTTCCATTAACACTCATATGTTATTTCATGTGCTTTTCAGCGAAGGTGTACGTACCTAACGTTTATAGTTATTAAAAGGAAGTTTTTTTTGTTTTTTGAATAAACTAAAGTGTTTCTTGTTACCATGTTCCGGGGTATCACCATTTCGTTGCTGCTCTGTTGGATTCCAGCCTCCGCGGTAAGTCAATGTACATTTTAATCGTTTTTTCTTATTACGTTTTATGAGTTAATTCGTGCAGCTCCAAAGATTAATCAATTGTGTATTGATTTTTTTTTTGGGGGGGGTAAAATGTATAAATGTCTATGAAATATTCCGCTGATTACTAATCGCTGTGCAAAACGGTTTTATTCGTTTTATCGCGTTTGAAAGTGCAGCATTCACTCTTAACGAGTCTTTTAATGGCGCCTTACAGGGTTGTGTGGTTCGTCAAAGAGCTCTTTCATTCTCCGCAAGGTCCTTTTGCATATGAAATTGTGTCTCCGGAAACATTCATTATATGTAGAGAGAGAGACGTACTTTTTTAATGTTTAGTAGGCTGCCTAACAGGATACCGAGAGACCAAGAAATCATGAATTTGGCCCGTATGATTGTATGCAGCGAGAGGCCTTTTAAAAGTAGGAAGCCATTGTGAACGGATTTGTGGAATTCCCAATTTGTGAAACTTGTTAAAGGTCTAAAGCTGCGTTCCAGTCTGAACGTGCAAATTCAGACTTTCCGAAATCTCTACAGGAACGCCGCCTTAAATCGCATTTCCAGCTTGTAAAGGCGGGCCTAGTCTGTCAATTCGAAGTTTCTTCGACTTCAGGTGATGACGTCAAAACAAAATGGAGACGTGCACCGCGTACTTCAGTGAAAGCTATCGTATTTATACTTTGTTACCACTTCTGTCTGGTTTTTATCCATGAAAATGTTGTTACGGTGCCAGCATACGCAAGAAACGGCACAAGTCCTTGTTCTCAATTGCTGTTTGCTCCAACAGAGCAAGCACAACAAACTTTTCCTGGAGGCGTCCATCTTTTTCTGAATGTTTTTTATTGGAACGCGGCGCGCTGACTCGAGTGTGACGTAATTCCTAGCTCCGCCCTCCGAGCTAAAGAGCGCAGCATTAATAAGTCGAGTCTTCACCAGGATGGCTCAACTGAGCCCCAAAAATGGTCCCCTCTATGGTGTTTCAGGAGGGCTGCTTTGGCACTTTTATTGGGGGTTGGGATTGGTCTTTATTGGGTCTGTGTGTTGCATGATGATATACATTTGTGAAATATTACATAATTTTGTTTTCCTTATTAAAAAAAAAAAAAAAAAAAAAAATCTTGTTTCCTTGTTAGTACTTGATGGCCCTTGCATCTCAACTGTTAGCGTTGAGGTAGCAAAGCTCTGTGACCAGTTTAGATAACTGCACTAGGGGGCTCCGCCCCCTGCTCGCTTTGCTCGACAACCCCTGGTGTTGGGTAACCTGAAATGCATTAATGTATGTATGAGATATATTGGAGTGTAAAGGTGTAGACGACGAGCAAAGGAAGTACAGAACCCATAGCATGGCACATTAGAAAGATTTATTGGAATATTTCTTTATACACATTTGTAGTAAAGATGGTGTGTTGTCCTTGAATGAGTTTTCCTTGGTATGGAGTATCTACAACTTTAATGTCAGATGAATGCCAAACTCTTGAGAAGGCTACATAAAGTTGTCCAGGTACGGGCTCAGAGAGGTATATGGCAACTCTTGTCCTTGGGATTTGTTGATTGTCATCGCAAATGCAGGTTTAATGGGAAATTGGCATCGTTAAAGTGTAAAAAGTAATTTCAGGTCAGAACTTGTAAGGTCAACTCTAGGAATCAAAACAGTATTGTTAGAATTTGATCCTGTAAGTACTTTTGTAGACTAAGCTAATGGGTGACTGTTTATGACTTCAGCGACATTTCTCATTATCAGCTCTGTGTATTGCTTGTTTTCAGGAAGGGTCATTCGTTGATAGATTGTGACATCTGGATCTAACACGTAGATTTGTGCATATTTGCATTCGTGATTTGGTTCAGGGTGCACTGTTCCAATCCGATGTAATATTTGTCCACATACGCGAAAGCAGTATGGGCCATTGCCAGCTGGTGGCTTGATATTCACCCCGGTAGATGCAAAAGCAAATGAACTATTGTAGGATCTAATGCAGTCCATAAAGCGTTTCCTTTCGGGTACATTGTTTGTTAGAAGCTTCCGTAGATATTCAGAAAAGTCATCTAAAGGAAGCAGTCTAACCTGACCCTTTTGACAACAACGTGTAAACTCATTAGTTGTATTGCCAGTTGTTTGTTCAGGGAAGTTAAGTAAATGACAATGACAGCAAATGATATTCATTAATCCTAATGAATGTTCATTAATAGTGGACTCATTACAGAATGCGTTGTCAACTAATTGGCGGAATTGTTTAGCGGCTGTTTGTCGTTCCTTTCTTTGCCGTTTATCTATTGCCTCTGCTGTTTGAGAGGCGCGTTGTAGGCGCCTGCGTTCATTAATTGTATTCAGGCGGGCTCGTTTCTGTATGTCCGTCATGGAGCCGTGCCTGCTTTGCTTGCGGCATTTCAGACGCGTGTTGTAGGCACCTGCGTTCATTGATTTTATCCAGGCGGGCTTGTTTATCTCCATCAGTTGTGGTCTTTCGTTTTGAACCCGTGCCTGCTTTGCTTCCGCAGTTTCAGACGCACGTTGTAGGCGTCTACATTCATTGTATTTGTCCATGCAGGCTCGTTTTTGTAGCTCCGTTAGTCGAGCCGTTTGGTTTTGGAGCCGAGACAGTTTTGCTTCCGCGGTTTCAGACGCGCGTTGTAGGCGCCCACGTTTAATGATTTTATCCATGCGGGCTCGTTTTTGTAACTCCGTTAGTTGAGCTGGATCGTTTTGGAGACGTGACCGTGACTCCATTAGTTATCCATTGTCTACCGTTGGTAATATGGATAATTGCACTTACTGTTCATGCGGAGCGTTTTCTGTGGTTGTACTGTTAATAATGCATCACTATAATGTGATTCACATATGCTATATGGTTTGGACATGTGAGGGTGCCGAACGTTTAATACGGAGAGTTCGTTTATTCTTATTACCCGGACCATGCTGTGTAGTGTGGACGTTTAATTCAGAAGCGTGTTGTAGGCGCCTGCGCCTTTCGTACTTTCTTGCGCCTTCCGTACTATCTTTGTGGACCTTGTCTTCCGTTTGACTCTGGGGTGCAGTGCAGAATCCTCTTTTCTGTGTGGCATTAGTTGAGCTCTTTTGTTTTTGAGCCGTGACTCCTTTGTTCGTGGTGGATCAGACTTCACTTGTGGTTTATGAGACGCGCGCTGTAGGCACCTGCGCACTGTCTCCTGCGTCCATTGCCGTGTACCTGCGTCCGTGCCTTCCGGTTTACTGTTCTCGTTTAGTAATATGGATTGGCACAGCAGCCTAAGGCTTGGGGTATTGGAACTGTCGCCCACTTGTGGATTTGTATATCTTCCCCATGTCTGAGTTGGCTGGCCGTTTAGATCTGGTGCCTCTTAAAAGTTCTTTCGAGGTTTTGTGGACCAGTGTGCCTTATGGTGCCCCAGCACCATGTTGTTTTGCCTTGCTGTCCATGCTGTCAGAGTCTCTGACTCCTGCACCCTTAAAAATAAGTGTCAGAGAGGTTCTTCCGAGTGATGTCCTAGAGCAGGGGTAGGCAGTATCAGTCCCGGAGGGCTGCAGGGTTTTGTACCAGCACAGGTTCTTAATGAGAAGTCAATTGTTGCTGATGCATCAAAATGTCACTAACAATAAGGGCTTCATCATTTTCGTGGTCTTGCTTGTTAAGGTTCCCCACCCTTAACTGTTTGTTTCAGTCTTGAACAGCTGTTTTGGAATGGCTCCTTCTTAGTAATAAGATGCAACTAACAAAGAAGCCAGCAGTGTTCTGACTTGTTTCCATTTTTACCTCTGTAGATTCATCATGCACTAGTTGGTTTAATAAACACAACAGAAATCTGACAGACTAAAAATTGTTTTAGACTTCAAACTGTTTAGATATCTTTGGAAAGGAAATGTACAATATACAAATCTAATGTTGCAGACTAACGAGCCTTAAAATTAAGGTCTGAAATTGGTGAGGATTTGTTTTTTAATTAACTGGGTTAGAATGAACTTGCAACCACTGTGGCCCCCTGGGATCGATGTTGCTTACCCCTGTCATAGAGGAACCATTTTTTTTTTAGTTCAAAAAGGATCCATAAAGAACCTTTTGGTTCGATCCATAAGTCAAGTAATCATCCTGCTGAGTAGCCCTTCTGTGTTTTCCATAAATTAGGAGTCTGTCTATTTCTCCCCCCCCCCCCCCCCCTAAAGCTTAAAGAACCAATTCTATAGGCAAAGGTGCCTTCCCAGAATGAAGTGGTTCTATGATGAACCACACAACCCAGTAAAGTGCTGTTTAATTTTTAAAAGCGTGTTTACCCTCAGTTTGCATTAAGAAAGTACAGAAAATAGGTGGATTGAGTCTAACTCATTTTACTTTCCCCATTCTTCCATTTCATTACAGCAAAGAGCTTGGTAACATCAGATGAAAAGTTCTTAACTGGCATGTATTTAAAAATATGCCGGTTACAATGCTATAGTCTGCTAATTTAAAATGACTCTTTAAATTGACTTTATTCAAAAACACTTTCTGTGCACATTTCCAGTACAATTGTCTTTAATTTCTTGGGTGTCACATTAGAGAATGATTTCAGTATTTTGAGTCTGTTATTTAAGTATATGTATGTACAGTATGTATGTGTATGCTAGGGCTGCAACTGATTATTTTGGTAGTCGACTAATCGTTCAATTTTTTTTTTTTTTCGATTAGTCATGATAATTTCGTGCCTGACTATTTTAAAGCCTGCGACCTGTGGTTGCACATCCTGTTCTGGGCTCCAGTGTATGTCTTGCCTCATCTGCTCACGTCTGTCCACCTGTGAATGTCACCCTGATGTCTCTGCGTTGACAAGATTAAAATTTAATAATCAAATTAAAATAACCAGTGAAACATATGAATTTGAAAATAATCAAGATGGTTTTTATTAGTGTGACCATCACAATAAAAAATACATTAAACAATACAAACTGAAGTGCATAGTCTTTAAACAAAAAAAGTGCATTTAGCTTAACCAAAAAATACATTGTTAAAACAAACGTTTTTCATATTTTAGTAATAAATGACCAAATGTAGACAAACTATATAATGTGCAAAGATCAAATAAACACTTTCACAAAAGGTTCAAGGATGATACAATAGCTTCCGTGGCGCAGCAGTAGGAATTGCTGACTTGTAATCGAGAGTCCCCCGGTTCGATCCTGACTGCCTTGTATATTTACAGTTTTGAATAGTGAGTTGCTCTTATTGTTATACAATAAACACATACATGTGATTTGTCTAACAGCCACTGTAAATGTATAGTACTTGTAAAAGTTACCTTTCTTTTATTCTGTCACGGTACATACTACCGCCCTCCCAGGGATCTGATGGTTACTTTTTATCTGAAACTTGGAATAACTGTAGATGTGAGTGGTGTTTTGAGACAATCGAACTGGAAATTCTCTGATCTTGATGGATAAAAGCTGACACACAAACGCTGGCAAGTCTGCCTTGTTCGTGTCTCATTGTCACTTGATTTTTTTTTTTATTTATTCCAATTTTGAGTGTTCCTGCTTACGCTGAATTAGTATGCACCTTTTGGCCCGTGATGTTAAAGCCTCACTGACAAAAAACAGACATGGGTATATAGGATATTTGGAATTATTCATTTTATGACCTTTTTATAGTACATTTCGGAAAACATTGTGGCACGGATGCAGCATTATTCATTTGCGTACCTTCTTGTGGTTGTGACTGCGTGTTTCTTTTTGTTTCTCACCCCCCGACCTTGCCCAGTCTGCACAGGACTCCAGGACATGCAGAGGAAAGAATGTTCCTCTGCATGGTGAGCCATGAACGCTTGTCTTTTCTCAGTGGACCCTGTACATGTGCCTTAATTGCCAGCAGGTCAAGCTCATTTTAGCACAAGCAACCGGCCACTTGTGTGCTCCTGCTAGCACTGAATAAGACTACACCTTCTGATGTCGGCGTGCAGCACCCTTGGGGAAGAAAGGGACAAATATGTCACATTTTGGAGAAATCATTGTGTGACCTGAATAGTACCAATCGGGAAAACATCATCGCACTAATGCAATATTTGAAAAAATGAACAGATCGGGTGTAACTATGTTACTTGTAAAAGTTTTTTATTTTCTCAGTCTTGTTCACACTGTCCCTCCCCTCCTGATCTGACCCTAAGTAACCAACTAACCGTGTCAGTATAAACAACAATATTTATTTATATAGCTCATTTTCATACAAAAAGTAGCTCAAAGTGCTTTACATAATGAAGAAAAGAAAAATAACAGACAAAATACAAAATTAAAATAAGACAACATTAGTTAACATAGAAAAGGAGTAAGGTCCGATGGCCAAGGTGGACAGAAAAAACAAAAAAAAAAAAAAAATAACTCCAGAAGGCTGGAGAAAAAAATAAAATCTGTAGGGGTTCCAGGCCACGAGAGAAATTCTGGAGAGACGGCCGCATCACAGCTCCAGGATGCTTGCGTTTCTGATACTCCTGCATCGCGGTGGTGCTGCAGTGAAGAGTGCTCCGCTTTGCATAATCTGCATTCAACTTTGTTTCTTTTTCGGTGAAGTGCTCCCCCACTTTAGAAAGTTTCTGTCTGAGTTTTTTCCCCATCTCCTTCCCCCTCCTGTATCCGACTCGCCATTGCAACCACGTTTATTTTCCTCTATGTTCTTCTCCTCAGACGTTCTTTCTTCGTTGGTAGGACTGTGTGCAATCTTGACAAATAATACTGCCCCCAGACATTCATGTAGCGCATTGTAGTTACAAAAACCAATGTGGTTCTTTGTGACTGGAGCCTCTATTGAAGGTTCTGTTTGACGCGTTGACAATTTAAAAAAAAAAAAAAAAATCCACATCGATTTTTTTTGTAGTTGACAAATCATTGCAGCCCTAGTGTATGCATATGCATTTTCCATATGAAATGCTCTAAAGTTAATTGCTTGTCCTCACTGGTGCTTTTATAATGGAAGCTGACAAACTCCGTGTCTCCATTGCCAGGGTCAAATCGTGATTCCTCCATCTTGAGGCAGGGTAACTTTGACAGATGTGACGGTGCTGCACGTGGTTAATGGCTCGTTGGTAAGGTAACTGGCTGAGCCCTCAGTGTTTCATGTGGCCCATGATATTCATTGCAATAGCAGTCACGCCTGTACATGTGCCAGGTGATAGCAGCTGCCTGCTGAGACTTCCTTTTCCCTACAACGCAGAGGAGAGGCGCTATAATGCCGCACAAGAGACTGTGCCCTCCGTTGCAGAACCCAGCCAGATGCTGTTGAATGCAAGGGGCAAAATCTCGATGTGTCAGCTGGGAGAAGGCTGCTCTACCAGCCAGTGAAGTTCTGCGGTATCATGATTTCATGATTAGCATGGTCCATATGTGGATGTTTCAGTGAGGCGTCAAGGCAGATATGCCAGGTTTTATAGGACTTTTCTCTTTTTTTTGCATATGCATATTTTCATGATCAAATCCAGTTTTATAAATGAAGCCCGAGGTGACTTGTTCTCCAGTTTAGGAGTAGATTGGACAGTGCTATTTTTGTGGATGTTTTCTAGAAGATTTGTGCACTTTTGGGTGATGTTGGTGGAAAAATTCATCCCCTGTCAAGTGGCTTTGTCATACCATGTATACATATTCCTTGGTACACTAAACAGTGGAATGAATTTACATTTCCTAGGGCCATAGTATAATATTTAGACAAACAAAAGTAGTGGAGTGGGTAATTTTACATTGGGGGAAGGTGGAACAAGGAATGGTGGTGTGGATGCCTTAAGTTTTACAAAACATTTTATCTTAACATTAAGTCTGTTTAACTCCTAAGTTATACTCTTTGTTTCTTCCACAGTGGGTAGAGTGACTTGTTTGAATTCCTTTTCATTTACATAATTGAATTTCATCCCTCTGAATCTTTTTTGAGTGTTGGATACCAGTTGCTATTTAAAACCAGGAATACAGACTGGTAGAATTGAAGATCGGACAGCCCCAAAAGCAAGGGACTTAACAGAGGGGCTGAATGCAACCCTAGTTGTGGGCACACATTTATCATCTAGCAAATGAAAGGGGGCAGTTGGCATTTAAGTGACTTCAGTTCTTCACCCTTTTTTTGCTCCCAGGGTCAGCTCTGTAACCTGACTGGCATGTGGCTGAATGATCTCGGCTCAGCATTGCAGATTTACCCTTCAAGCACCACCGACATTCAAGGTTCCTTCACTAGTGTGGTAAAACTCGGAGAGCGAGGACCTGGAAGCCCCCTGAAAGGAAGGGTGTCGGGTGTCATGAGTTCAGGACCGCTGCCCACCTTTGGCTTTTCTGTCTCCTGGGAGAAAGGTGAGCTGCTTACTGGCGTGATGTTTGCCTGAACTGGATGAGCTACTCCGTATGGTAGCCACACGTCTTCCTAGCCTGCTCATCAAGAGCAGGGTTACAAGGCAGATGGAGACATCCCAGAAATTACAGGGTGCAAGGCAGGAGCAGCACCCGAGTAGGATGCCAGCACATTATGGGTAAAATGCACAAACCCATCGGGAGAACATTTAGCAATCGCTGTGCATTGCCTTAAATTTAAATTTTGCCTCCCCTGTTACTGAGGATGTGTACTAATACTTTATGTAGACATTTAATTCTGTAAACCTGCTCGTTCAACTCCTGTCCCGGAGGGCCACAGTGGCTACAGGCTTTTTTTTTCCTGCCACTTTAGTCATCAGTGACCAGTTTCTGCTCCTAATTCAGTTCATTTATTTGCTTTTTGCGATTCCTGTTAAACCCATTATTTAATTCCATGACTTGTTTGTCCTCCAATTCTGCCACAGCAGACATTTCCAAAACTGCATTTCCTTTTTTAAGATCCCCAAACACACACTGTCTGTGTTTTGTGGACCTGAGCATATCAACGTCAGTGTCCTTCACCTTTTATTTTCAGATATTATATGATGGACACGGGTGATCTGATCATATGTTAGCTCGTTTCTTATTGTTGATGATGATTCAGGAAAATTGATTGAGTCTTATAGCAAGTCAATAAAAATGAAGGCAACCAAAGTTAATTAGCAGTGAAAACTGGAAACTGTTTAAGAAAAAGGGTTGGAATGAAAACCTGTAGCCACTGCTGTCCTCCTCCAGAATCTGAGTTGGAAGCCCTGGCGTGTTCCAGAGGGTGACAGTAGATTGAATCCCATCTGATGCAGGGCACCCTGAGGTGCAAGCACATCCATGCTCCTTCATAACAGAGTCCATTTAACAAGTTTTATTCTTGGTATGTGGGAGGAACGGAGTACACAGAAAATTTAGGAGTGTAAAGAATTTATAGTTCCTCAGCTGGAATCTGAACCCAGTTCATTGGAAGAGTGTGTCCTTGTGCTAATCACTGTGCTCCTACTTAAAATGTGGCAAACCAGTGAATACTGGACACCTGGGAAGCCAGGCTGAGTAGATTATTACAAAAATACACAATGGTTTTATATAAATAGTGACTGTACAGACTTGAGGGTTTCTAGTCTTCCACTAACCCGTTTGTGTGCAGGCTCAACAACTTCCTGGGTGGGTCAGTGCTTCCCACTTATGGATGGTCATCCAGGTCATCAGATGCTGAAGACCCTGTGGCTGCTCAGATCACCGGCTGAAGCGTCAGAAGACATCTGGCAGAGCACCAGGTAGGCTACTTTTTTTAACTAAGCTTGTCAACTTTTTTTGGTCTATGGTAGCTGTAAATGGCCTTGATGTTTCCTTTAAAACCAACGGTGAAGTTGGTGAAAGTGGAAGATTTAAAATGGGACAGATGCCACTGTACCTCATTACTTTGTTCATTTGTAGGTTTTTTTTTTTTTTTTTCCCCCCTCTCCCCATTAAGTACTTCAGTTTCCTTTAACAAGCCAGACTTCCAAGGTAGGCTCATTCTCTTTTAGTTCTGGTGCTCCATGCAAGATTTACTCCTTGAGCTGGACCTTATCCTGGGTGCCTCTTTATCAGAATAAAATGGGCATAAAAGAATGAACAGATGGTAGCCACAGCTTCATTGTGCTTTATGAAGGTGCTTGACTTGGGGTGGTTCTGACCAATCCATAACCCTCTGTTTTTAGCATTTGGATTGTTCTTCTCCTCCATGCACACTCCATCCTTGTTGTACCATTGATGTCTTACTCTTGTGGACCAGCCCAAGTCAGACTAGCATTGCCATTACACATCCCTTTTAAGCTGTTCTCCCTAACCCTGAAATGACCATGTTGGCCTTTGCAGATTCTTCAGTCGTTTCACTGTGGAAGGGTTTTCAGGTAACCCTATCCTATAATAGATGTGTTCATTCCTTATGTAGACCCACACTTGTCTTTGATATCCCTACACCCAGCTGTCTGGGAAGGCAGAGCAGCTGCAATGCACTTGCAGCAGGGACTACAGTCCAAAGTCACCCAGAATTGATTGCTGCCAGAAATTAACTTCCCTTAAGCCAAGGAACCGGTTGACATTTTTCATTTTTTTGCCATACCAAAGGTAACAATCACTTCAAGAGATGCCCACTTAATCAACAAGCTAATTTAAAGGGCAGGTTTAGTTAGGGGATGCCGTCTTGACCCCCCCAGAGAGAGAGAGAGTGTGAAGGAGCGAATGAAAACAAATCTGAGTGCCATTATGAACAATGCTGCGCATCCTCTCTAAAACACGAACACGGAGGACTTTCAGGCAACAAATTGGGCAGAAGTGTTTCTGTAAACTCAACTGTGGATCCTCTGTGCTAACAGTAATGTGCCTGTATAGCACCTCACTTGTACTACCAAGTCAGATGTTCTTCTTTATTCCTTTTTTTTTTTTTTAGTCATTCTGTGTGTATTTTTAACGAGCTTTTGTAAAAAGCCAAATTTCCCTTACTGGGGACAGTTTTAGATCCTAGGTGTCTAGGATGAGCCTGTTCTGATTTGTAGCCCTAACATTCTACTCCTTCACTATAGACTTTCTTGATATGCTTGAAGGTAAGCAAATAGTGTGACAATCGCACCATACAACTGGACGGTTATCACCTATCTTAGACGTTGCTGGCAAGCCTGCCTAATGTGTCTGTGTTCAGGTGGCTGTTTGCATTGCTGCTGCGCATGGCTTCATGGCATGGGCCATCAGGTCCTAAACATTCACACTTCTGCTTGCTTTTTATATATTTAAAAAAAAAAAAAATAAAAAAAATTGTTGGGGCACAAGGTGAACATCTCTCTCCTCTGTGGATTTTGGCAGGCCACAACCGCATGCGTTCATGAGGCAGTTATCTAAAAGTCCTGGGTATACATGCATTAAAGCAAGACCCAAGTATGGAAAGTCCAGAAAGTGACTTGTCAATTTTGCTGCCTGCCTCATGCAGCAGCAAAGTCATTTTGTGTGGTTTCATAGAAAGTTTTGCAGAAGACACCTCATGTTAACTGTAAACATATGAGCATTTTGGCAACAATAAAATGAATATTTCCCCCATCAGCAGTTTAAGGCTTGTGCTGCCTTGCTCAGACTGACCATGCAGCCTGGAAAAAGGTAGAGTTCGACTGCAGGCATAGGATTTGGGGTGAGGGTATTAATGGGCATTTTGTCCAAAATTTGCCAGTTTTTTTTTTTTTTTTTTTAATGAGGACCTGTATGTGACTCACCTGCACTGGGTTTCCAGGTTCAAGGTAGAAGAAAATGGTAGGCGAATCTAGGCACAACTGCTTTCAACTGGGTGGGTCTGGTGTTAGTCTCTTTTTGGTAATCTGCATTACAAAAAGACTCAAATGAATATTGAGTGTGGGTTTTCTTTTAATGTTCCTGTCTTCATGTGGATTTCAGTCCAGGCCAGATCTCCAATAACTTCTGCCTCTCCATCTTTGCAGGATTGGAGAAGACACTTTCTACAAGGTGCCAGACACCATGTGATTCTACTAAATTATTGGACTTTATTTTAATATTAAAAACCTTTCAGTTATAATTGTGTTATGGATGATTTAATTGTACCAACCATTTATTGTTGGTGAGTTTTGATGCATAGCACTTTCGTTGTCAGTCTGATATTTGAGATGTTGGTAGTTAGAACATTAGAAAAACCTGATGGGAATAGGCCCTTCAGCCCAACAGAGTTCGACAGTTCAAGCCACCTAATTTCTCCAAAATATCCAAGTCGAGTTTTGCAGGTCCCTCAAGTCCTACTGTCTACACACTACTTGGTCACTTTTGCCATGTGTGTCTGTGGTTCTCTGTGACAAACTCTTAAGTTGTGTGCAATTTTACCTTCAACCCCCTTCCAAATGTGCTCTGTGGTGTTTTTGTTTGCCCCCACCATACTTTTAAAGTGATAGTACAGTGGATCCAGGCTAATTCCATTCATAATTTTTAAACCTATCAATCTTGTCCCATATCTGTTTATCAATCTCTCCTCATATCTTGCACCTCTTCATCCCAATATTAGCCTTGTTGATCTCCTCTGGACTTTCTGTAGTGCTATTTCTTTTTGTAATATGGAGGCCAAAACTGAACACAGTACTCCAGGTGAGGCCTCACTACTTTGTGTTTAAAAATTCACCATAACCTCCTTTGACCTGTATGTAATGGTTGGAATGTCCACCATTATCATACTTGGATTCTGGTGGACCACCACAGCTGCAGGTTTTATTCTGGCCACTTTATTAATAAATAACAAATTACTGCTGCAGTTTACATCTACTGGTAAAGAACCCTGGACTGAGAATTATCTCCAGACTCCTTTCCCTACAAATTGTCCACCTCCATTGTTATGGCAGAAAAACTCAATAGTTTTTGTTTTTATAGTTTGAGCATTCTGTTTTTCATTTTGAGGTCCACTATTGCAACACACACATTCAAGTGAAATTTTTAAATGTTTTAAAGACCCCAATTTCAGGAGCAGAGACAGTAACGCACAGTGTTTTAGACTTTATTAGTAAGGACTGTATTGGAATATATTTCACAAAAGGCTGACTTGTTACATAGCTTGTGGCTTGCTTTGTCTTGATTTTAAACTGCAAGTCAAAGTACTACTTGCAAGGGCTGACTGAGAAGTGATGACTGTTCTGTTTGTCTGTCGGGGAGGAAGACCTGGGAATGTCGTGGAGGTGTTTGAATGGCATATGTTAACCTGCAGTTGGACCGCCAATGTTCCACAGCGAGTGGAAGCACCTCAGGTGTTGTCATGGTGGATGAAGACATTCCTGTGAGACTACCGCAGAGGTGTGTGATTGAATCTCATATTGAACTTGGTAAGAGCAGTAATGAAACTGTTTAATGTTACTGCAAGCATACACTGAAACAATTAGCCATGCTGCTGTATTTTGGTGGTAGAAGCACGAAGGTTGGTAATGTGTGAGTAAATGGTGAAGTGCATTTGGGGAGGCCATTCAGTGGTTCACAGATGTCAACATTACCAAGGCTAGCAAACTGTTGCTCATGTTTTGCAAATTGAATGTGAAAGATGTGAACATTTTTATGAAGTACCATCCTTCTGGGATCGTCGGATTCTAATTTAAATAAATAAATAAATAAAATAAACCTGCTTCATTAATTCTCGATCAGCCCTTGTAATTGAGTGCATTTCATTTTAGAGTGACACTCACATCATCTCCAATCCAGAAAGCAGGATACAGAGGCTCACTGAAGGCATGATGGAAAGTGTGAAGATGCTTATCTCTCCTCCCATCGCCAAAGAAGGCCAGAGAGCCATCGTGGTAATTCAGGAAGATCCCAATTTTCTTAAATTTCTCTCGATGGGATACTCTCTTCTGCTCACCATTGTGCCAGGCAGAATATCTGTCGTCCTCAACTTCTAGACACCAGGAGACTGCATCCATACCCAGCTTCATGTCCGTCATTGCCTTTCTCTCGATGCTCTTGTAGGCAACTCCAATGTAAATCCAGGGTAAAGAGAAGTCTGCCTCCCAGTAGTGCAGGCCAGCCTCCAGCTCCTCTTTACAGAGCACCTGCCAGCAGTGCTCAAAGCGCTCGGGCTCCTCAGGAAGACCCCCTTTTGATGAAGGTGGGATTAATTTGTGTTCTGCCTTCTGATCATTGTGGGAAATACAAATGTATTTATGGGCTGTTCTGGGATCAAATGAGAGCAGATGGTGATCTGGAAGGAAGGGGGGGGGGGGGGAAGAGAGAGAGAGAACTTTAAGGCAAGGGTGATCAACGTGTGTGCACTCCCAACATTGTTCGCACTGATGTAAAAGGGTTTAAATCAATTTAATGAAGTTAATTAGCAGCAAAAATGGTCACTAATTTAAAGTGTTTAGAATGAAGACCAATAGCCATTGTGGGCTTCCTGGCTCAGAGTTGGGGACCCTGGATTTAAGACCACAGGGGAGCAGCTTGCAGGAGTCCTTTTTAAAAATGGTGATGTTATGTACAAGCAATGAAAAGCCAGCAATCTACACAAAATTGTACCCTATGGTGAAATTTAGAATTTTGATTTCCAAGCATGTGGTGTTTTGCAACAAGTAGAATTCACACGATCCTTGAAGGAAGTTCCTGTCAAGGAAAGTTTCCCTCCTTTGTGCAGTGGCCTGTCATTGAGTGTTCACAAAGTAAAGTTCTGGGCCACAAATCACCAGACTTCTTTCCAGTGGGGATTAGAAATTTTTTGGAGAAATGGTGGTGTGGTTGTTCTGGTAGTACAATGTCTGCTTTGCCGATTTTGCTGACATTCATTGTGATATGCTTGATGAAGAAATGATGTTGGGTACATTTCTCAACGGTACTTGGAGTGGACCTATTCCCTGCGGCAATCGAGAATCTACAAAGGGCATTTGGTAGGTAATGGAAAGGTGTGGGCTTGCTATGTAATATGTTTTTGTGTGGTGGAAAAAAAGTGGTAATGCTGTGGTCGATATGCAGCATCTCGCACTTCACGCTGCAGTAATGTGAACGAGAACCATAAAATACAATTCATTTGACTGGTGGGCTGTAGATCACCTGTTGTGCAGCTGGGGTTATGCAGGGAAATGGGAATATGAAGGAGGCTTTAAGCAGCAAAATTCACTGCTTTCCACCCCAAAAAATGTTTTGGTACATTTCTGCATTTTGTGATTGTTAAAGCCTATGGAAAATTTTAATTTTAACCACAATTTCATGAAATCTTAACACACAACTTTTCTGTTTTGGTTGTTTTCTTTGGTCCTTCATTACCATCCATCCATTATCCAACCCGCTATATCCTGACTACAGGGTCACAGGTGTCTGCTGGAGCCAATCCCAGCCAACACAGGGTGCAAGGCAGGAAACAAACTCCGGGCAGGGCGCCAGCCCACCGCAGGACACACACACACACACGCACACACACCCGCCCACCCACCCACTAGGGACAATTTAGAATTGCCAGTGAACCTAACCTTCATGTCTTTGGACTGTAGGAGGAAACCAGAGTACCTGAAGGAAACCCATGCAGGGAGCACCCTGGAAGTGAACCCAGGTCTAACTGCGTGGCAGCAGCAGTGCCACCCAATGCACCACCGTGCTGCCCTCAACATCCTATTTGCCTAAATTCACTTTAAATGCTTTTAGACAAACTGCTCTCCTCCACCATACTGGAGATTTAAGGTGTGATTTGGTTTGTCGAGATCAGTTTACAAAAGGCGTTAGCAAGAATTTAGGCAAACCACGCGTTATGTTGGCTAGTAATCTCCTTTGCACTGGGACAGGGCGAATAAACAGGACTGTGCAGCTGCACTGGTGTGTGTGTCCATTTTATCCTAAATCTCCACTATTGGGTGGTACTTGTCATAACCGAATGTGTTTACCACAGATGTGCATTTTTACTGAATTTTTGTAAATGGAGTCTTGTATTCATTGTAAGCATTAGCCAGCATTAAACTTGCACAGTAAAAGTAGGCTTAATGCTGTTTGCAGTTATAATATTTAATAAAATTCAACAACCCCTTAACATCTGCTACTCTACCAAAACAGATTAATGGACCACTAATACGTGAGACCAAATCTTTTATTTTGTGATCAAGGGGGTGTAATCTCGGTCTGATTTAATTCGAAAAGGGATGTCTTTTGTGTTGTGGCATCGAACCACAATCCATCCCAGTCTGGCCATTTGTACTGTAATGGCAACCCTGAACTTGTGATGGCTGTCTGGATTAGAAAGGCCCTTTGAAGCTAATAAAGTAACTCCTATCCTGGCGCACGCAAGGACTGTAAGAGGAACCCTTCAAGAAATTCCTTCATCAGTCTCTAAAATTTACATGGTGGTCAGAGCATTTTTGACAGCAGTAGCAAACCCTGAATATCTGCTCTAACCCCCTCCAAAAGGTTGTGTTCCCATCAATGACTGCCCGCATTTGGCTGTGAGGACATGAACTTTGGTCTGCACCCCAAGGCAACTGTCGTAGCCAGCCATGCTAACTGGGCTTCTAATTGTGCCAATGGCTCTTGTAGGCTGTGGGCCCAGTCCTTTTTAAGCTCCACTACTTGATGCCTGTGTTGACAGTCCTAAACAAAAACACCAGTCACAATCGTTCATTATGATGCAGTGTGCAATGGATAAGGTGATTTGTGCTTTCTATTCATTTAAAGTGAAGTTCTATATTTTAATAGTATAGTGGCAAGTGTTGGAGAGACACCCAGTAGAAGGTGGCTGTCTTGGCTACCTTGGTTTTTCAATGAGCTGCTTTCTGAGGAACAGTCGGATTACCTCATTCCCTGCTTTTAAAAAATAAAGCTGATGGAGTCAAAGAGGAAGTTTCTGGCTGCGGGAATGAAGGAGTGATCAGGGACTCCAACTAGAAAGGCATGGAAGTTCTTTAGGATACCAAACCTGCTGAAGGAGGTTGCAGGGAGAGGTCTCTAATTGTTGTTCCACCATCCTGAGATGTTCTAGCATTAAAAGGGCAAAGGCTGGCTCCTGCTCAATGACCCTGCAGCTGGTATTTTGGCACCACTGAGGGTACAACAGGCTCAAATCCTTTGCAGGTTCCAACACCTAACTGTTAATCACACCATTGGATTAGTGAAGTGTTTCACGTTTGTTAGATGTCGAATTATGAATTTCACTATTTTATATGTATGACTATACTACTACACTAGTCATTTTGTAAGGTATACGTCGCATTCCCAGCCGTAGTCAACAGCCCTGGGCCAATAGGGAGTCCTCACTCGGAGTAAACTGCAAGTCTTTAGAATGTGGCAGGGACACTCGCACAAGCAACAGGCGAATGTGCAAACGCCGACAGACTGCTGCTAGGCGAGAATTTGAATGCAGCCTCCTGGAGTTGCATGGATGCCCTATGAAACCACACACACGTGGAAACTCTAGGACTGCAGTCTTCCATGAGGAACGGGGAATTCTCTTATTTCTCTGTGCAATGTGAGAGCACCTTTTAACCTTGAAGGTTGCTGGTTCACATCCCAGGTGAGGTGCATATGAATTTCTATACTGAGACCACCCTGTCACTCTGTAATCGATACCTGCTGAAAAGAGTGTAGATGATGGAGAAGACTTACACGACCTAAAGTCTTCAGCCTCCGCCACACTGGTCCTGGTGGTATGACTTGAAGGAGGTCCCTCGGTCACATCTGTAAAAATCAAACCGTTACTATAAATGACAACCGATTTTAGGCATCCTTCCACCTCCTGGACCTATAATCTATAGTTGCAGTTTATTTTTCAAACTGGTGGTGTTCTATCAGGTCATTTTTGTCACCAAGTACATTGATGGCAATGTTGTAATATTAATTCTAATTTTATCCTGCCCTAAAAGGGATTATTTGATAATGTGGAGATTTCTAAAGATCCTTCTTGTTTTTTTAAAAACCTGTCAGTCCTTTTGGAGGAGGCATTCATAGGTAAATCCTAGAAAAGGTTCAAGCAGAGTTGCCACTCCATTTGCTACACTGTGTAAAGTCTCTTGTAAGCCTTGTATTCTTTGTGGCAACATGATCTCCCATCAGCCATTGCCTTGCTATTTTACCCCATTGTGCTTCAGGTTTATCCATTTAACCTTTCTGTCACTTCTGCTCTTTAAAGGTTTCTGAAACCACCCCTCTCTCTCTGTCTAGGTTCCTTTCTCTCCTCATATTTGTTTTCCTTCTCCTGGAAACTTTTCACTCTCCCTAAGCCCAATCTACCAAAGGTTGTTCCAAACTTTTCTGGATGTCTCAATGAAATCTTTCTTTAAGATCAAGGGCTACTGGAGTAACTGGCTCCAACATTTGGGAATGGCTTTTGGTCACCAAGCTCATGAGTTATTGGTGATCAGGTGGCTAGTGATGGTGAACTTCTCCATCTTCTGTTTCTTTTCAGTTTGGCTGTAGACTTGCTGCCCTTTGTGATTAGTCATGCAGGCTTCCAGTTATTTGTTTTTGGTCCTCACAGGGTTGGGGGTGTTTTTATTTATCTATTATCATTTTCTTTTGATATTTTGCTTATTCTCTTCAGTGACAATTTGTTCACAAAAAAAGTTAATATGCAATAGATAGCTTACCTTTTGTTTCTTGGATCTCCTCAGAGCTTGTTGTTTTTTCCAACGCTCCAGTCAACCCTAATATTCGGGATATTAAATTAGTCACCTCATCCAACTTCACATCCATTTCAAATGGAACATCCCGTGGAAACCTCTCCATGTGTGGCTGCTCAATGGACTGGGCCTCCTGTAAACCATGAGCAAAAATCGGAAGTGGTTTGAAGCGGATCATGAAATGGACGTTTAACTCGAGAGCTTATTCCCATTCCTCAGATTTCCACATATTGTCTACCTGATGACTAAAATATACAGTGTCTGGTACAGGGGTTAATGAAATTCTTACTTTCATGTCTGAGAAACTTGCAGCACATCACCACTGTCTGATGCTATGATGTGTTAAAATGTTGTCCTGCCTATGATTTGGTAGAAATCACAAATTGGCTTACCTGATGTACACCTTACCCCTGTTTCTCTGCTCTCAATCCCTGAAACCTTGTGCGGAAAAACTCTGAATGACTAAGGTTAGGAGTAGTAGGAATGGGAAGTGCAAAGTAAGATACACAGAGTGAAATTGCGACTGCTGTAAATTATTTTTCTGATGTTTACAAATGGGAAGTTGATTTAGAACTAGCTAAATCTTTACAGACATGGACCCGGATAGGCTTCAGAATTCCCACGGTTATATAGTGACCACAATGTGGAGTACAAGACAAGGGTGGTAGTTGGTTCCTTCCCAGCACCCAGTGCTGCTGGTATTGGCAGAGGAAAGCATTACAAAAGTGTGTCGGACAATAGGTGAGAAGGGTCTGGCTGCAGATCTTCAGTGACAAACCCCTTAGTGGCTACTCCATCTACTGTCCACTGTGATGTCATTCAGGGGTCCGTGCCTGGAGGTGGAAGTGATGTAGGTTTGGATGAACCATCCAACACCCTCGAAGGCCATTCCTCCTTCCTTACCACATTTTTCTGATTGTTCAAAGCAACAGGGTCCCATTTTTCCATCTCTGAAATTAATTCCATGTACTTCCATTTTTATTAAAAAAAAAAAAAAAAAAAGATTTACCTGCTTATTAATGTTATCTCATCCTAATAATCTCTTATCTTCCCACCTGCTTGTTTTGGTGAGGGTTGTACCTTCTGTTGGAATGTATTTTATAATGCACATTCATTTTTCATTCCAACAGATGGTGCATCCCATATATTAGCACTGCTGTTGAGAATCCCCTAATTCTTCTATATGCTGTGGTAGCAGAAAAACTGAAAGTGGTAAATAATGATAGTGGAGTACCAGTCTCGCTTGAGTCTTGTAATGAGTTGCGTCACAAAGCCGGCAAAGGCAGGCGTGAGTAGTTAAGCGTATGTACTACTCTAAGAGTGGGGCTGGTGCAGTGTGATGTGGCATGGGGACATACAAGAACTTGGGATTCTGTCAGGATGTGTTGGGTTTTTGAATATTGGCGCATTTGGAGATGGGGAAGCAATGTGCCAGGCACTCGTTGGCCGCACGGTGGAGGTGACTTGCAAGAAGGTACCAGCAGCTTGAGATTTCACATGAGACTACATGTGGTAATGTGGTGCAGTTATGTGCTGATGAGATGCGTATGCAGGGTAATTTAGTCTTGGCCATCTAATTATGGGGTGTTGCACAGATTTGAGATGTTTTGAGGAGCGTATTAAGGCCCCAAATATTTTCCAGATGATGGTAGGTAAGATGGAGAGCACGAAGTGTCTTGTACCTGTTCTTGCTCATTTCAGATCGGTAGCAGAATGCTGAACAGATGCAGGGGGATCAGGGATGCAATCCAAACCTGGTAGTGCTGTGCAGAAGGGATTGAAAACTGGGAGAACCAGAGAGAAGGGTTTCAAGCAGAGAGTAAGTGCTCTTGATCAGGCCTCCTATAGCAGTGAAGGAGCAGATGTGTGTAGTAGACCAGGGGAAGGTGCTGATAAGGATTTCTGCTGTTCATCAAAGTTGAAGATTTGGGTTTTTTTAATGCATCTGTGCTTTATTTCTGCTATATGTGAGTCAACACGTGTAATAGTTGTATAAAGAAAACGTACATTGACGCTTAAAGTGAGGAACTGCACATATTTTAATAAGACTTTTGACTGGCACGATTAACAGTGTTTACAGCAAGTATAATTATCTCCCAAGCACTCAAGATACCCAAGGGATTGATTGTGTGGAGGCCGAGGGCACCACAAGTCCATTAAAAGTTATAATGATCTGCAGTCTTTAATGTAGTTAAATGAGTGTGGGAATAAAGCGTGAAAATAAACAGCAAATTCCATTAACAGTTACAAAAAGTTTCAGAACCGCACAGTCCGAATATCAGTGTGACAGTCGGTGGGCTCCACTGGGATCGGTGCTTCCACTATGTGCCACTTTTCTTTCTTTCTCTCTCTTTCCCCCCTATTTAATATTTTCTATGTTAGGTTAATCTGTCAGTCGATATACCATCTGTTAGAATGAAAAATGCAATACATTTTATTAGTAAACCGGGAAAATGCCTTGGAATTGGCATGTCCAGAATGATACCCTTCTTTGGGTGTGTCAATAGAAAGACCACCAACCCAAGTGTGAATAACTTGCAGCTATGAAGGGTCTGCTGCAATGCCGTTCAGAGGCTGTCTAATGGGCCTCAGGGGAGCTAATGTGCACCAGGGAAATGATGATTTCAACCCCCCCCCCCCCCCCCCCCCAATTATCATACAGCCATCACTGACAATTTTAGCTCGAGACTTCAGCACAGATTTTAAATCTTTATTTAGTGGTACTTTGAAAAAGCTTGGATTTCATATTTCTTGGAAAATTGGCTGTAGATCCACCGCAGACAAATAAATTGGACTTTTTCTTTTATCACTTGATTTGGATTCGGCGGTTTATAAAAGCCACCACAAGCCAATGTGGACTTTTCTTTCCAACCACATGATACTGTGAAAAGGTATTAAAAACACGTTTTATTTATCTCAGTAACGCATGTAATTAGATTGTATTACTGCTGTTATTTTTGAATGCGATTCAGTGTTAGAATTTTTTTAAATGCTCCCAAAGCATGAAATGCTTTCAAAGCCATTAAGGAATGTTGGGCAATACATACATTCGTGTACTCCTCATGTCTGGCTTTCTGCAAAATCCCTCTGTTCCCTATAAAAATATTGAAATCCTGAATTGCTGGTCCAGCTGAACAATGTTGTGATAAAGGAAAAGGTAGCTGACCACCTAAACAGAATGTGCTTGCAACCTACCTGAACAAAATGAACATCATCTTGGCTTTGGAACAGAGTGTTCGTCTTGACATGGTAAGCCCTCAGTGCCTCAGCGTGGTCCTCCAGCTGCTGCAGCTGCATCTGCTCCTGGGTGAACAGGCGTTGGCCCTCACCCTCGATAAACTTTTCTGTACTTTGCCGGCTTTTCTCTAAGCTCTGTAGCAGATGGTTAAATTTGTCCAAAATCCATTTTGTTTTCTGTTCTGTCAAATTCTAGGACAGCAGGAATACAAATGTAAATTAAAAAGGACTTGGAAAGTAGGCTTATGTATTAAACCCCCACTTGCCTCATCTATTGGCCTTTATGCCAGAAGGAAATGATGAGGTGACTGGCTAAAAGTTAACCAACTTTATAAGTGTTAAGACCAACCCTTCTTTTGTCCATGTTGCTCTGGAGCTCTGTAATTTTCTGTTCCGTCAGCTGTTTCTGATTGTCCACTTCTTTGCTTTGCTTCATGAGTTTTTTCTGTAATGGAAAAATGTTAAGTTGAACGTGGTAATCTATAACTGGATTAAGCGGGCTGTAGTTCACCCATTACACTTTCTCTCTCTCTCTCTCTCACTCTCTGCGTGTTCCCTAAAAAATTAAGGGAAGCTTAAGGGAAACGGATGGTGTCCCTCATATAGCCTGTTCCATATTCGCAAGGAAACTACCGAAGATCAAGTTGAGATGTGAAGTCCTGTATGATGGTACAGGTTGGCGCACGAAAAACCGAACCATCTCCGATTCCGTTGATGTACGTTTCTTTGCCTGTACACGAAACGAGCAACGGGCCCGATTCTTTTTGCAGTTTGCAACTGACCCAGTCTTGCACCACTTCTTCACCAACTCATAAATACTGCTCTTTGCTGGTAGATTTACACCAGGAAACTTCTGTGCTAAAATGTCCCGAATTTCCTTAAAAGAACCGGTAGACACGTACGCCTCCACTATTCCAATCCTCTGTTGCAGAGAATACATCTTCCAAATCTCTTTCACGCATGTCTGTACCCACTGGCTCACATCTTCCTTACTAATGCACAGTTGGATCTGCTGGCCCCGTCGCGACAACGAAGCTCCACGACAGCCCCCGCCTGTATAATAACTTGAGCCAGCGGTTCGGTTTTTTCATGCGCCACCCTTTACATTCGGCCATAATGCTTGATGGTATAAAAAAAGTATATGAGACATATATACATTGTATGTGACATTCCAACAGATGGCCCATCACAAACCTTTTTAGTAATGCATTTTATTATTACAAATGTTAGTGATGCGCCATTTGTTGGAATGAAAAGTGCAATGCATTTTATTACTGCAGTATAGGGAATCCATTCCCTGGAAAACGGGAACGGCCAAGCTCACATACATAGTGTGTAAAAGTGCAGTTCACAAATGCCGGGACGGGGCAGAGTTCATTGACGTCTGTGCTGTAGATTTGAACAGGAACTAGAAAATTGCAATGCGTCAGTCTGTTGCATCCGCATTCTGTGCCAAGAAACTTGCCATCACAGAATGATAAGAAACTGGAAGCATCAGTAAAAGCTGATATGGTGGTGTTTCAGAGCAACGGCAAGTGCGGGCATTGTTTAGAACAAGTGTATTGGTATCTGATCACTGTGCTGCCTACTTCAGTGGAGGCAGAGCGTGCTTTCTCAGAGGCTGGCATACTCTGCACGAAAGTGTGCTCTCGCCTGGATGACCGCACGTTGGACACATTGTGCTTTCTACTCTCTTAATACCGCAACTAAAGATGCATGTACTTATATGACAGCATGAACTGCTTGTAGATAAGGTTAGTCTTTTATTTGTGTCAACATATTGCAGTAGTTTTATTAAAAATAAGTGTCGGTCGTTCTAAAACCGTTCACATGTGAGATGCCTGTGCACTGTGTCATCCCCGGGATTCCCATATTCCCGGGAATGGATATACCCATTCAGGAATGGATTCCCTACTACAGTACATGCAGTGTTGTGCAAGTTCACACATCCCAAGAACTCGCTCAAAGTTCAGTTCACACAGATTAAAATGAATACATTCACGCTCAGAGTTCACCATTTCAATTTTGAAGTAGTTTATGTTCAGTTCATTTTGTAGTTTTTAAGGAGTGAGAATAAATGACCCAGGAGTTTTTTTTTTTTCAATTTTGCATGCCTTAAATTAGGCTATTAGTGTTCTTGCATAAAATTACAATAATTATGAAGACTGTTTTTATTTAAATACACTGAGTTATACCCAACAACAAACACGTATAGCCATATATGCTAATATCCTCCCAGTGAAAACAGAAATTAAATAGGTGCAAGTATACATATAAATTACCGCTCTGTTTCCAACCGCATGACACAAATGGTGACTGTGGAACCAGTGTGTAGGTGAACTAACCTGTTACTCTGCCGGTCAAAGTTTGCTTCACATATTGCATGTCCAACGGGGAAAAATATATAAAGTGGCCTCACGAAGTCCAATGTTTTCCTAAAAGTGGAGCTTCACCACATGCTCATGTCAGCAGGGGTTGCAGCTTAAGCACAAGCAGGCAGACACAGACCGTGCCAAATTGATTTTACGTTATTATTTTTTTCCCAGAATACAAATCAATATTTGTAAAAATCCACTATTTGTGCTTATCTGAATACTGTATTCAGATTCAGCTCCACCCCTACATTACAGGGTAAAGCAAAACATTTAATGTGGACCTAAATCGGATCCAGACTGTCGCATAAAACTGAACTCGCTCATGTTCAAGTTCTTCACTTGCAAATACGTTCTGTTAAGTTCACCGTTCTTAGAAAAATGATCTTGTTCAATTAGTGTACTCTTCTGAACTAGTTCATGAACAACACTGACTACATGCATGGTGTGCTGCAAATGTTAAAGCTGAATATGCGAAGGTCTACATTGATTACTTAAATTTCAACCTGTCTTGGGGTGGGTGGGTAGCACAACTAATGTATAATAAAGTACTAAAGTGTGACTGTCTATCACGCGATTACTTGCAAACAGCTATGACTAGAACCTTGCTCTTGGTCTTCATTAAAAGCTTATGACCCGATTAGGTTCTGGAAATTCAAAATGTTTTTGGTAGCGACCACCTCTGCAGAGGTGCCAGTCCTCGTGGGTGTATTATGGCAAAGTGTGCGCTAAACCGAGTGACATGGTGGAAGGACAAACAGTGGGGACATCTGCTGAGCATGGCGCAAATTGCAGAGTCCACTTGCGTGACGAACAACACTAGGAAGGAGGAGAGCAATGGCGACATTGGCTGAGCATCAAGTATGAGATGAGATACAAAATGCAGGAATGAAAGAGATGGAGAAATGCAGGGTGACAATCAAGAAGATCATTGAGGACCTGCTCAGAATTCCCAATCAAGTGCAAGTTCTTGCGTGTGTAAACCTCTCCTTTACATGTAGCCTTTGCTTAGGGACAGGGTTGCAGGTCACAACTTTAAAGAATCTCTTCTCCACATGTTTTATGAAAACGACATCCTATTTTAAAATCTAATGTACAGTAGTTCTTGCTCAGTGGACATTGAACTTGATTAAACATGCATAAAGTACAACAAAGTGACCAGTCCTTGCGTGTTTATATAAAAGTGGTTGCAAAATTGGCTGAATGGCAGCAAGCTTTTTCTGCTTCTGATGGGCCTACTTGCTGTGCTCAGCCTTGGGTTTGTTTTTTGATTTCCCCCCACCCCACCCCTCACCTCATTACAACAAGGCCTCCATCTCACCTCCATTATTTTCCTTGCTTCTTCGACCGTCACTTTCTTGTCCTCTTCACACTGCTGGATGCTGCATATGCTGCAGATGCAGATTCGGTGGGTCTTGCAGTACAGGTCCAGCACTTTGTGATGCCGTTCACACAGTCTGGTGCTTTGGCTCGGTAACCCAGTGGGAGATGAGGGCACACTGGCATCTCCGGCCCTTATCATTTCCGCCATTTCAGAAAGTTCGCCATTCCTATTGAGAAAGGGCTTTTCGTCAAATTCCTTTCGGCACTTTGGGCATTCGTATTTCTTTGGTTCCTCACCCTGCCAGTGTAGGTCGATGCATGATTGGCAAAAGTTATGCCCGCAGGGGATGGTCACTGCGGTTTGAAACAGATCCAAACATATGGGGCACCTCAGGTTCTCGAGCATTCGATTCATCTCTTCAGCCGGCTACTGCTGCCTAAACAGGAAAAGAGCAGTCTGTTAGAAAACTTGTGACGAATCCATACTGCCGTTCTAGAAGTGCTGCCATTGCTACATGGGCACAAATAGGCATCGGTGATGTCGCTGGCGGCAGATTCACTCCAGCTGAATGTGTGTACACATGCACATCCTATATTTTATCTACTGTTGTGAAGCCCAGGAGCACTCCAGCCGCACCAACCCCAACCCAGACTGGCAGAGACAAGTTTGCCACCCAACACACATTTATTCAGGTGGGAAGTGCTTTTCTTTGCTCCCCCACAGCAGCACAACACAAATAAACCGCACCAAAACCCAGTCGTTTTCTTCTGTTTTTCTCTGCACCCCACCACTCACTCCACTTCATCCACCTCCTGCCGACTGGCTCCCCAAGTAGTTGGCGGTCTTTTATAGGACACCTGGAAGGACTCCAGGTGCCCAACGAGCTCCTTCCAGCAGCACTTCCGGGTGTGGCGGAAGTACTGCTAAATAGGGCTTAGGAAATGTCCTGGCGTCCCCTTGCAGAGGCTACGGGCATCATCAGGTTTGATGCTTCCATGCTCCAAACCCGTGGCCCCGCTGCCCTCTAGCGTTCTGAGGGAGATAATGTCCTGAATAAACTCTCTCTCTCTCTCTCCGGATCCTTCCACTATTGAAGTGGGTAAGGGCCCCAGCAGTCCGCCACACTCTACACATCATATACACAGAACTAGGCAAAAGCCCTAAGCACTTGGTAAAACATGCTATCGAGCAGGAATGCTCTTTTAAAAATCATTCCATGAAAAATTTTAATTCATCTAAAAACTTTGTAGAAAGTGTAGCAAACAGAAAGCAACATCATTGATCTAGGCATTTGGAGTTTTCACCCTTTTAATGATTGCAGTTTCAGCAGGGCCCTCTGCTGCGTCTTGTTCACTGCAGATTTTGACCGTCTTCCTTGTAATCTCAGGCTCGATTTGACCTTGAGCTTTGTGGTGGAGTCTGCCTGTAGTTCTTGGCACTGAAGGGACCATCCATTTGGAACAAATGACCAACTCCATTTGCAGAAATGCAGCCCCAAACCTGCAGAGTCTCTCCACTGTGCTTCACTGTTGCCTGCAGGTATCCATCCACGTTCTGTTAATCAAAAATGTTACATTTTTTGTCTCCCAAATCCTTGTTTTTGTGTTTCAGCATTATTTCCACCTCTGGAAAAAAAATGTCTTCTCTGGACTGTAGTCAAGTGTGCCAAAGTCCCAGTAGTTTCTGCCAGTTCTTGGCTAATAGCCGTGCAGCTGAACGTTTTCCAGTTTGTCATGCAGAGGAAGCTTTATGCATTTCTTATTTGCTGCACTCTGCTTCTGTGGCTGACCACGGTGTTTCCGCTCCTCGGCTTTGCCCGTTTTTGTTTGTGCTTCTGTAGGATGGTTTGGACGGCACTTCTGGTGACGCCCGTCTGCTTGGCAGAGACCTTGCAGGATGGGCACCTTGAGTCTTGTCACTATGCTTGCTCACTTTTGCTGTGCTGTAAACTGCCACCTCCCCTTCCTGTGTCAGGCTGCCATTGTCTTTCCTTTTGCTGCCCCAGGTAGACATGTTAAGGGCATGGGCAAGAACCGCCAGACATGCAACTCTTGACTCGTTTGATTTGTGAATGAATCATCACAAGTTACGCAATTCTCAAAATCACTTTTGACTCTATCGAAAACGTCTTTTTAATTATGCGTCTTAAATGTGTTCTCAAGCTTAGTGTATGGAAACGGGACAATGACACAAGTCATCATAATGTATTCATTATTTAAATAAATATCTGTGAGCTGATCAAAGGGGACCCATGATCAATGCCTACCCATGGAATAGCAGTATACTCTACCCCTAGGAATGAATCAATTCACTGCAAAATAATTGATTTAGTAAAGTGAATTGAAATGCTTATTTTTTCCTTTTCATCTTTTCCTACTTCTACATGTGTTGTCATGCCTGATCAACCTACAGCTCAGCCCTGCAGCTCCTCCCCAGTCAGACCCTTTACCTTATCCATCCACCTCTGCTTTGGCCTCCCCCTGGACTTCCATTCCCATCACTCTTTTGCCCACATATTCCTTGTCTCCACTTCAACCTCCTTTCCAACACTTTTAGATGTGTCTCCTACTTTTGTTGTACCTCTGATAGTCTCCTTTCTTATTCTGTCCTTTTTTTATTGTAACTCCTCGCATCCAACTTTACGTTCTCATTTCTGCCACATCTAACTTCTCCTGCTGTTAGCCTCCCTTTACTTGCCCATGTCTTGGCTCTATACATCACTGCAGGTCTTGCCACCATCTTCAACACAATACTCCTGATACTTTCTTCCAATTGTTCCATCCACACTGCACTCCGTGGGTTATCTCAGAGGACAATTCTCCATCCTGGTCCACCACTGATCCTCGGTATTTAAATTTATCCACACTTTTCAGTAGCCCTCCCCTGCAGGCTGACATCTGAATTTTTTGTACGTGGATTACTCGTTTAGCTGGATTTAATTAACAATTTGGCCTGATCCTGGATCTGTCGGTTTTTCGAAACTCTTGCTGGATGTGTTGTCATAGCAACACATCCAAGATGTAAACCAGGATTAGCTCACACACATAATCAGTGTCTGTGCATGGAATTCATTCAGTCATGGCTTCACCGTTCACGAATGAGCGACCAATTGATATCGGTGCGCAAATTATAAGAAGAGAATTTCATTTGGAGAGGGTTTTGCGCGATCGGCAAAATCCTTTATTGCTCCCAGAGGAAATTCTTTTTGAAAGATACCGCTTTAGCCGAGGGGGAATATTGTACCTCAAAAATTTATTAATACCTTATATTCGAAGTCAAACTCGGCGAAGTCGGGCTCTCACAACCACACACAGTATGCATTGCTTTGAGGTTTTTTGCAAGCAGCACTTTTTTTTACATACTGTAGGCAATGCAGAAAATCTATCTAAAAGTGCAGTTTGCCAGGCAATTCGTAAAGTCTGTTTGGCTCTGAAATATTTCCTTCGGGTTTTCATAGTGTTTCCTGGACACCTGCGTGTGCAGACAAGAGGTGTTTCGTGCCATTGCAGGTAGGTAATACACAGGCAAAAACACCCACAGTTCCATAAAGAATCTCACAATTAGCCTAACGTTCTCATTACCAGGATTTCCAAATGTGATTGTGGCACATGGGACTGATCAGAGTGGAGTTTGATCAAACATTATTTGGAAAATGTACCTCTCCTCCTGATGAATAATCAGACACTGTCTTCATCAAACATTTGACCTTTGTCAATATCTCGTTGGTCAGACACAGGTTCTAGGAATATGACATTCCCTGCAACTGACCCAACAAAAAAGAGGGCTATATGGAACATACATATGGCACACATTGAGGACAAATATATACAATGACCATCCTTTACCTGAAGTGACCACTGCATCCTGCCACTGGTTCTGAGGAGGTGCTTCCCCCTGGAATGCCCTCAGAAACAGGGCGATGGGCATTTTGCTGGATAGCCAACTGTTCAGCAGGGGTTAGGTCTGGACCGCGTGGACCTCCCACCTGTTTTTTGCTTGTCTGCTGCCTTATTAGCTTTAAAATTAATGTTCTTCACATTATATTATTCTTTATGTCAACAATTCTTTAAGTAGTTATATACCAATATTTACCAGTTTGAAGTATAGTCTTGTACTTCACTTTAACCTGTCCCCGTGTTCTCCTTGTGGTCACGTTTGATCTGGAATTATGACATATTAAATAATAAATAATCTGACACACAGGAAATGAAACGCTGCTTTCAGTAAGTACAATACACACGCGTTTAATTTATCAGCCACTTTTTGTCAGCCGTCTTTTCTGGTTTCGGCTGCTTTTGCAGTGTTACCCCTTGTGCATATTAAATCTTGAAATCCTTCGACTAACTAACTAACACACACAGCTTGTGTGGAAATAAAAATGCGCCCGTTCTTTCGTCATTTTGTTGCAGCCTATCAAAGACTTGGTGATCATGTTTTCTAGACTCAATATATATGGACTTTTCAATCAACATGGGCGCGCGCATTCATCTCGGATGATTATATCCAGCTCGACTAATCTACTACACGGCTGCGTTTGAAAAACCGACTTATCCCGGATGAGTTTCACCGGCATTAACTCATCCGAGATCAGGCATCTAAGCGACGTACGGAAAATAACCCCTGGGGGGTATTTTTCGTACGTCGCTTAAATCATCCGAGATCAGATGCCTCATCTTGGATAAGTTAATGCCGGTGACACTCATCCGGGATAGGTCGTTTTTTCAAACGCAGCAGTGTATTAGATTAGTCGAGCTGGATCTAATCATACGAGATGAATGCGCGCGCCCGCGCTGAGTGAAAAGCCCATATATATTGAGTCTAGAAAACATGATCAGCGAGTCTTTGATAGGCTGTAACAAAATGACGAAAGAACGGGCGCATTTTTTTTCACACGCAAGACCTTTTATTCGAAGGACAGGAAGAATTTCAAGATGTAATATGCACAAGGGGTAACACTGCAAAAGCAGTCCAGACCAGAAAAGACGGCTGGCAAAAAGTGTCCGACAAATTAAACGCTAAGTACTGTGCATTGTACTTACTGAATGCAGCGTTTCATTTCCTATGTGTCAGATTAATTATTATTTAATATGTCATAATTCCAGATCAAACGTGAACACAAGGAGAACACGGGAACTGGTTAAAGTGAAGTACAAGAATATACTTCAAACTGGTAAATATTGGTATATAACTATTTAAAGAATTGTTGACATAAATAATCATATAGAATATAAAAAAACATTAATTTTAAAGCTAATAAGGAGGCAGACAAGCAAAAAACAGGTGGAGGTCCACGCGGTCCAGACCTAACCCCTGCAGAAGAGTTGGCTCTCCAGCAAAAAGTCCATTGCCCTGTTTCTGAGGGCATTCCAGGGGGAAGCTCCTCCTCAGAACCAGTGGCAGGATGCAGTGGTCACTTCATTTCAGGTAAAGGATGGTCATTGCATATATTTGTCCTCCATGTGTGCCATAGGTATGTTCCATATAGCCCTCTTTTTTTATGTTGGGTCAGTTGCAGGGAATGTCATATCCCTTGAACCTGTGTTTGACCAACGAGATATTGACGAAGGTCAAATATTTCATGAAGACAGTGTGTCTGATTATTCATCAGGAGGAGAGGTACATTTTCCAAATAATGTTTGATCAAACTCCACTCTGATCAGTCCCATGTGCCCCAATCACATTTGGAAATCCTGGTAATGAGAATGTTAGGCTGATTGTGAGATTCTTTATGGAACTGTGGGTGTTTTAGCCTGTGTATTACCTACCTGCAATGGCATGAAACGCCTCTTTTATTGTCTGCACACGCAGGTGTCCAGGAAACACTATGAAAACCCAAAGGAAATATTTCAGAGCCAAACAGACTTTACGAATTGCCTGGCAAACTGCACTTTTAGTTAAGATTTTCCGCATCGCCTACAGTATATAAAAAAAGTGCCGCCTGTAAAAAAAAAAAAAAAAAAACCTCAAAGCAATGCCTACTGTCTGTGTGGTTGTGAGAGCCCGACTTCGCCGAGTTTGACTTCGAATATAAGGTGCTAATAAATCTTTGAGGTACAATATTCCCCCTCGGCTAAAGCGGTATCTTTCGAAAAGAATTTCCTCCGGGAGCAATAAAGGATCTTGCCGATTGCGCAAAACCCTCTCCAAATGAAATTCTCTTCTTATAATTTGCGCACCGATATCAATTGGTCGCTCATTCGTGAACGGTGAAGCCATGACTGGATGACTTCCACGCACCGTCACTGATCACGTGTGTAAACTAATCCTTGTTTACGTAGAACATTTGGATGTGTTGCTATGACAACACCCAGCAAGAGTTTCGAAAAACCGACAGATCCAGGATCAGGCCAAATCGTCAACAATTACATCCGGCTAAACGACTAATCCACGTACGAAAAATACCCCCCTGGTCTTCATGTTTTGTTGTCTTCCTATTTCTCTTCAACCCTCTGTCTTCCTAAGCCCTTCTCCATTCTTCCAAATCCCTGTCATCAAGAAAAAGCCTACACCAAGGGGATTGGTCTTTCATCCCACGAGTCGAGTCGACACGCCCATAACCATACTGGAGGTAAGCATTTCCAGTAGATCCCTGGTGCAGACCTCCTCGAACCGGGGGTCTTATCAGTTTGTTTTTATTTATTTATTATAAAACCGAGCCCTCCCTCATATCCATCCTGGTCAGTCCTCGCCTACTTCTCTGATCCTCCTTTCTCATCTCTTTCTTGCACCTTCTCCAAATCGCACACCACCAAATGCAAACTTTTTCTCGATGCTTCCCTATCAGCTGTCTCAGCGCAAAGACTGCATTCGTCGTTCCTCTCTCTGGCATAAAGCCAAAGTCTGCTCCTCCCCTGCGCCGATCTGTCTCTTAAGCCTTCTCTCTAGAATCCTTTCGCAAATCCTTCACTGTGTGGGACATCATCTTTACCCCTCCATAGTTTCCACACTGGGTACGTTTGCCAGTCTGTTGTAAATGAGTTGATATACAGAATGAATTGGAAATGCCCATCCCTACTGTACACAAACGACTTTAAAGCAGGCTGGCAGGCGCGCCCCCCGATTCTGTTCCTTCTTTTTATTCGCTTCTTTACGAGGGCTGCACACACCTGCTTCACCACCGACGCGTCGTTCTGATCGTTTCCATTCCACCGCCCGTCGACTTTGTGGCGTGATCTCCGAGCTCGTGACCGAGCCGCCCGTTCATAACCGCAGTCGCACATTCCTGACGACACTCGTTTTGACACCCGGACTGTGGCGTGCATTATAAATCCGGATAGTGTGCTTCGTAAATGACGCATTAAAAACGGATAAAGTGACATTGGAACAGCCCTACCTCATAATGACAGAAGAAAGTTGGCCGATGAGAAGCTATCGCTGCTTTTCCTGTTTGGTTACGCACTGAATGCGCGTCAGCCGCAATTAAAGGAGCAGGGCGCTCGTATTGCACGGGTGACACCACCAGTGTCGTGCATGAACTAGTTCAAAAGAGTGCCGTCATTGAACAAGCTCGTTTTCCTAAGAAAGGCGAACTTAACGTAACGTGTTTGCAAGTGAAGAACTTGAACGTCCGCGAGTTCAGTTTTTTTTTTTTTTTATGATAGTCTGGATCTGGTTTTGGTCCACATTAAACGTTTTGCCTTACCCTGTAATGTAGGGGTGGAGCCGAATTCGAATACGATATTCGGATAAACACAAATCGTGGATTTTTGCAAATATTTATTTCGTACGAATTTTTTGTCATTTATTTGTATTCGGAAAAAATAAATCAAATGATTGCTGTCTGTGTCTGCCTGCTTGTGCTTAAGCTGCACCCTCGCTGTCACGAGCACACGGTGAAGCTCCGCTTTCGCTTTTAGAAAAACGTTGGACATCGCGAGGCCACTTTGTATTTTTTCCCCGTTAGACATGCAATACGTGACGCGAATTTTGACCGACCGACAGCGTAACAGTTGGTTCACCTGCATGCTGCCTCCACATTCGCCATTTGTCACACAGTTGGAAACAGTGGTAATTTATATACTGTATACTTAATAATAATGTAATTCTTTGCATTTATATAGCGCTTTTCTTAATACTCAAAGCGCTTAGCGGTTGCAGGTTTAAGGGTCTTACTCAAGGGCCCAATTAAGCAGAGTCCCTTTTGGCATTTACGGGATTCGAACCGATTGCCAGTGCAGATCCCTAGCCTCAGAGCCACTATTTAATTTCTTTGTTGACCGGGAGGATATTAACATAGTATACGTGTTTGTTGCTGGGTATAACTCAGTGTATTTAAATAAAGTCTTCATAATTTTATTCAAGAACACTGTAATAGCCTAATACAAGTCCTGCAAAATTGGAAAAAGTAAACTCATGGGTCATTTATTGTCACTCCTTTAAAAACAAAATAAACTGCACATAAACTAGTTCAAAATTGAAATGGTGAACTATGAATGTGAATTTATTCTTTTTAATCTGAGTGAACTGAACTTTGAGCGAGTTCTTGTGAGGTGTGAACTAGCACAACACTGGACACCACCACCTTCACCGTACGAAGAGATTGTGCTCATTTTGTAAAGTCTTTCTTTTTTAATATTCAAGAAAATAACATTGCATACGTTCAAGTCGAACTTGTACAACAAATTACATTTTGGTGCCTCCTTTTGTCCAGTTTGACTAGGAGCGCAAAAAAAAAAAAAAACCCTAACCCGGTGACAAGATTGGCACTTCAGCCACTGTGAAAAAAACCTCACGCTCTTCAGTGTGGTGCTGAGGTGTCACCCGATCTCAATCCGGGTGGTCCGTCTTGTGGTGGGTACGACAACGTGCTGTAAAACCGCACATGCTCCCAACCGCTCTCTCTCGATCTACAGCAGGGGTGTCCGACTCCGGTCCTGGTGGGCCGCAGTGGCTACAGGTTTTCATTCCAACCATCTTTTGAATTAGTGAGCTGTTTTTGCTGCTGATGAATTTGTTTTAATTGAGGTGACTTGGAACTCTTAGTTTTTTTCCTTAATTGAGCATCCAAACAATAATGAGACACAAAACAAGCCGCCACATGACCTAAACCTGAAAATGAAGAATGTGAAGGCCTCAGTCATGTTGGTCTGCTCAGGTCACCAAAACATCTTGTCGGCTGATAAAAAAAAAAAAAAAAAAAAAACAGCTGCTATGGCAGAATGAGAGCAGCAACAAGTCCTGATACTCAGTAATGGCTTCTCATTAAGAAATTGGTTGGAGTTTGACATTCCAATTTAACTGGTCATCTGTTGGCTCGTTTCACATCTCATTTCTGTTTGGCTGCCATTTAATGAAGAAAAGAATCAATTCAGTGGACTGAATCCTTAAAAACATCCATCCATCCGTCCATTTTCCAACCTGCTGAATCCGAATACAGGGTCACGGGGGTCTGCTGGAGCCAATCCCAGCCAACACAGGGCACAAGGCAGGAACCAATTCTGGGCAGGGTGCCAACCCACTGCAGGACAATCCTTAAAAACAGGGCTATGAAAATGAAGGGAAAGGAGTTAATTTAGTAGTGAAAACTGCTCACTGATTAGGAAAAGGTTCTGAATGAAAACCTGCAGGAACTATGGCCCCCAAGATCGGAGTTGGATACCCCTGATCTACAGCATTCAACATTGGTAAAGCTTTACACAATGCAAAGTATTATCAAATCATTTTTGTTTTAATTTAAAAGTGAAAGGTGTGCTGCTTCTGGAACATTCAAACTAAATGGTCCTAGTTAACAGATCAGGAGGCGATTTCTGTTAATTGTCGATCATTTTGAGCTGCTCACCTCCAAGGGGGCCCAAATGTGATGTCAACCCCCAGATGAAACGAGTTGTGTAAAACTTCAAGGGGGAACCATTGGACCTTAAATTGATTGGCAATGAATCCAGTCACTCTAAACTTCAAGGCCAGGGAACTCCTCTCTGGTGCACAAAAAGTTTTAGAATTTACAAATGTTTTTTTTAGCTTGCCCACCAAGGACCCCCCACTTTCCAATGTCTGGCTTTGGTGTTGCTGGTGTGTTTGTGTTCTCCTACAATGGACTGGTGCCCTGCCTGGAGTTTGTTCCTGCCTTGCACCCTTATGCTTGCTGGGATGGCCTCCAGCCCCACTTGACCCTGCTCAGGGTTAAGTGGGCTTAGAAAATGGTGCGATAGCCACCATTTAATGCCATACCTAATAATATTCTATAAATTTATAGAACTATAAAACCAGCCTTTTCTCTGGTGACTTTATAAGTAGAGTTAAATGTTTAATGGAGGTCATCGAATGGGCTGGGAGGCTGCACTGGCACCGATGGCCCTTTGCTTAGAGTCCTGTACCTTCACTTGTTCAGACTCCACCAGCCTGGCCTGCTGTTGCCCCGTGGGGTACTTCACACTATAGCGCCTTTTACATGGCCCACTTTTAATGCAGCGCTGACTCTAAAGAGCAGTGTGGGATTTGTGACCGTTTTGTGCCCCTGTGGGTTGTGGGTGCTTCAAGGTATTTTTTTGACTCCTGTGTACAATTGAGCCAAGTCGCCACTGTACACTGTACGGGAGCCAACCAGTGAGATTTAGGATGATGTAGAAATGAGTGAAAATGTCACAGGTTAGCTCCAGGAATGTCGGGATTGGAGCTGCGCTTGTCTTACTGCCGTTTTACAGGTGTGGGGATGTCAATTATTACAGAGAAACGGGGCTTTCAGTAACATGCAAGAGTAATTTTATATTTAAGATGCAAGGAGAAGCTAATAGTCCTCCGCACTTCTGTCGTCCTCCTCTTTAGATTGGCTGTATGGCATTCCCTGTGCGCATGTGGTCACAATGGCAAAGTTTAGACCTCCATCAGTCAGCGTCTCTTGTTGTTTTCTAGGAGTCTCCATGGCCTCTCTGCTCACTGTTTGTACCAAAGAAGAGCGGTCCGACCTCTTTGTGGGCCGAAATCCTCATTGGTTCAGTAGAATCGCGGTTACTGACTGTTACTGGACGTGTTTGCACTTCTCAGTCCCATTCATGAACAGTCCGCTGTGGTGGTAAGGCCGTCTCCATATTATGGAATGGGACACCAGCAGTCTACAATATTGAACTTTTTCACAATATTCTAATTTTCCGAGATTTTGAATTTTGGCGTTTCATTACCTATAAGGTAAAATGAAAAGAAATAAAACGCTTGAAATATCACTGTGTGTAATGAATTTATATAACTTATGAGTTTCCCTTTTTGAATTGAATTATGGAAATTAACTTTTCGATGATATTCTAATTTACAGAGATGCACCCGTGTATGTTGTTGACTTGGTTTTTGTTTTGCGATTCGTGTGGGAGGTTGAAGGGCTGTAGTGTGTATACAGGGGATTTGTTTGTTGTGTCCAATTCCTTATTTTACTGGATAGCAGTAACTCAACTTTGCTTCTGTACTTGTGGTGGTCACTCACTGCACCGATCATTTCGTTATTTTTTTTTTCCCTTTTTTTTTCCCCTTTGCTACCGCTCTAGGATGGCAGTGCGTGTTATCGTGCCGGCTCGGGGGGAGGTACAAATGACCAGGCGTGTTTTTGGGATGATTATGTGGCAGTGCCAACGAGAGAACTTCAACTGCCAGCTTTCCATTCTAAGGGGGGGGGGGGGGGACGCGAGAAACTGGCTGAGCAAGCTGAAGCTTTACTACAGCAGGGGGAAGAAAGCCACATCACCAAAAAGCACATCGCCAAAGTGTGGATACTTGCCTGCACACGAGTTGGTTTCGCAGATCGCTAAAGTGTTGTAATAGTTCACCTTTATCGGTAACGCTAATGTCGATTTAGCTCCGACGTTTTCTGCATGTGTTGTCGTTGCTCGGCCTCACAGGTCCAGGGCCCTTTGGTTGTATTCCCAGCTTAGACACACGGCTTGCTTGTTCTTTGCACGTTTTAATGTCTGTCTATCCACACGAGTTTTTGCCACATCCTAAAGACAGAATAACTGGCACCCTTACAATAACCCAGTGTCATGGGTGGGGGTTGATTTGTTTCGAACATAGTTTTGTTAAACTTGACTTGCTTATATGGAATGTTATTCGATTTTAATAAAATAACCCAGAGTGCTAGGGGCATGTGGTCTGGTGCTGGCTCCTTTAATGGAAAAATAAGGTGATGGATGGTGGCTTTATTGGAACAGGTCTTGCCTTGCACAAATCATCCTGTTGAAATTAGTGGTGGTTAAAAAAAAAAAATAAATAAATTCATTAAATGAGCCGGTCCAGTTTCTTTCATGTTGCCATTTTATTAAATATGAATGTAAAAACATTCAAAATGGAAGTTCTGCCTCTGATCCAGATCCACAGGATCGTCATGACATGCCGCATAGAATGAGAAAGTTCTGCTTCAGTAGATGGTGTGGGTGGGTTCGGTGCTGTTCCTGTATCTGTCCAGATACCTCAGTGGCTGACCCTGAGGGAATTTCTTCTGTGGAGGGTGGTACACTGGCGGCCGGTGGTACTCAAACACGGGCTCCTTCATGTCTGTTAGAAGAATGAGAGAGACAATAACATAAAAATGTTTGCTAACGGTTCAAGTCGGCATTTGATTAAAGATACAAATTTGAGTGTTTTAAGCAATAGAAGGATTACAATAAAACAATACCAGAATAACACCCCTTATTAAAACCCTGTGACACACACCATAGGTCACAAGTAGACCGTGTCACCTGTTAGTGTGTCCTGTCCTGACCTTAAATGTATACCTGGGAAAACTAGCTTGATGCAGTTTGCCTCTTATTGTTTTGCACCTTTTAAAGAGGAGACGTTGCACAGACAGGACAGCTTTGTCTAAAGGAGGGTATTTAAACCAGAAACGTGTGGAGAGACCACTGGAGAGGGAAGCAAGGAGCGACGGCACACAAGCGCAGGAAATCCAAAAACTGAAGCCACCGACTTTAAGTTGGATTTCTGTCCGGGTGTCTTATCAGAAAACTAACCCTTACATTCATTTGTTTGTATTTTCTCTGGAGCACCCAACTACTTTTCCTGGTAGGACAGCACATTTTTATTTGCATCACCTTGCTGGAGAGTCCTTCCATTAACCTTCTTACTGAACTGCAAGAACTATAAAGGCAGACTTATGGTTGGGCAAAATGGGTTAATAATGGCAATTGTATCACACATCCCAATTGGTGCATTTCTAGCTTAGGAGGCTTGTGTTGTATATTTACAACTTTACAGACAAAATGGATTTTTATTTATTTACATATACATACATAGTGCTATTCAGAGTGCTGGTCTAAGATTTGTGGCAAGTGGCTTAAACAAGCAGGAGCGATGGTCACTGAACCACAAAGCATATCTCTCAATTATAAAAAAAAAATAAATAAAATATTGGACGGCGATGATACGCGATTTTCTCAGAGACACTTTAATGTCCTGTGAGACAACAGGACAGCTGCTGTACAGGCTTTTAAATGATAGACGTGCAGCGTGACAAGCAGAACACACAGCTCGCCAGCAGCTGATCCGACCACATCTCCTTCATGTGCATTCAGCCCCCCCCTCACAACGCAAGTGGCAGAGACACGAAATGTCTGGCATGTAGCGTGCCCCGGGGGGGGTTGGGTGGGATGGGGCAGAGGTGGGATGAGCGAAGTGAGATTTTATTAAGAATTGCTGCTGGTACCTTAGCGGTACTCCATGCAGTTTAGTCAGACTCCCGGGGCAGCAGTAGGGCGCAGGGCCTAGTCTGTGACAACAGAGTCTTTTAACAAATCCTCGTGTTAGCCCAATAAAGGTGACTAGTTTCTAGCCAGAGGCTGAAGTCCTGAATCGCATCATCTTGATGTTACAAAGCAGCCATGAATGGCCGACCTGAGGTCTTGGCGTGCGTCTCATGTAGGTCTGCCATTCCACTGTAGCTTTAGTGTATGTAATTGGATGTGTGTATTTGACACTAAACAAGTTGGAATGCGTGTCTTTATGAAGTGCTGCTGTAGTACTAGGGTGCTGTACCGTGTTCGCCATTATGAATGTAGTGAGAAGTCAAGCAAAAGACACCTTTTATTGGCTAAGTATAAAGATTACGAAATGCACGCTTCTGAGGCAACTCTGGCCCCTTCTTCGGGCAAGATGGAATCAGTGCTATCATAGCAATTTCTTTAAACAATTCTCTCTGCCAGTAGCACCTTTAGTTTTACACAACTTTACTTTCTTCAAGTCAATTATATGTTGTGCCATTAGTAGCTGGTCCTGTTCTTTAAGTCCTCTGTTAACAGTGAAATGTCCGGGCCACCGTAAGATGTGCACATTCAGTCCAACTGACCTTTTCTATACCAGCTGTGGTTCAGAATTCAGCTTTTAGCTCAGTGGAGTTGTGGGCATTTACTGCTTTCCCAGACCGTCACCCGTAAGAACGAGAGATGGCGTTATCCTTTGTCCCTTTCAGATGGAATACTTTTTATTTTTCTCTTACTTCAAACCATGTAAGAGCAAAGGCATTATTAATGTACTATCCATGCTACCTGTCAATGAAAATATTTCATGTCTTGCCCTACGTGTACCTTCGCCATTGCTCCTAGGCCTTTCCTCGATATCCTTGTGTATCTGAGCTGCTCTTGCCTGGCACTCCCACCCTCGTTCGTTCCCGTAAAGCCTGCTTTCTCACTCATTTCAAGGCACCTCCTGTCTGCTTTTTGAGATCATCATTTATATTCTTGTGTATACTTCCAGTATTTGAAGGAGACTCCCAGCATGCCTCCTACACCTTTACCCTTCCTCCTCCATCTCGGCCTCTCTTGCCCGGCCTTTCCTCTGTCAGACCAAAGCCAGACTGATCAGATTGCTTGAAGTGGTGTTTTATTATTAAACAGTACATACTGTACGTGTTCAGCTGATGCTTTTATCCAAGACCACAGAGCACTACATGCATTTACTTTTTCTTTTACAGTTTCCCAGAGAGAGAAATTGAGAGCATCCCAAAGGTTTAATAGAAAATGAGAGGAGCACTGTGGTTGAACGTCCAGTGTCTTGAGGGTCCGCTCCACCACACTGCCTCCTACTCCTCTTATTCTGAATAGGAATGAAGGCCCGTAACACTCTGTCTGTATGATGAAACAAAGCAGACGTTCATAAAGACAGATTCCATCATCTGCAGGCCAAAAGGCAGAATCTGATGCTCCCTATCACTAATGCAGGAAACTGAGCCTGTGGGTTTGCTATTAAACACACCCCTCTATACAGTGCAACAACAGGACGTGCGTTTTTATTTACAAAGACTTGGCCTACTTACGGAGTATCTGATGAAACGTGTTGGTCACTGAGTCATCCCACAGACACTGGAAAAATGCGAGTCCCGCTGGCGTCATGGCGTCCTGGTGTCGCCGGTAGAAGTCCAGGGTCTGGAATGTGCGCGTCTCAAGGCTGTGACTGACAGACAAGGAGAAGATGGCCGTTAACTTCACTAGAACAAGCACAGGGAACTCCTCATTTTTTTCAGATGAGGGAAGAAAGCACAAGCAGATAGCGTGAGTGTTAGAACTGCACAAATACATTGATATGGTATATAAAATCCAACGTCTGTCTGTCTGCTTTTCACGAGAGAACAAATTAACGGATTTAGATTGGGTTTTTTTTTTTTTTCTATAATCTGAACATTCCGGTTGATTTTGTAACTTCTGTCATCGCACTAAGTATCAGGTTGCTTGCAGCAGCGATTTATTCACGTGAATCCAAGGGAGAGGCTGCGGGCTGAGTGGAAGGGGTCTTGACTCACATGCCAGCCTCTGTTCGAGTCGCTCTACCTCTCTCCACGTGTTGGAGCGCACCTCGCCTCCGCTTAGCTAGCAATGCCTATTTGTTCAGCAGACATTCTCATCTAGAGTAACGTTTGACATCTTTGAGAGAAAGAGGTCGGAGCTACGTATGTTTTAGAGCAGCAGATCTGCTTATTGGCAGAGATTTCATGGGCATGTGCTTTTCTCCCCATTGGGGCGGACGCTCTCCCGTTACAGTTGAACACGATCACATACAGTGCCAACGTTTTTGATGTCCGAGTGTACCTGCCTTCCGCTTGCCCAGAATTTTTTTTTATTGATCTTAAAAGTTCGTCCCGTTTCACTACGACGTGGGCAGAGATGCGGGGGGACAGCTAGTATGATATAATTGTGCAGGTGCTTTGCACAGTGTGTACTATTTTTTGTATTTTTGTCACTGTTTGGAGGAGATGCACAACAAAGAATCTCACTGTACCACATACACACAGCAATGAACCCAACTTCACCTGCCCATGGACCTCACTCTCGGTCTTTATTTTCAAAAAATGACTACATAGGAAAAACATTTAGGAAACAAATGGTTCCTGCTAGCAAGCCGTAAAACAGATTTTAATTGCCTCCCCCCCTTCTTCAGTCCTCTCCACCTCCATTTACTTAAACTCCCACATTGCACCACAGTGCCAGTCCCAGCAGTACTGGGTACCCACTACGCCAACCGAGTTGCCAATCCGCCTAAATCACGGGTGTCGAACTCCGGTCCTGGAGGGCTGCAGTGGCTGCACGTTTTCATTCTAACCATCTTCTTGATTAGTGACCAGTTTTTGCTGCTAATTTTACTTCTTTTGCCTTTGTTTTAATTAAAGGCCCCCCCGAGTCAAGTTATTTCTTTTTCCTTAATTAGCAGCTAAATAATGAGACACAAAACAAGCCACCACATGACCAGCTCACCATATCTGAAAATAAATAAAGAAAGGTGAAGGTCTCTGTGAGGTTGATCTCTCAGGTCACCAAAACATTTTGACAGTATTCCTAGAAAAAACTGAAAATCAACAGTTTTGGAAATGCCTGCTGTGGCAGCATGAGAGTAGCAACAAGCCATGGAATTAAATAATGAGTTTAACAGCAAGAATCCGCTTCTCATTAAGAAATTGGTTGGAGTTGGAAGCCCCAATTTAGCTGGTTATCTGTTGGCTCGTTTCACGTCTCATTTCTGTTTGGCTGTCATTTAATGAAGTAAAAAAAAATCAATTCAGAGCCCTGAATCCTTAAAAACAAGGCTATTAAAATGAAGGGAAAAGACGTTTAATTAGTATTGAAACTGGGTCACCGATTAGGAAAAGGGTTCGCATAAAAACCTGCAGCGACTGTGGCCCTCCAGGCCTGGAGTTCGACACCCCTGGCCTAAATTGTGTGTCTTAAGAAGGCAGAAAGAAACAGAATACCTGTAATAAACGGGAACAGGAACTGGGCCGGACCCTTAACCGGGCTAAACTAGCACTTCAACTGCACAGCGCCATCTTTTAGATCATATTTCATGTTTAAAGTAAGTGTGCTGTTTTTTCCATTGCAAGTAAAACAAATCTGGGAAAATGTATTTAAAATATTCAATTTGTAGATCTTATTTGAATTCTACATTAGTTTATCGTATGAATAAGCCTACATGCACAAAAAAAAGACTTTTAATTTACACAATTTTTGTTGTTAAAATCTTTGATCCTTACCACGGTGAAGGCCTGCTGTCCTCGTTAAAGTCGATACGGTTGTCCTGCTTGAAGAGGATGAAGATAAACCGATGGTACCCTGTTCCTTTAGCAGGGAATGGTGGGATGTAGTGACATATTTCTTCCCCAGACTTCACTGCATTCCCAGGAATATTTCCACTAAAACAAAGGATGCGTCAAGAAAAAAAAAAAAAGGAATTTTCAATGTGGTTGTTTTAAATCTCATACAGGCACTGTGGCATAATATTCTATTACATTAATTCTTTGTCACTAAAAACATTTTACTCGCAAACTCGTCCACACATCACCCAATAACGTAACCAATTTCTGACACTGCGGCAAATCATAGACGTTAAGGTCAGATGTTCGTTTACCAATGGCTTTCACCGTCTCTTGTAGCGCAGTCGGCAGGACTTGAGGTCAGCAACTTGTACTCCTCAGCGGCAGTCAGACGTAGTTTGTGTCTTTCATCATGGCCGTTTAGTTTTCATTAACATGGTCTACAAAATTTATTTTTTGCTTGCTTCTGGAAACATCAGAGCAGTTTTTTTACACTGATTTTCATATATGAAATCGGAATGAAGCTAGCACGTCAGGTTTTTGAAATACACGCCATTGACGTTTTGACACTTTTGAATATCAACACGACATCTGGAGTTTAGACTCTGTCCCACCAAAATTGTTTTGATGTGTTTATTCTGAAAACAACAAACCAGAAGACGATACCAGAGACACGTTAAAGCATATTTATGTCAATTTACCTCAATATAAAAAAGTGAGGTCAGTGTGCCAAAAAAATGGTGGAGGCCCTCGCTTTTGCACTTGTACTGCACATCCGCCTCTCCTTGCATGAACCAACAGTCGTTACCCATCATGCTCGGAGTGAATTTTTCCCCGATTATCGGTTTTCCATCACCTTTGTATCTTGATGAAATCTTTCCCCATGTGCTCATCTCTGACATCGCTTAGATTTGGTGGTAAAAAGTCAAGATGAGAATGTAAAAAAAAAAAGAAGTGTCTTCAGTGACATTCAGGCTCCCGTAAGCTGATATACTTTCAGCAGGTTCTCCACAAGCTCAGTATAATTCTCTGTGACTGTCAAGAAAATTCTGGACAACCTGCACAAATGAGGGTGCCGATTCGGTGGGTTTGTTTCCTTTTGAACTCCTGGTCAAGCATCAGTTCACGGATTTCAATGCCAACAAAAACACCTTCCTTAATTTTGGCTTCACTTTTCTCAAGACCAAACTTATTTCTTTAAATGCTAAAACGCATCGCCTTTACTGTCCAGTCACCCTAGTGGTCCAAGACCTGGAACATCATAACTAAAAAATGGGACGTGCTGCTGGACGAAAACGGTTTTCAGATTTGGAGTCGGCAAGTGAAATTTGTTAAAAGTACAGATAAAAGAATCGCAGTAGCAAAATGCTTGTTGACCAGTGTGTTGAGTGGCAGCACACAGAAAAATTTTAAATAATTTTTTTGCAATGTGATGTTTTTCATTCTTCAGATGGCCACAGTATACTGTCCTGCACATTATTTGGGCTGAATCTCCTCAAAATGGCTTACTGAGAGTCCTACTTGGGACTAATGGTGTTTACACCAGAATTCTGAGCCTGAGACACACTCTGGGTCCTCGCCAAGGAGGGTAACCCATACTGCCACACAGGCAGAGTGAAAGACATGAAAAAGCTAATTCACATTCTTATAGTTCTCCCAGAAAAAAAAAAAAAATCTACAGTTTGGTGTTATGCTCAGTGTCTGTATACAATGAAGAGCGCTATACAAAAAGTTTAAATTGTATTGTTTTTAAAGAAAAAAAAAACTCTGAATTTGAAGGGTCCAAGGAACCCTCTACAGCAGGACATAAAAGCTTCAGTTTATAACATTTCAACTGTTTACTTACACAAGCCAGTGAAGATATTCAGATTCATTATCTTGCAGATGGCCATCTATTTAAAATAGGAGAGCAGAAGCAGTCAGTTCAGGCCAATGAAATGTAATTCACACACTAACAGAATGACGGCATGTTGGTATTACGTTAATGCGACTGTTCTGATGAGACATGCAAGTTAAGAATTTCAGTGTGAGGAGAAAACACGACAAACCCACCCGAGAGACTCTGACCCCCCCCCACCACCCCACTCTTTCTAGTTTTGGATGCCCACGACCCTCCCCACTCTTTGAAACTGAACAGCTGTTGCTTACACCCTGGTAGAGGGGTTTCCTCCGACATCCCCAGAGACGCAAACGGTGATTCTAACTTGGCACTGTGTGACTCTGGATGTATGCATAAGTATGCATAAATCCACCGCTCTCTCAGCAAAGGCCAGTTTTTTTTTTTTGTTTGTTTTTTTTTAAATAATCGCCGCACTCGCGGCTTAGAGAGGGGGCCTGGTGGCTGTAGCGGTTCTCGGGGCGATCTGCGGTATGGGCGTTTCTCACCTAAGTGCACAGGTGAGGGACTGCCCACATCCGTGATTGTTCCTGGGGCTGCTAATGTGCTATGACCTCTCAGTATAGAGAAGCGTGAGTCGGCTAAAAAGAGAACAAGGAAAAGAAAGACAGATGGAGGTGGCTGGAAAAAGCAGAAAGAGAGAGAGAGAGAGAGAGAGAGCCGGTGTGGATGAGCGCGCGAGTGCTCGCAGGCAGCTGTGTGGAAGCCTGGGTGTTAGGCCGACACCTGGGAGTCGTAGTAGTGGTCGCTCCCGCCGAGTGAACGAGTAGCGGGGGTGACCAGTGAAGGGCGACTGGCCGCATAAGGCCAGGGAGGCTTGGTGTGAGCATCCTGGTTATCAAGGATTCCAAGTCTCGGGCCTGGGATGAGTGCCAGACCGTAGCCAGGATCGGGAGGCCTCCAGACCTGTGTTGAAAGAATGAAGGACGGCTGCAGAGCGCGCGTTTCGCCTGCTGCAGGGCCCAAATGGGAGAAGCAGGTGAGACGCTACTGTACTGTAAGAGAAGCACTGGGCTTGTCATTGTTTTAAGACTGCTTCCAGCAACGTTTTAACCTCGTTTTAAAGGATTGTTTTTGTACTGTTTTAAACTTCCAGTTCTTTTATGGATTTTTTTTTTTTTTTTTTGATAAAGCACTGCACTTTGCGGACACTTTGTTTTGTAAAATAAAAGCACTTTTGCACTTGTACATCATCCCCTTTCAATGCGGCCTCATTGCTTAGCTCATCTGTCATAACTATCGACGGTGTTGGGTTCAAGGGCTCCCTAACAGCGGATGGGAGCATGGAGCAGAAGCCACATTGTCGCAGACTCGCAGTGGTCACACTGTTCAGAATGTCATTTCCTCTTCCTTCCCAAAAGCAGGCCTGGTTAACTGGGGACTCTAAATTGATTACAGGTTGTACCCTGTGATGGCCCCACCCATTTCCTAATATGGTTAAATACTGGGTTTTGTAAAAGGGAAGATGGAGGTTTTCACAGCAGAAACAAAAAGCACTTACCGGGATTAGTCAACAGTAACGTCCACAGCGATCCTTCTTCTGCTTCAAAATTCACACGTGGAGGAGAACCTGCCTAAACATTTGATATAGACATAAAAAAAAAAAATACAAAAATAAAATAAGTCAATAACAAAAATAAAATAAGTCAATAACTGTGACTTTGGTTGAGTTTACAGTCACTGAATGAGGTATCAATTACTTTTTGGGGGAAGATGACCCATTTTTAAACCAACTTTGCCAGATTGCTCTGAAACTAAAAGGTGCAGTATGAAGCCAGTAGAGCATAGCTTATGCAGTACGCCAGTCGTGGATTTAGTACCAGCTGAAATAAAGATACTAATATGAAAGAATTTGCATACAATTTGGCAAGAGAACCATCTCCGATCCAGTTACCTAATTTGTGTTTACATGGAGATGAAGCCAAACCTAACCTGTAAGCACTAGGAGCAGGCGAGAGCCAAGGCCCACTCACCAAGGCTGTGGAGGCAGTAGACACAAAGCCTTCGACTCGAAGGCCTCAGTTTAATCCAGGGGGTCCTCAATCACGGTCCTGGAGGGCTGCAGGTTTTTGCTCCAACCCCATTGCTTAATAAAAAGCCCTTATTGCTCAAGTTACACCCCTGCTTCACTTTAGTGGTCTCGCTTGTTAAGATTTTGAACCCTTATTGCTTAGTCATAAACGGCTGTATTCTTGGTTTTTAATTTGCTCCTAATTAGCAAAAACCTACAAAAGAGACCAGCATTTCTCCATTTAGCTGGTTACCATTTACACCTGTGTGTGTTTATCAGGCACTATTGGGTTTAATTAAATACTTGGAAGGAAAGTGAAGAGGAAAAAGTGAAGGACTGAGAATTACTCCTCCATTTTAGCCTTCATATCAGTTGGATGATATCCTTAGAAAGGGGAAGAAAATCGAGGATATGAGAATGAGCTGACATAGCAGAGTTAAAGCACAAACAAGCCATGAAATGAAATTATTGGCAAGAATTGCTTTCTAATTAAGTAACCGGGTTAGAACAAAAACCTGCAGCCGCTGCGGCCCCCCAGGACTGGGATTGACGACCCCTGGTTTAATCAAACCACCGACTTCCCTCTTTGTACTTCAACTACTGTGCTGGTTGAAGGCACACAAGATACAAGGCGTTTGAGGGCGCGCTGAAAAGTGACAAGAGTGTCCCCCGTGTCTCTGTCATGGAGGTATACACGGGAATGCTGTGCAGGCGTTTACGAACGCAGTATCTCTAGGGGTGTGTGTGTATTTTTCAGCATCCTGTGCAAGTCATCATGGCAGATGCAGAAGACGCTCCTGTGAGAGTACGGCACAGGTGCGCGATTCAATTTTGCGTTAAGCTTGGGGAGAGCGGTTATGAAATACTTGGAATGTTATGGCAAACGTATGGCGATTTAAACAATCGACCATGCTGCTGCGTTTTGGGGGTGGACGCACCTTAAGGTTGGTGAAGGATGGAGTGCGCGTTCAGGGAGGTCGTCCACCGCGGTTATACACGTCAACAATGCTGGGGATAATGAACTGCTGTGGGGAGACAGAAGGCTCGCTATGCCCACGTTGAACTTGAAGGAAGCGACTTTGATAAATTAAGATAAACTTGTGGGGTCGTTGGATTCTTAATAATAAAAATAAAAGATCTGGTACTTTTTTCAGTCCGCCCTGGTATTTCCATCACTGCCAAAGTGAATCAGCAGACTACTTTTCAGCACCGGTTTAAAGGCTGTTGCAATGCTGCTGTGGCGCTTTTATATTAAATAATGCTTAGAAAATTTTTAAAAAGCTATATTTTTAGCGAAAGGCTAGAAGGAAAAAAAACTTGTATAAGTGAAATTGGAAATTAACACATTAGTTGGTCCTCCAACTAGCAGTGAAAACCTGGGGCTCGTGACAGGACTGACGCTCCAGCCAAAAAAGTGTGGTGCCGAGGCGTCGCCCGCTCCACTTGGTTCACAATCAGGGTCGTTCACCGTGTGGTGGGTGCAGCAACGTGCTGTAATCAGTACATGTTCCTAACCCCAGATTAAAATTTAGTTCCAGTCAAGAGTCGGTACGTTTTTATCAACCCAGTCACGTCTTGTGACTCCACAGCCCTGCCAAGGATGCACACTCTCACACAGAGTTCATCTGGGGTTGCCAGGTCACCTTAACCCTCAACTCTTTGGGGTTATGGGAGGAAAACCCACAGATGCACAAGATGAACATGCAAACTCCACACAGATGACAGCCAGGCCTGGGATTCAACACCAGGGCACTGGATCTGCAAAGCAGCAGCACGGACCACCATGCTGCCCTCACTCATCACTGCAGAGAGAAATCAAGAGCGAGCCAGAGCAGTTTGGGAAATCGAGCTTTCCTCTTCTGCGATGAACTTACCTCAGTGGGAGTGACAACATTCCCATGATGCACGGGCACCCGGCCCGCCGCCTTCCCACTACTGTACTCTATCTCTATTGGCACGTGGGGCAGAAAATGGGCACCCTGGAGCAGGTCTTTATATATGCCGTAGTGTTCGGCTATTCTTCGAATGTGATAGCGGCCGTTTGTTTTCTCCCATTCCGCTTTCATGTCAGGCAGGGGAACGTGCACTGAAACACAATGGGACTCGTTACAAACTCCTGCCACACTGGTCACACTTAAAACAAACACCAGAGCCAGTGGCTTATTAAACACAAAAAACCACCAACTGCACATCTCACGGTTAACTGCACAGAAACTAGGCAACCATTGCAAAAATGACCCATTAGCAGCCCAGTCACCTACACGTGACAAGAATTCACAATGTCAGTTGAAGAAATGACTTGATGCAGTCAGATACGTACATGTACGCCGACGTGCTGCCCTCTCCATCTCGCTGCTCCTGTGGTTCTCCTTCAGGACTTTCCTCCTCTCCTTTACCTCTCGGCCCCGTGCACCACGAGAAAAGGGCAAGCTGATGTCCACGACGTCTGTGTGCCCTGCGTCAAACACGAGCAATAGAAGAAGAATTCACAAGTTAGTGCCAGTTACCTCTGCTACGGGGCTGATTCTCCCATCATCCATCTCTTCATCCTAGTTGGGTTTTGGAAGGGCGCAGTTTTTGTTCTCCTCCCCTCCACTGACACCAAACCTTGTTAAGTCTTGCATGTGCCACAAGTCTCACACCTTATGCATTTTACAGTTTGTGTTAAATTAGCTGCGAGTGGTGCATGAATGCAGCGTGCTGGATTAGGAAATTAAGTTCTTTGTCTGCGGTGGGCTGGCACCCTGCCCAGGGTTTGTTTCCTGCCTTGCACCCTGTGTTGGCTGGGATTGGCTCCAGCAGACCCCTATGACCCTGTAGTTAGGATATAGCAGGTTGGATAATAGATGGATTGTTTTTGTTTATTCAGCCCTCTTGCCTGGACAGCACAGTGGTAGTCAGTGGGTATGGAAAAGAATCCCCCCCCCCCACCCCCACTTTGAAATATTCCCATTTGTTTTGCTTTACAGCCTTAAATGAAAACACACAAACTAATATTTCTTCTCAGCTTTACTTACTCAATGCCACCTCTAACATCCAAGTGAAAGATATCACAGCTACAGTTCAGAAAAAATCAAAAACAAGACCTACTGAGATTAATAAAGGATCACACCCCCCCCCCCATGTCAGTGTCATTTTGTTGACCCCCCCCTTTTGCTTTAATGACAGCCTTGAGTCTGGTGGTATTCTTCTCTATCAGCTTTGCACACCTAGATTGAGTAATATTTGCCCCCCACTCTTCTTTACAGTTTAACTGTTCAAGTTCGGTCACATTGGATGGTGAGTGTTGGTGGTCTGCTATCTTCAGATCTTTCCACAGATTTTCAGTGTGATTTCGGGTCTGGGCTCTGACTGGCCACACCAGGACATTCACTTTTTTCTCCTTCAGCCCTGTGTGGTCAATTCTGCTGTGTGCTTCATGTCGTCGTTGTGTTGAAAGGTGAACATTCTGCCCAGCTCCAACTTTCTGGCAGAGGGTAACAGGTTTTCCTCCAGAATTTGATGGTATTTTGCCCCCTCTATTTTTCCTTCTACCCTAAAGAGAGCCCCCCACAACAGGATGCTGCCCCCTGCATGCTTTACTGTCAGTATGGTGTGTTGTGGGTGGTGAGCTGCATTGGTGTACCGTTTGGTGTTGAGGCCAAATAGTTTGATGGGGCGGAGTGGTGGCTCTGAGGCTAAGGATATGCGCTGGTATCCCGAAGGTTGCCAGTTCGAACCCCTGTCACTGCCAAAAGAGATCCTACTCTGCCTTGCCCTTGAGCAAGGCCCTTAACCTGTAATTGCTCCAGGGGGCGCTGTACAATGGCTGACCCTGCACTCTGACCCCAAGGGGTATGCGAAAACTAATACAGGTACTTGTCGACTTACGACCGCGATTGGTTCCGACTGACTGGTTGCAAGTTGATCTGGACGTAAGTCGGCCTATTTTAATTTAAGGTAAGAATATTAGACTGGGTAATAATATTGTAATCATCGTAAAGTAATATTTTATCAACATTTTCTTACTTTCTAAGACAAACACAGCATACTACAGTACAATTTGTTTAATATGTGGAAAACGTACAAAACAAGAAATACTGTACTGTACATTTAATTCCTGGCACCACTGGTGCTTGGCTGCGGGTTGTCGATATCGCCTTCATCAGATCAGGCGAGGCTGCGGACGGGGTGATGGGAGGAGTTGCTCTTTTCATAAACATAGTGAGCTTCGTCTGAATTGTTTGTTTTTTTTTCTCTTCATAAATTTCGCAATAAGGACGAAATGTGTTGCGTGCCATCCGTTCAATCCTCGCAAATCGTTCAATATTTGGGTCCATTTTTTCAAAATGAGCGAGGAGTTTATTCAGTAGAGATAAATCTTCTGACAATCCCTTTGTGGTGAACATTCTTTGTGGCACCTCCTCCTCTTCGTCTTACTCCAATTCTCTTTTTTCTTCTTCCGCCACTCTTTCTTCTTCCAATTCTATCAGCTCTTCATTCATAAGTTCACCTGATTCCCGGTCTAGCAACTCCTCGACATCTTCCATTTCACATTCCAATGAAAGGTCTTTTGACAGTTTCACTATTTCTTCACGAATCTCATCAAGTTCTTGTTCACTGTTAAATCCAGCAAAAGTATTTACATAACGCTTAACACACTTCTTCCATACGCCATTCATACACTGCGAGTCGACATTTCTTGCGGGGAGGGCTTCTGTTTTCTCTGATCTGAGTTCACCTCTGTTATAGCGCGTCTTTATTTGAAAAGAGCAGTGTCATATCGGGGCGAGTGTGAACGCTAACTTTGACAAGCACTATAAATTTACAGCGGTTGTTACAGACGTAAATCAAATGTATGTTTTTATTGTATAATATTAACAATAACAGCAGCTCTCTACTCAAAGCGGTAAACTCGAGAAGCTGCTAGCATCGAACCCAGAAGCTCTTGATTGGGAGTCAGCAGTTGTGTGTGGGAACTGTTAACATTTGAATGTGATGATTGTATATAAAACTTGTGCACGAACGAGACTGGGATAACTGTGGATGTGGATGTGAGTGGTGTGTGTGACTGAGAATGACTGGTGTGAAGCCTGAAGTCCAAATATCACATAAACACTTTCACAAGTACAAGTATAACAGAACAAATGCGCTTTTATTCAAGAAGAAAAAAGAAAGCAGGTTGCGGTAAGCAGTTGATGCGACTGCTTGCGTAGTGCAATCCTAAGAACTGCCCAATCAAGAGCTTCTGGGTTTGATGCTGGCAGCTTCTCAAGTTTGCCGTTTTGAGTAGAAAGCTGCTATTAGTGTTAATATTATAGGGTTATATGTTAGGGTTATATTATTATCGAAAATTGCCAAAACAACAAGACGCAAACACACGTGGGGCAACACTGCTGCGTATATTTTTACTGCTGCGTAGCGAGACTCGAGAGTGCGGGAAACTGGCGCTGCCAACAGCTGGCGGGGGAAACAGTCAAACGCGTCGTAAAGTTGAACAGTCGTAACTTGCATAGGTCGTATGTCGACGAGTACCTGTAAATTCCTAATACAAGAAATTGTATAAGGCGAAATAAAAAAATTAAAAAAAAAAAAAAAGACCCTTTTTCCACTTGGCATCAAAATCTTCAAGATGCATTCTGACAAAGCTCAAACGAGCCTTAATGTGGCCTTTCTTGAGAAGTGGCTTTTTCCTTGCGACCCTCCCGAACAAGCCACACTTGTGGAGGAGTGCTTGTGAAATTGTTGTCACATGCACACAATGACCACTCAATCCTGTAACTCCTTCAAAGTGGCCACTGGCCTCTCAGTTGCCTCACTCACCAGTTTCCTCCTTGATCTTCCATCCAGTTTGAAGGGACGGCCGGATCCAGGGAGGGTCCTAGTAGTACCAAACACTCGCCATTTCTGTATTATGGACTTTACTGAGCTCCTTGGGGCTGATAAAGCCTTTGAGATTTTTTTGTCTCCATCTCCTCCACAACTCTATCCCCGAGATCTTTTAAACGTGGCCTGCCCCCCCACAGTCAGTTGTTTGCTGTCAGTTGCACTACCAAGGAAGGGAATGAATGGACCAGGAACAGCTTCAGTAATTACACTCGTTACAACTGAGCACAGGTGGAAGGAAGCCAGTAACCGCAATGGAGATGGTGGGCACTTACACCTGATTGAGTTTGGGGGGGGTCCTTTATTAATCTCAGGATTTCTTATTTTTTAAAATTCTTCTGAACTGTAGCTGTGATATCTTTCACTTGAATGTTAGAGATTGCACTGAGTAAGTAAACCTGGAAAAAAAATATTAAGTTTGTGTTTTCATTTAAGGCTGTAAAGCAAAAAAAAAAAAAAAAATGGAATATTTCAAAGTGTGGGTGTGGGGGGGAGATGGATTCTTTTCTATACCCACTGCTGCTGCCTCACGGTATGGAGGTCAGGGATCACATGCCAGGCCCTCCCTGTGTGGAGTTTGCATGTTCTTCCCATGTCACTGTAGGTTTCCTCCCACAATCCAAAGACATGCAATTAAGATGGGGACTGTCGATTTGTAGATTGTCCCCCCCACCCCGTGTGTGTGTTGGCCCTGTGCTAGCCCCCGTGACCCTGTTCAGGACTAAGCACTTTAGAAAATGACCGACCGACTGACCTTTTCCCTGAGTGATGTAGTCCCGGTACGTTTTCCACCAGTGAGGCCTCCCGCTCTCCTCTTCGACTGCCTTCAGGTATCGGTGGTAACTGCGGTACTTCTCTAGGGAGTCCAGGTTACTCGCATCAATGTCCTCATTGGGCATCTTCCCTAAAGGGACTCCCTTTACACAACAAGCGGCTGGAAAATTAGAAACACACTTTGGATTAATGGAAGCAGATTTCATTTCAAAGGCAGAGAAAAAAAATGATAGCGCAGCTCACGTGGGCCCAACTATCACACAAGCCCACCTAGTCCATTTCAGAGGCAAGTGAGGGCACATATACGTTCACTGGACCCTTTATTAGGCACGGAGTAAAGCCCACTTTTGCCTTCTGCCCAAAAAGAAACTGCTGCTTGCTAAGCGGGGCTCCAATTTTATGAAAGAAATCCACAGATAAGAGCTGAATCCAAAATGAACAACTTCCTGGCTTTGGGCTGAACTTGCAGTTTGTAACATACGCAATCATGGCAGAGAAAAAGAAAAAAAAATCTTTACCGAATGTTATTTTGGACAATCAAAGTGAATATAATGGAGGAGCTTCTGGGCTTTTTTCTCGTCGCACTACCTGATCATCATGGCCTCCACTAACACCGAAGAACGGGCAAAGGTGGAGGTGGTTGTTGTTGTTGAGGATGCGGCGTGGACTGTGGACAAACATCCCAAGATGCTCCATACTTTTAATTCCGTCAAGAGAAGACCATTGTAGGAACACGGGCAGACATTGAAAACCGCTTTGATGGGGCACACCTTCCCCTTGTGACTGTGGCATTGCCCTTTTGGAAGATGCCATCCAGCAAAGGTCATACATAGAGTGACTGGCAGGACCCCCCATGTATCTGCACACGTTCAGCCTGGCCACACAAATCAACCGAGGTGAGCAGCTGGGAGCCCATACCGTGATTTGCCAGATTACATGAAACCCACCTGAGAGATCACCTGTGACATTGCCAATTGTCCCCTGAAATTGGGGGGGAATCTTTATCCTAAGCATTCTGGAGGGCTTACTGTAGATTTACTAACCTACCCGGTTCTACTACTTGTGAACAGAATTTTTTAATAGTTCTCTTTATTACCACATACAACTCCTTGCAGTAGGAATTTGCCTAATAGCTCAAGTTACTTTCCAGAGAGATGCTTGGGGGGTATGGGGTGTCTCCGCACAGGGTCAGCTATTTGTACTGCTCAGGTCGAGGGCCTTGCTTCAGCGATGTTTCTGGGACCGCCAAGATTCGAACCCACAACTTGCACAGATCCTTTCGCCAGAGCACCACCACTCCAAACAAAAGTTCTTTTAGGGCCTATAAATAGTAGTGGGGGAGTGTGGAAGAAAGGTGAAGAAGAGACTGCAGACAGGGTGGAGAAGAGTGTCGGGAGTGATTTGTGACAGACGAGTATCAGCGAGAGTGACGGAGAAGGTCTACAGGACGGTAGTGAGACCAGCTGTGTTATGAGGTGGAGACGGAGCTGGAAGTGGCAGAGTTAAAGATGCTAAGATTTGCATTGGGTGTGATGAGAATGGACAGGATTAGAAATGAGGACATTAGAGGGTCAGCTCAGGTTTGGACGGTTGGGAGACAAAGTCAGAGAAGCGAGATTGCATTGACAGAGGAGAGATGCTGGGTATATTGGGATAAGGGTGCTAAGGATAGAGCTAGGATAGAGAGGAAGGCCTAAGGTGGTTTATGGATGTGGTCAGAGAGGACATGCAGGTGATGGATGTGACAGAGCAAGAGGATGGAACAGGATGATAAGCTGTGGTGACTGCTAGTGGGGAGCGGCACGACATTAGCGGGCGCTTTTAATTGTTGCGGCTGTGATTCTAGAAAATGCGTTGTGTTTGTTAGTTAATCTAAATGTCAAACTCCACTCACGCTTATAAAGAGCTTTAAGAAAAAACGCAAAAAACACAAACCCAATAAAAAGGAGAAAAGTCTCCTCCGCTCGTAACGTTAATGGCCCGATCCCTCTTTCATGCTGGGGTATGCAAATTATTCTTTATCCATTGACATAGTCTGCAAATATTAAAGAATACATTGTAGTACTAAGCATTTTAATACTAATACAATAAAAAGAATGATTTTAATAAGTAGAAAAAAAAACAAGTTGCATTCTCTCCGCTCATTTACGGTGTCCCAAAGAGAGAGAGGCGACAACCTAAGCCAGACGTCTTCTCTCTTCACCCCCAAACCTCCACCCGATCATCCGGTCAACTCTGTACCTGACGTGCTGATCCCTAGGAGTCCCCATTGAGACCCCAATATCGGCATCACCTTCTTCGCCACTCCACACACCAAGGGCACCGCCATCTTCCCAGAAAGCAACGGGCGCTGACGCGTTTTAAATGCGCGTAGCCGACTGAGGCAATAATATCACGCGGCGGGCCTCCGGCTCCACCTACAGGATGGAGGTTTCCTACATCCATTTCAGTAATGACTACAATGAAAACTTGAATACGTTTACGTGCTTTAAAAGAAAATAAGACCGGGTAAAAAGGCTGCTGTTCGCCACCATTTTTATTTTATCCGCCCCTCCATTCTCTGAATAGAATTCGTTTAGTTTTTGTGGGTGTGTGGAAATACACAACATTTATTTTGGTGTACGCGTTTTCATATTTTTTTTCCATTTACTGCGCGAATTTTTTCAAGCTAAAATGGGATCTGGAGGTTTGAAGTTAGCATACTGGAAGTCAGAGATTAATTCCCCCCAAAACCCCGTCCCGTCTTGGCATATTTTTTTTTCTCTGAAAGCACAGGCATTCGAATTCTTGATGGGATAAATGCATTCTATTACCTTTAGTAGTTCTAATAAAACAGCCTGTATATGCCTTCGATCCTGTCGAGTCGGTCCATCCTGATTGTAATACTAATGGCGCCCCTCGAGCGAATTTTTCAGAGACTGAAATCTTGCAGCGCCCACAAAGCCACAGGCACAGGTGTGCCAGTGAACATCCGGGTCTGTACCTGACCGGGCGCTGCGAGATGTCAATCCATGACGGCGTAGTTTGTTACCAATGTTGTTCTTGGTGTCTGTGGTGGGCCCAACTGCCTTCAGATCATTAGCAAGCTCCTCCTGTGTAGATCTGGGCTGATCCCTCCTCTTTCTCATCATCATCCTCACACCATGAGCCAAGATCTTGCATGGAGATCCAGGCCGAGGCTGATTGATTGGTCATTTTATATTTCGTCCATTTCCGAAGAATCGCAGCAACAGTTCTCACCAAGCTTCTTGCTGGTGGTCTTGTACCCCATTCCAGCTTTGTCCCCTGATGTCCTTTGACAGCTCTGTGGGGTTGTAGGGGATCAAATCCTTTTTTTCTCTCAATGACATCCAAATCAGTTTATAACTTTACTTATGTGTGTTTTCTGGATTTTTGGTTGATATTCTGTCTCTCCATTAAAATGAAACTACCATAAACATTGGAGACTGTTCATTTCTCTGTAAGTGAGCAAACTTACAAATTCAGCAGGGGATCAAATACTAACTTCCCTCATGTGCAGGTCTGGCACAGAGTGGGCTCCATTTACAGCTTCTCCTAGGGCAGCACAAATCTCAGAACCGGATAAAATGCAAAACGGTTTGGTTTATCATTTATTTGATCGCACAGCTATTGTACTCCGCCACTCGCCGCTGTGGGGTTTGTGCCACAAAGCAGGTTTTGGTTATTCTTGGTGTAGCTACCATTTTAATGAGGTTGCCTACCTGAATTTGCGTAGAGAGGCGTCCATTTTCAGATTCTGGCAGCTTCATCAATATTGCTCAAGAGAAATTGGTGGAAGACTGAGTAGAAACGGAGGAAAATTAAACTTAACAGTCTACTGTGAAATACTAAAGGCACATATAGCTGAGCATAACAAAGCCATCCATCTTGAGAGGCCGTCATATTTATCTAAAATTATAAATGTTGGTTAGAAATCCCTTTGTTCTCAATGATAACCCAACTCAGTTATTGGAATGGCTCCTGGAAACCTGTAGCAAAACTTTGTGAGGCTTTTGCCACATTGACACAAAATAAATTATTAGAAATAATAAAATACGGCCCTCCCAGAACGAGTCCTCTTGAACCTCAATACGCTCTTCTCTCGCTGCGGGAGGTTTACATGAACTCCAGAGAATGTCCTCCACCTAAACTTTGCACGTGTCCCCTTCTGAGTGGTCCCACGGTCCTCCCTGATGGCCCGCTGGACTCTTCCCGACATATGGGGGGGTACTCCCAGATTCACTAAAGACTGCACTCGTTAAACCCCCCCACTCAGGAAAAATCATCTTGGCTCCTCTGTACTTGCCAGCTTTAGACAGAGTTCTAACCCACCGTAAGGTACAAATCTAGAAAGCGTAGCCCCTCCATCTTCGACTCACATTCTGCTCTTAAAAGTTTCAGTCAGGTCTTTGGACGAATCCCAGCACTGAAGCTGCTCTGGTTAAAGCAGCCGACGACTTGTGGCTCAATGGAGACTCACGCCATGGAGCTGCTGTTGTTGTTGTTGTTGTCCTCGCGCAGCATTTGACACCACAGACCACCATGTTCTCGTAAATCACCTTAGTCAACGGGTGGGCCGCTCCAGCAGCGTTACATTAGGTTCAGTCCTATTTCATTTATTCCATTAGTTGTGGTGATTGTACTTTGGAGGCCCAGGACACTCTATACAGTGGACCACGAGATTCTAGTCCGAGTCTGCAGCTTTCTTCAGTCTCTGTGCTTCCATTGGGCCAAAAAATCTGAAAAAAATAAGGGGACCCTCTGATGCAGTGGCTGTCTTATATTTCAGACTGCATGAGTAGTAATTCCCTCGAGTTAAATAAGGAAAAAAACTGAAATTTTAGCGGTTAGTAAAACTAAATAATGAGGGTATTAGAATTAAACTTGAGCCCTCCGCATTAACAGTCAAGGCCGAGGTAAAGCATTGAGGGATCATCATGGACTCGGACCTCAACTGTAAATCTGATATTCACCATTTTACTGGTGCTGTGTCCTTCCATTTAAGGAACACTGCAAAGGTTAAAACGGGGGTCCCAAACTCTGGTCCTGGGGGGCCACAGTGGCTGCAGGTTTTCATTCCAACCATTTTCTTAATTAGTGACCTGTTCTTGCTGCTAATTAACTGCTTTTGAATTCATTGTAATTGACCTGCTCTTGAAGACCCGGACCCCTTAATTGTTTCCTCTTCCTTGATTAGCAGCCAGACAAATAATAAGATGCAAAATGAGCCAAAACGAACGGTGACCATCATCCAATATCTGAAAATAAAGAAAGATGAAGGTCAGGAGCACAAAACATTTTAACAGTGCTGCGGTTAGAAAAGAGAAAATGTCAGAAATGTCTGCTGTTGCACAATGAGAGCAGCAACAAGCCATGAAATTAAAGAACGGGTTTAGTTAACAAGGAGACTCTGTGCTTAATTAAGCAACTGGTTGGAGTTTGAAACCCTGACTTAGGTGGTCTTCTGTCGGCTCCCTCACTTCACATTTCATTTCTGTGTGGGTGTCATTTAAGGAAAGAAATGAAGCAACTCAGAGGAACAAAATCTTAAGTCAATTAAAATTAAAAAAGTTAATCAGCAGCAAGAACAGGTCACTCGTTAAGAAAAAGGTTAGAATGAAAACCTGCAGCCACTGTGGCCCTCCAGGACCCGAGTTGGGGACCCCAGGGTTAAAACAATGCAAGATGCTCAGTTTTGTTTTTACCTAAGGAGGACAGTTAGTGCAGAATCTCAACTAGAAACAAAGTCTGAGCACATCACACCAATGATAGCGTCGTTGCACTGGTTACACGTGTCTTTTAGAATCAACTTTAAAAAAAAATTACTAATGGTGTGTAAAGCCTTCAATAATCGGCTCCTTCCTATATTTTGGAAGGCTTGTACCCCTAATTCATCATTCATTACATTTATATAGCGCTTTTCTCAGTACTCAAAGCGCTATCCACACAGGGAGGAACCGGGAAGCGAACCCACAATCTTCCACAGTCTCCCTACTGCAGAGCAGCACTACCACTGCGCCACCCTACACTGCAAGTCGTAACCTCCAATCTTCAAATGATCTTCCCTTAAAGCCAAGCTTAACAGTAGTGGCCAGGTGGCCATCAGCTGTTACCCTTCACGATATGTCAGGTTAGAACTGTAAAAAAAAAAAACTCCTAAAGACACACTTTTTAAATTGGGCCTCTTCCTAACTACAGCTTAGTTTTTATGTTTAAACTAGATCTGCATACCATTATCATACTGGAGCCCAGTGACACTGATGATACACCGACCAGCTTTTTTGTTTTTACAGGACAAAACCCAAAATGCAAGTTTAAGAAAAAAGACCCATCCGGTCTCATGTCCCCAAACTTGAACGCTGTTGACATCTGCCATCATCAGCTGCAATCTCTGCCACTTTTCACTTTCTGCTGTGGGACATCAGACAGACGGCGCTCTCTTCAGTTTGTCCCTCCTTCCTTGTGATCTCCATTATTTATTGTATTTCACTGGTTGTCATCTCTTGCGCACACACACACACACACACACAGCCACCACTACGACTTAAGGTAAACACAAACCCAGTGGACTGCATCATAGTGAGTCGTCAGGTTTGTAGGACTGCGCGCCTCTGACCACTTCCGACTCCCTAAGGTTACATAAATGAAATGTGCAGCCGGCAAATGCTGGAAAAGTCGTGTAAAGTGACATGGCCTTAGTGTCCCCTAACAGTCTGCATTAAATGTGGTTCCTGTGTTGCCCGATACAATGTTTTTTTGTTTTTATTATTACCAGGGGTCTTCATCCTGCTCGCTTCGCTTGCCAATTCACCCCCCGCCCCACCCTTCGCAGCAGCAAATTCACGTCTGTCGCTCACGTATGTGGATTTTAATTTCACCAAACAACAAATTTATTTCTCGCGTATAGGCCTCTTCATTGGGAAGAAACACGAATTAGACAATCTACAAGTCTCCGACTTAAAGTTTAAATCCATACTTCTGTCGTATCGCCTATGTCCATATATTCGATCTCTTTTCGCTTTTACCTTTTCATTAATATTGCATTGAATTTTGATCACGTGTTTGGAATTCCATCGTGACAACGCAACGTAGAACTGCCACGAGTGAATTTCGTTTCTTTCTCTCTACACGAACTGTGTCTGACAATAGCATTCACACAAATGAGAAATGATTGAACCGTGGGCGTGGTTATGTGGGCGAAACTTTTCCAAATTTCTTTGCATCAAGTCTTGTCTTGCGGGGCTTGAAATTTTCTCTCGTGGGATTTCACTTTCACCAAACAATTTATCTTTTCATTATCATAGATACGCCTCTTCATTGGGAAGAAACACTACTTTTCCCTGATGGCAAACACACATTAAACGATCTACAAGTCTCCGACTTTACATCTGAACAATATATTCGATCTCTTTTCACTGTTCAGTTATTTTACCAAGTAATTTTCGGTTGTTTGTGCTATTGCAATCTTTACTATAATTTTTTTGAGACGTTCAAATTTTCACACTTCCATTATCTCTAACCTGTTCTGCATGTGTACCGCGGCAACATTTTTTAACTCTTTACGACATTCTACTCTGTCATCTACTCTTTGTGGTTAAATCTCTTGTCACGACATCTTGTCTCCTTCCAAGATTTATTTATTTATAATAGAGAATTTAGAATTTTGTTCCAGGTACCTGCAGTAATCCCTGACCAGCTCTCTTTCTTTATGGTATCTGCTTGGACATTTCTACATTCAAATCTTTACGCTGCTCATATTATTTAACTGAATAACCACCAACATCAAAATAACTCGCATCCAAGTATTCTGTTAAAACATTTATTATTTTTTTTTAATCAGTAGGCTGTAGTGTGAAATTATTTTTTTTTGTCATGTTTACTAAAAAAAATAGAATCTATGTGACACTAAAATACCCACATTTTATACAGAGTACCAAAATATGTCCTTGTTGGAGTACTAAAAGGGTATAGCAGCCACCCGAAAGCCCAAGTAAAAATGAAATCAATTTGTTTACATATATTAAAAAAATTATCTAAAAACGCTCTTATTAAAAAGATACATTCCTAAATTGCATTTCCATTGTGAAAAAAACAAACTGATCACACCCAATTCAAAACCGGTAAAGTAAAAGACTTTGAGGACGAAAGTACGTGACTCCCCGGACAGACGATGGGCTCTGCGCTGGCAGGCCACATGCAGTCTTGTTTTGTTAAAGTCCTCTTTCGCAATTCAAGAGAAATTGTGCAAAATATACTTTTTTTTTTTTATGCAACCATGGGGGTCAGGTATGAGGGTAGGAGGCGACGTCGGGGTATCGCGGACGTTTGGTGAGGCACTGAGGCTGGCGTGGGGGTCGCTCTGAGGGGCTCTTGCTGTGTGGGATCAGAGTAAGCAAAGGGCCTCCTTCAGGGCAGCATTCAGTAGTGTTATGGCATCAGAAAGCTGGCAGCCAAGACGTCGGTTACTCTGTGCAAGGGAGAGAGAAAAACAAAAAAGAAAAATTGAAAAGTCAAACACCAAGTAAGCGACTTCATAAACATCTCACAAATAAATAAAACTCAACCCAGCTCTGCTCCGTGCAGAGACAAAGCCTCAGGTACTCGGGGAACGTTTGAGTCCGTCAGGCAGAAAAGCATTTGGGCTCTGCTCTCCCCTCTTAATTTAAACAAAAAAAAAAAAAAAATCAGGAGTGCTCTCCCCTCGACTTTCTCGTATACTCAGATATGAGGATGGATATTTAAGGAGTAAACTGCAAGACGATTACATTTTTATATTGCGTACATTAAAGAACCATCAACAACAAATTTTAATAATATATTGAACAATTATTATAAAAGTAAAGTTAAATAAATCAGACTCTGCAGCTGCATCAATAAAAGGTAAAGTACACCTTCTGGTTAGCAGAAATAGCCCAAAAGTTGATAGAAATGTACATTTTGTCCCTAATACTTGTATGCAAAATTTGGTTGACCAACGTGAACGCATACTCCAGTAATCATGTTTACACACACACACACACACACACACACACACAGGCAGACACAGACAGAATTCCAAAAATGGTATTTTCGGACTCAGAGGTCTAAAACATCGAGATTCATCATAATGTTAAAATGGAATTTTTGGAGGATTCCAATACTTGCCCTATATTTTGTATACGAGAAAGTTGGGGGTGTCTGAAATGTCAAGATGCATCAAGATGTCGACATCAAATTTTTTGGACGATTACTATATACATATATACACACACACACACACACACACACACACGAGAAAGTAAAAAAGACGCGCTGTGCCTTTTAATTCTCGGCTCCTATCAAAGTCCCGGCACACTTCACGCGTTCTTGTGAATTTCCCATTGGGATTAATAAAGTATCTATCTATCTATCTATCTATTCTTCTCACACTTGGCAGGTTTTGCCTCACCTCCATTGGCCATCATTTTCACATTTCCAGACGTTCTTGTTGTGTTCTTTTCAGTTTGACTCCTGTTTCCAAAAAGAAAAGAAACGAAGCTCGTCAGCCCTGCTCGGGGTCTCTACAAGGAGATTTACAGACGCGAGAGGCTCTAAGAGGCCATTCTACTGAGTCGAGTCGCCTTCACGTACAGTGGACTCGGTGCACATTCAGACCCCTTCACCTTCTTTGTGTTGTAGGTTTAATTTTAAATGAATTGATAAAGTAGCCATTTTTGCCCATCAATCTACACTCAATATCCTATAATAACAAAGAGAGAACATGTGACCAGAAAGGCCTGCGACTTAACATTAGAAATCAATAACTGAAATCTCTTCTGCTGTGGCCCTTCATATTGTAGTCAGGTGCCTCCTGTTTGCTGCAGTGGTCCTTGAGATGTGTTTAGAACTTGGGGTCCACCTGTGGTCAACTCCATCAATAGGACAGCATTCAGATGGGCACACCACTATCTATAGGGGTTCCAAAGCCATGTGGTCAGAGGAATTGTCAGCAGAGCTTAGAGACAGGATGGTGTCAAGGTGCAGATCTTGGGAAGGCAACAAAATATTTCTACAGCATTGAAGGTTCACAAGTGCACAGTGGCCTCCATATTTCTTAAATGGAGTAAGTTTGGAACAACCACGACTTGTCCTCAAGCTGTCCAAATTGACTAGTTATGAGGAGAGAAGGGTCTTGGTAAGAGAGGTGACCGAGAATCCAATGAGCACTCTGGCTGAGCTCTGGAGAAACTCTCGGTGGAGATGTGAGAAACTTCCAGAAGGACAGCCATCACCGTTAACACTCTGGACTTGATGACACAGTGGCCAGTCTGAAGCCTCTCCCCACAGAGTTTGCAAAATGTCACCTGAAAGATCTTCTGACATTGAAGCAAGAGTCTCTGGTCTGATGAAACCAGGATTAGCGTCATGTCTGGAGGAAGCCAGACTGAACAACTCCAGTCCAACAGTGAAGTATGGTGGTGCGTGCATCAGGGAATGAGGGACTAGTCGGGGTCAAGGGGGAGCTGAACAGAGAAAACCTCCTCGGTGCGCTCTGGGCCTCCAACTGTCACCTTCAAATAGGACAAAACAAAGACTTTGGGACCACTCTGTAAATGTCCTTGAGCTGCACAGACTTGACCCCAACTGAACATCTGTGAAGAGACCTGAAAATAATCGTCCACTGAGGATCTCCATCACAGGATCTGCAGTGAGACACAGCAGAAAGCCCCCCCAAATCCAGATGGGTCAAGCTTATCACGTCAGACCCAAGACGACCCGAGCCTGGAGTGGCTTTGACGAAGTCTGGAGTAAAGGGTTTGGACACTTGTGTGAGATTTGTAGCTTTTTATTTTTTTAATAAATTTGCAAAAATTCCTACACCACTCTGGGGTATTGAGTGTTGATTGATTTGGGGAAAAAAAAAACATTTTATATGATTTTGGCTGAAGGCTGCAACATGAAAGTGTGATCAAAGTGAAGGGGTCGGAGGTCCTTCTGAGGGCAGTCTGTGCATATAAACGGGGGTCTCTTATTTTTATGGCTGGTTCTCTTCTACCTACAGGGCTCAGACTCGTACTGTATGTGCATTTAAATTTTTGAAATTCTAAAAAGCGATACTCACCTTCGGTCCCCCTCCAAAGACGTCTGGATTTCCATCAGTACTTCTGTAATACACAAAAGATTAACTTCATGAAGTCCTCCTGAAAACTACAGAGCACACGGCAATGGTAATGCTAACCCGCCTTTGCTTTATGCCAGCTGGTCAGATTTGGAGGGCATCTCCGGTGCCTCCCCATCTGTCATGAGGTGTTTCCCCACAGCAGGAACTTTATTTTCAGTAACCAATGAGTTCCTGGACGTTGTAGGCCCCTGGCCTGCTTGTGGTCTCAGGCCAATTCTGTGTGTTGCTTTCCCATTGCATCCCAATAGGCACTGGGACCTTAATGCAAAACTGATGCAACACGCAAAGAAGAGGTGAGGTGAGGGCATGTTGACATCAAAGCAGTAAGTGGGAGGGGGGTCCTCAACTCCCAAACATGGCTCGCTTCACACCGCATCACTCTTTACAGCTTCCTCCCTAATGCGCCATGCCCAAAGCAATAAATAGGGTGGAGGGGGGGGGGTTTAGGGGGGTTGGGAGAATGATTGGCAGGTGGTCCCCACTCCCTGTGTATGTTGTGGCACCAGGGAAGTGGCTATGAAGAGTGATGTGGTGCGAAATGTGGCACGATTAGGAGTTTACAGGGGACCCCTGCACCTCATTGCTCCAAAGTGATCCCATCCTCACGTGGGGAAATTGTGGCTTCAATGTGGTGGATGGCACAGAGCACCAAGGAGGAGGCTACAGAGTGTGACATGGCCCGCCATCTTTACCGATGACTCTCCAAAGGCCAAACTAGTAACAAATTTGTAAAATGGTGCCAGTGCTTGTGGTCAACCAATCGGCACAGTTCATCCCCTTTGCCCCAGCTAGGATAGTAACTGGTTGAACAACAAGCACACACCCTGGAGTAGGAGCTAAAAAATTACCAGGAACAGCAAATGGCCCGAGTTTCTACACTGGGAATGCGACAAAAGTTCACGACTTTCTAAAAAGTCTGTGGTTACTGAAAGTCCCTGTGGTGGGAAAGCGCCTGCAGAGTAACGCCGTACCGCACTTTTTGAGAAAGGAATTAATTATACTGTAGCTCTACCTTTAGCACATCCAGCTTTTGATTGGGATTTAGAAATGTGTGGCTCAAACTAAAAAACTGCAAAACAAACGAGTTCACCCTGCTCAAAGCCAAGACCCAAGGACAACTCTACAGGGATAACGGGAGCCTCAGCAGGGTCTACAGACGCGAGGTGAGCTTGTAGCGCAGCAGGCGCGTGCGTTACTTACTTTCATTATTGAGTAAGGCGTGCTCCATCACAGCGGGAGACGTCTCTGCTGCAGGGGGGAAAAAAAATGTAAAAACCCTCAATATGATGTGGTATCCTTAAAAAGGCCATAGCACCACACCAACTATTAGATTGAGCAAGTTTAAAAATGAAGCACATATCATTTCATATGGAGAGAGAAAAATATACATGTCAAGTTAGCAGATGTACATAGAAATAGCAGCTTCTTAAGTGTGAGCATATTAAACTAAGACTAATAGACAACAGAATTCATTTGACCAACTGGTCATCAACGTGACTGCTTTGTCATTCACTTAATAAATAAATGAGCAAGTAGAATATTTTGTCTCATTTGTTTAACTGGTTTCTCTTTATCTAATTTTAGGACTTGAGTGAAAATCTGATGATGTTTTAGGTCGTATTTATGCAGAAATACAGAAAATTCTAAAGGGTTCACAAACTTTCAAGCACAACTGTATGTCCATATATTATATTCTATTCTCTTTTTGCTGTTCCGTTATTTCACCGAGTAATTTCCGTTTGTTAGCGTTAATGTGATCTTTACTATCAGTTTTTTGAGACTTTCGAATTTTAGTACTTTCATAATCTCTAACCTGCTCTGCATGTGTATCGCGCCAACGTTTTTCAATCTCTTTACGATGTTCTACTCTTTGTCTTTTATTTCCGACCCCGCTTGCAGCTGAGAGCGCAGGAACTGTCTGACACTAGCATTCACACGAATGAGAAGTGAGTGGACCGTGGGCGTGGTTGTCAATGTTTGAGAGGGACTTGTCAAAACTCTTGGCAAATTATCTCCAAGAAAGTCTCGTCCCAGGACTTCTTTTTATAATAGATTGGATGGTGAGAGTCTGTAAACTGCATTCTTCACGTCTCTCCACAGATGTTCTGTTGGGTTTAAGTCTGACCCACTCAAGGACGCTCAGAGGCTTGTCCAGAAACCACTCCAGTGTCACCTTGGCGGTATGCTGCAGGTCATTGAAATGTCCGCTCCAGTCTGAGGTGGCATGCAGTCTGTAGCGCTGATTAATTCAAAATCCTACCCTCAGTTGTGACCAGTGTCCCTGGCCCAGCACCCCCATGGCATCATGCTTCACTGTAAGGATGGGATTATGCAGGTGATGAGCAGTGCCTGGTCTTCGCCAGTCATAGCGCTTCTTCACAACGTGAACAATTTTTGTCTTGTTACACTGTGCTCTCAGACTCCAGCTGGGCTGTCATACATCTTTTACTCAAAGGTGGTTCCCCCCCGCCAGTTTATCATAAACGCCTGATTGGTGGAATGCTGCCACCATGGTTGTTCTTCTGACAGGTTTTGCCATCTTCTAAAGCTCTGTTAGAGTGACCACTGGGCTCTTGGTTGCCTCCCTGGTCCTTCTCACCAAAATGCAGCTGCTAGGCTTTTAACTTAATCAAGCCAGAGGGCACACGTTATTCCCCATTTTGTATGCTGGCTTCCGGTTTATTACAGAATTAAAAAATTTTGAAGCTTACCTATAGAGCTCTCTGCAGACAAAGCACTAGTATCTTAGTGCCATACAGCCCGTCGGGCACTTGGGTGTGAGCAGCAATGCCCCTTAGTCATCCCTCATACCCAGCTTAAGCTACATGGGCACTGTGCGTTTCAGTCCGCTGCTCCAAGGCTTTGGAATGGCCTTCAGTTAGCGCTGCGCACAGCCGAGTCAGTTGATTCTTTTAGTAAGCAACTGAAGCCATTTTTGTTTACGCAGGCTTCTGAACACAGCGGAGTTATTTATTTTTAGATTTTTTTTTCTTTTTATTTCTCTTGTTTTGTTATTTTTGGATGGAGCTTGTATGTGTTTTTTGTTGTAGAGAGCATTGTGATGTCACGACTGTGAAAGGCGCTTTATAAATTTTTACTTACTGGGCTACTCAGTATGGCTGGACAGCCAACTCTAGGAAGAGGCCTGGTGCTTTCAGATGTCTTCCATTTCACAATTCTTGAGCCTACTGTGCACTCAAAGCTTTAGAAATAGTTTCATCCCTTGCCCTGATCTCATTTAACGTCATGCGGTCAGATGTTTGTCTGTTTATGATATTTTACCTTTCTGTGCACACACACTCCCAGTATTAACATCCACGCAATCTGAACTATAATGGCTCCTTCTACGAGAAGACAAACCAATGAGGCTGCTCAATGTTTTCATGCGTTTGTTGTTATGCATCGCCGTGACAGTACGCTATGGCGCACGTGGACCCTCGTGTCAGAAATCGCACACCTCCAGAGGTTTGTAAGTGCGAGGTTCTGTGTATTAAAAGCATGCGCTACCCACACCTGCACAGTCCTGCAATAACCAAATGTGCATAAATTCATAGCAAGAAATGGCCCGGACTCTGTGCAGGCACAACTGGAAATCTCTGTAAGACTGACATGTAAAGGCGAAGGAAAAACTTTAGGGGGGATTCTGCAACCGTGCAGTGACACGCGCTGAACGCTTGAACAACAAAACGCAGCAGCGTGAGCGTCGTCTGTGTGCGACCGTCATGCCGAGTGTCTTCAAACTTTAGACACGATGAGCTTTATGGCAGTCTGTTCATAAGTATGAGTTGTCCTCAACCCGGGGATGGCCTGTACTTTATCAACTCGGCTAAAATACAGCTGTGCATACAATTTATATCCCACTTTATGTTGCTCCATATTTAAAATGTGCCTATTAAAACCTTTACATGAGTGCAAAATTGCCTTAACCTTCATCTTGAAGGCCAGGTAGGTGGAATGTTTTGGAAATTTCTGGATAGTAGGAAGGCAAGTGTGTGCTGGGTAACTGAAATTAAAAATAAGTTTACAAGCACCGAGCCTAACAGCATGGAGGAATCTGGTCATTCTTGGACAAGACTCGGCTCCGTGTTTCGGGGTCTTTAGAGCGCTGCTGCTTGTGGTCGTCCACGAGGAGATTAAACCAGCGGCAGAATCGAAAGATCACTTGGGTTATGTGCCTTCTCCCCCCCCCCAAACTACTAGTTAGCCGAATTTACTTTGTGTTTAACTGTATGTTGTTGACTGGCTTCACATCACACACACATCATATTGTACAGAGTGCCTTCAAATACACAAGCCTGGGGAACAAAACTGAAAACCTACCGTCCTCTGTAGTTCTGTTACTGTGGAGTCTGGATTCCCTGAAAGAAACATTACAATCATTACTGACTGCTTTGCGAATATATACAGTAATAATTATTCTTCTTCTTTACATTTTATATAGCACCTTTTCTCACTACTCCAAGCTGTAGACAGCTTTACACAGTGAGTTGGGAGCCACTTTGACCACCACTAATGGCAGCCATTATTACACTAAAACACTCAACACCCATTGGCTTTTAGATGGTGAAGTGCTGAGAGAAAGAAAGTTAGCCATTTAGGGACAGGGGATGATTGGGGGTCTGGCATGACTAAGCCGTGGTGGGCAATTTAGCCTGGACATCGGGATACCCCCTACTCTTTACAAAAGGATGCCCAGGGAGAGTCAGAACCTCAACTGTTTCAGCACTGTGTCACCGTCACTGCATTGGGATCCACATGCAGATCACAGGGTAAGCGCCCCCTGCTGGCCTCGCCAACCCCTCTTCCAGTAGCAACCTAAGCTTTTCCAAGATGGTCTCCCATCCAAACACTGGTCAGGCCTGACAAAGCTTAGCTTCAGGTGGCGGACTTGTTCTGAACTGCTGGAAATGACTTTTTCATAATTTTGCCATTAAATTCAGTAGTAGAATTAATGTGAGTGTCCAGCTGGAGAGATTACACAGCGTATATTGCACCGAGTGCCACTCGTCAGGTCTTCACAATTACCTTGTGTCATCAGGAGATTCTTCAGCAGCAGTTCTTCTCCTCAAAGACCTTTTTGCAGCAGAACGAGGAATTTCCACTAAGCAACGCGGCTCCACCAACCATCGGGCTGACAAGGAGAAACGCTCAAACTCCGAGGGGGAGATCAGGTAAAACCCTACAAAGATAACAATTATTCACTTTCACTTCTAATCGATATTTAGCTTTGAACTCCAACACTGAAGAGCTCCATAAATTCTTAAAGCTGCATCAGACGCAGTATTGACTGGAAAGATTTTGTTTTGTCCCATCATGTAGTAAAATCTTTTTGTGATGACTTATTAAATGATGCTCTACACCAGCTGCTATCTTGTGCCAACGTCTCCACCCCATATTGTGCTTTTATAAACCTTAATGTTTTACAACTTTGACTGTTAACTCCAACAAGTACTTAAAAGGAGTGAATGAATTAGTTGTGGTAGCAAAGAGAACGGAGATTCAACTTTTTAGACTAGAGAAGAAAAAACAATATGAGACGCAGTGGCTTTGATAGAGCCATTATTTTTAGTTTGTGTAATACAGAAGTTACTGAAGCATTTCAAGTCTGTTATTAACGTGCCACTGCAGAGTTGGTTTTTAGGATTGTGGCTTTCTCTCTTCACTAAATTCACATAAGCTTTCATCAAGGAGGCCTGCAGGGGTTGCAAAGAGCTTAAGGCAGGCCAAGTTCACGTAGTTAATACAAATGAATGAATGTAAGCAAAACTAGAAACCTAAAGATGGAGATAACCAGTAGGGGGTACAACGAGCACAGAAGAAGATGTACACTTAAAGAGCCAGTCGTAATGTAAAAGAGAAATGTGACAGGCAGGTGCCTACGCAGTGCCTTTACAAAGGAGTCGCCCCCTTAGTGTTGTACAGCAGTAAAATGTGAAAACGTCCGACTGACAGTGGATTGAATTTGGCTTTTTTGACTCCAAACAGGGAATAAAAAATGACTCTAATGTTAACATCTCTGCAAAGTGGTCTAAATTGATTACAAATATAGAACACAAAGAATTGATCACATTATTAAGAATTCTCTCCCTTCACTATGCCCACCCAAATCCTCACCAGTGCAGCCCATCTGTTCAATGGAGATCACTTGTCTGGGGGTATCAGTTGATCCTTCATTGCAAGCAACACCATAAAGTCAGTGGACGGAGACAAGAAAATCTCTGAGTGAGTGAACATCCAGTTAAATCAATCATGAAGAAATGAGATGAGTGTGACAACAGTTGTAAATCAGCTACAGTAGGCCATCCACAAAAACTTAAAAAGACGACAAGTAAGGAAGGCCTCAGCGAACTCTAAAGGAGTCACAAGCTACAGTGGGGCTACGGTGGCCGGGTGCTCCAGCAGTCCCAGCTTTATGGGAGAGCAGCAAAGAGAAAAAACAACACACAGGACATCTTGGCACACGGGAGGCTCCGACGTCAGCTGCAAGAAGGTTCTGTGGACTCATGAGACCAAAAGTGGGCCTTTTCGCTGTCAGACTGCAGGTCACCTTATGCTGCACTTTATGGTAAACACACCATCCCCACCGTGGAGCATGATGGTGGCATCATCAGGCTGTGGCGATGCGTCTCTGCAGCAGGCCCTGGAAGGGGCATGTGAGGAGAAAATGAATGCAGCAAAATATGAAGAAATCCTAGAGGAGAATCTGAAGGGGTCTGCAAGAAATCGGCACCTTGGGAGACGACAAGAAGCCCAAGATACAGCGGAATGGCTTCAAAACAACAATGTCAATGTGCTGGAGTGGCCGAGTCAGAGTGCAGATCTCAATCCAACTGAGAATCTGCGATTGGACTTGACACAGGCTGTTCACTCAGGATCTCCACGACACTAAAGCACGGGGACAAATAGATAGATACTTTATTAATCCCAAGGGGAAATTCACAAAATGGCAGAGTTGATGGGAGACTCTGAGCACACAGACTCAAGGCTGTGTCTACTCCATACTGACTTGAAGGGGGTGAACACGTATGTAGTTATTTTAGGTTTTATATTCGTAATTAATTTAGTCCACTATGCAGAGATCAGGTTTCACTTTGGCATTAAAGAGTCTTTTTCTGTTGCTCAGTGTCACAAAAGGCCAAATTAAATCCGCTGTGATTCAATGCTGTGCAACAATAAAACGGGGTGGTGAACACTTTTTACAGGCCCTATACAGTAATCCCTCGCTATATCGCGCTTCGCCTTTCGCGGCTTCACTCTATCGCGGATTTTATATGTAAGCATATTTAAATATATATCGCAGATTTTTTGCTGGTTCGCGGATTTCTGCGGACAATGGGTCTTTTAATTTCTGGTACATGCTTCCTCAGTTGGTTTGCCCAGTTGATTTCATACAAGGGACGCTATTGGCAGATGGCTGAGAAGCTACCCAACCAGAGCGTGTATTACGTATTAAATAAAACTCCTCAAATATATTGTAAGCACGGGGGCTGTTCGCACCCCTAGAGAATATGGCAGCTCCTAAATAAACGCTGAAAGATTACCTTCACATTGCTCTCTTTCTTGCTGGGCTTGCATATGGCTGATTTGTCAAGCGATATGCTTCCTGCACTGTGCTTCGCATACTTTAAAGATCAAACAGCACGTATTGATTTTTGATTGTTTGCTTTCTCGCTCTGACATTCTCTGAGGGGGTGTGAGCAGGGGGGCTGTTCGCACACCTAGACGATAGGGGCGCTAGTCTAAAAATGCTTTCACGTTTGCTCCCTTCTGTGCAGCTGCTTTGTGAAGCGACATGCTGCACGGTGCTTCACATACTTAAAAAGCTCGAAGGGCACGTATTGATTTTTGATTGTTTTTATCTCTCTCTCTTTGTCTGCTCCTGACGGAGGGGGTGTGAGCTGCCGCCTTCAACTGCTTTGTGCCAAGGTGCTTCGCATACTTAAAAGCCAAACAGCCCTATTGATTTTTGACTGTTTGCTTTTTTCTCTCTCTTTCTCTCTGATGCGCACTCCTTTGAAGAGGAAGATATGTTTGCATTCTTTTAATTGTGAGACGGAACTGTCATCTCTGTCTTGTCATGGAGCACAGTTTAAACTTTTGAAAAAGAGACAAATGTTTGTTTGCAGTGTTTGAATAACGTTCCTGTCTCTGTACAACCTCCTGTATTTCTGTGCAAATCTGTGACCCAAGCATGATAATATAAAAATAACCATACAAACATATGGTTTCTACTTCGCGGATTTTCACCTTTCTCGGGGGGGTTCTGGAATGCAACCCCCTCGATGGAGGAGGGATTACTGTAAATATATTGAAAAGTGAACTCTAGGTTTACCCTCCGGACACATTATATCTTTATTTTCATGTCTTCATCTGTTCTATAAATTTAGATGATGTATTTGTGATATACAAGTAAGCTGGACAAGGTGCTCACTTACGGGCCTCAGGAAGGCAGTGCACAGAAGTGCTTAGTGAGTTTAACAAGATGGTGGCCTACGCTTCACGTCATGTGGCATACGTGTCCAGTGTAAAGCTGCAGTTTGCACTTGAGGCCACATGAACTCTCCCGAGTGCAGTTCTGATCACCGCACGTCAGCCGACCAGACTTATTTCAGGGCTGCAAAATGTGAATTCTCAGTAAAGACTGATGGGCTGAATCTTCTGCAGCATAAGAAAACTGACGTGTTACAAGTGTTTAAGATTTGGAGCAAACTAAGTAGGGTACACCAGCTAACATGCTGGTCACAGGAAACGTTTGCACAAATGTTACCAAATATTTCTTGCGTGCAGGTAAATCTAAAAACTTTACAAATAGTGTAATGGAAATGAGCACACTGGAGCCCTATAGCTAGTAAATCGAAGACACTTTGGGAACAATAGCAAATGAAAATGTCAAATTACACTGGGCTTAAAGGGCTGTCTCTTCAGATCCGTTATGCCTTATTAAGACAACAGCAGTTGTGAATATTGTAATTTTACTGCTAACAACATCCACTTCTTTCTTTCTTTCTTTCTTTGCCATCTCTCGGTCACCGCTACTCACAGCCTCCATTTTTGGTGAAGCACTCACCTTGTCCGTATTTAGTGAATACACAAGACGCGATTCCACTGACGTCCTCCTTGCGAATGCAGCTGTAGTGGACCTGGGGTTTGATGCCTGGCAGTGAGATGACATGTATATCCCCCTGGTTGGTGAGTACAGCCAGGCCAGTCTCACTGTGGTCGGGCGTCTTGCTGTTAACGAAGGTGGCTACGGAGACTTTACGAACACGGGAGCCCTCTGTTGCCGTCAGTTTTAGCTTCATTTTTGCACTCACTTTGGGTAAAGTAAACATCTGTTCAGGTAAAGAAAAGAATGAAGGGAGATTTACTTTACCATCCTCTTTAGAGACAGTAAAACCATTTAAGGAATCAATCATCCCTAAGAAAACAAAATCTTTATTAAGACACAAACCACAATCCTTCAGGCAGTAAACCAATAACACTGGAAAATGAAGATTTTGCTTCCTGGACACATTTGGGTAGACCTTCAGATCTCCCTATCGCGTACCATCAAATTGCAGTCACCCACTTTTGTGATTTTTGTCTCACATTAAAATTATATGTTGTCACGCATGTTTGGCTGGGAAAATCGCCTCCCTGGCTCCTTCGAGGTAAGCAGTACCACCCTGGGACAAAAGAGGGAGCTGTCGCTAACAGTGTGTTCTCGATCACCTGCGGTTCTGAGAGGCAGTCCAAGGGAGAAGCCAAGCCCCGCCTTCATCCCTCAGCAGGCTCCACCCCTTTCTTTTGGGATACATAAAGGTCAGTCCACGGAGGATGAAGGCTCAATCCAGGGCAGACAGGCAATGGAGACGAAGCTCCTGTTAACAAGCATTTATGTTTCTCGATTACTTTTTTGGCTCAATGTGCCGGATCCTTGGCCCAAGTCTACCAAAGTGCTTTGTTTCGACACAACACCAAAACAGTGTAGCCTGGCTGGTGCCCCAGCTATTCTTCCGGGCATCTTGCCATCCTGTCCACCAGTCTCGACATACACAGTACAAGAACTTCAACTTAAACAGCTATGGTCATCTGCAAGTAGAAGCACCGCAGCTCAAATATCCCGTATACAAATGGAACAGCCCTGGCTAAGGAGCCTCGAGACATTAAAAAGAACTCGCCAGTTCATAAGCACTTGGTTCCACGGCACATAAATAAATCCCTTATAGTCAGCAACAATTAAGGTGAAAGATTTCAACAGGACACTGCAAGGATGGAAAAGGAGGGTCAGGGCCTGTGGAAGGCTTACTGTAAATGTCAGCCGACTATTGGACTCCGAAACGAGGAACACAAGACAAAGCATTTTTAGCTCAACTGAACTGATGCAATTTGTCAGCATTATTAAGTGATTAAACACACTAAATTCGTTTTCATGTTTCTCCAACTTTCTGTGATGCCGTCAATCTGAAATTATATTTGAGTCCAGCATGAAGCAAAAAATGTTTCAGGAAATAAAACTTTTGAGAGAAAAAAAAAAAAAGTGTTGTCCAGTGTAATTGAGGTCTAATCACAACGATTTTTTCATAACGGCGATTATCCGGAATTAAAACCTCCGATAGCTGAAAACTCTGAAAAAAGCGGATGGCCGCTATATTGGCGACACTGCGCAGAGAGAGAGATCAGTGGACGTCACCAGGGAAGCGCACCATTCGCTATGTGTAAAAAGACTGGCTCTGTGCTGCTCACAGATGGGGATTTGGGGGGGGGGGGGGGGGGGGGGGGGGGCTCGGGCTCTCATTCAAAGAAGGCAGGATTGCAGGTCCCACCTGTAGCTCACCACAGTGTAGAAACAGAAGAGCACGTGCAGACCGTCAATGCTGGCATCACACTGACGGTAGTGAAGGGGTGCAGTCGGGGTAGGGTGAGTGAGTCATGCCCACATGCCCAGAGTCACCAGCTCTTTGGCCACTCGCTCCGTACAGTCAAGGAGAAAAGTGTAGTACTGACACAGTTGGTACAGTATCCATGGCAAAGCTTTTATGAAGTAATAAGAAAGGTAGTGTGCCTCAGATAATACAGAACCTCGGCAAATCAGGGCACGGATAATTGGGGTTCTACCAAACAGAACTCAATTTCATACACACTTATTTTACTTTTCCTCTATTATATAAACTACTATTATCAGTTTAATGTCAAATCTTTCCACTGTGAACCCCACGGGTGTTTAATTCCAAAATGATTTTTAAGCTTCGTTTGAACGGGTCTGTTACCTTGAACTGTTCTTCTGAGATAACCAGCAGCTGGTGTGAGCCGTGCATGTCCGGACTGCGAGAAAGATCGTGGGCTACTTCAAGTGGTTCAGGAAGGGGCACGCCATGTCCATCCAAGATTACAATTCCAACCACAGGCGCTCGGTGCATCAACTGGATCTCTTTTGCTAGAGAGGAGAGTACAGCAGCTCATCAGAATTTGATTGCAATTCCAAAATGTCATTTTTGCAGCTCTGTTATGGCATTAATGTTACAGGCTATACCAGAAATAACTGAAATCTGACCCAGTGAGTGCACATTGTTGTTCCTGCCCTGCTCATTTTCATTGGGGGCACATTAACGCCACTCTGCCCACAATTATAAACAGACAACAAGAAAAAAGATACAATGCTGATGTGACAAAATAAACTGTGGCATAAAACTTCCATTGAGTGAAGGAGACTAAACTGGGGTATCACACAGTGAGCAAAGAAAAAGATTCATAGGAGATTTGAGGATTTCTTTCTTTGCTCAAAAATGTTTCTGAAATAATAAATTTAAAAATTTTTATATTTCCAGCCACTTATGTTAAAACAATTTTCACAGGGCGGGCCTTTGGGTACCAAGAAAAGTTGACCTTGTGTTGTGTACAATGAGATTCTTAGCTGTAGATGTCAAGCATTTCTAAGGGCTCTGGTAAACCAAACAACACCATTGCTGAGTAGGAGGGGGCGCTGTCACCACGTGTATCTCTTCTTTCAAAAAGGCGATTCACTTCTAGTGTTAAAATCAAAAGAATAGAATGCAAGCATTTTAAGATTGTAATAGAGTGCCAATTTAAGATCGTTATCAGATGATGCAGGCCACAGCCACGCAGAACTTGGCAACAGAAACTGTTATAACCAGAACAGATAGAATTTCTGCTATAATCTGTTGAGAGAGCGACGAGAAATCGGGGGCACTGCTGTGTCTCCACTCATAACCCAAGGTGAGTTGGGAAGGACCTGCTCAGTCACACACCACTAGCTCAAGTGCGCTGGAGGGCTTATCAAATCACAGACAGAAAGAAAATGATTCATTTGAGGTTAAGTTCAGCACCTTGAACTCCACTATGAAAAGATGTGCCATTTATATCATTGAAGTTAATGTAGAGCTTCTGGTCGGATCTTTAGACATATTGGTTCAGATAAGAGTGCAAGCCCAGTTTGTCAGGTTGGCCTGCTTGTGGATTTCCTCCACTGGTGTATAATCAATTATGATGTGAACTTATCAGACTCAACCCCCCAAGACACATAAGCACCAACAGCTTTCTCTTGCCGATATAAGGAAGCCATGTAGAACCTGCCATGGTGGGTTATCTATACAATAAAAACCAAATTATTCATCAAAATATAAAGATGAGTAATCTAAGCTAATCTCATGGTTTAGTGAGGACTTTTTTTGGGGTTCACGGTTACTTTTGCCCAAATTATTTCATTTTCTTTCACATGTATTGCTTTCTATAAACATTCCAACAGTATATGGGTAGGGCTAGGACTGACTAAACAACAATGTCTAAGTGTTCATGTGGGTTTCCTCCGGGGGCTCCAGTTTCCTCCCACAGTTCAAAGACAGGCAGTTTAGGTGGACTGGCGATGCTAAATTGGACCAAGTGTGTGTATTCAGCCTGCAATGGACTGGTGCCCTGTCCTGGGATTGTTCCAGGCTTGTGCCCTACGCATGCTGGGATCCTGCTTCCCTGCAACGCTGCTCAGGATAAAGTGGGTTCAGAAAGTGGATGGATGACGTCAACATAATTTCAGACTTAAACTACTATGGAGGTTCACAAATGTGGTAGCAGTGGTGTACTGTACAGTACACACATTAAATCAAATGTAACATAGAAATGGATATTCTTTTTTTTTTTTTTTTTTTTAATAAAAATATATAAATCACCATGAGTACTGCTGTGGACTCACCACAAAGCATCTTGGGTCACCCGGCTGGCTGAGAATTGAGCTCCTTGTGTGTGAGTTAACGGGGGGTCTTCCATTAGTCAGCTGCCCAGAGCGCGTCTCTCAACACTGCGAGCGGAGCGCTTACTGGTGATGTCTGCTTAGTGTCGCCACTACACACCCCTCATAAGTCATTTTTAATTTCAGAAAGTGCTCCTATCAGATGGGCCTTTACAAATGGCTCAATTCTTGCTGCATGTACGAGACACACCTGATGGAGTTTGTGTGGGCTTACTGGTCTGTGCCTTGCTAGGTTTTCCTTATTTTTCCAAACTTTTCTATGCAATCTAATAAGAGTACGCTGGCTCTTCATACAATACATTTTTTTGTCTGGTTATCAGAATGCAGCAAATATGTTTTAGTGACAGTGAGTTTTATTTTTCTTGCCATTTTCTCATTATCATGGGAGGGACACTCACCTGGCTCGGCCATAACTAAATTGTCTGTCCTTTTTTCTGCAGGTGGCACTCGAAGTGAATAAGCAAAGACAGAGCCACCATTTGTACCAGCCCAAAGAGAAGGAGTATGATGTGAGCCTACACAAAGCAACAGAAATAAGTGAGTTAAAAAAATATAAAATGAACAATACTGACAACAAATAAAATGCTTTGCTAATCCATGTAGTAGTATTAGTAGTGGAGATCCTTGCAATAGACACTGCTGCATCCGGCTTCACGCGACAAAGAAAGAATCACTCAATATCCAATAAAACGTTTACATACAGCGCCTTCACAAAGTCTTCAGACCTCTTCACATAAGATTTTGTTATACTGCAGCCTAAAATTATTTCAGTTCATTTTTCCCCACATCAAGCAACACTCAATACCTCAGAATGACGAAATGTTGGCAAATTTACCCACCTTAATAAAAGGATAAGGCTCTGTGGGTCTGTCTGGTTGCTACGTCTCAATCACACCACAAATGCACAGCCTTTGTCATTACAACAGTGGGCGCATCACAAACATTACCACTGCTTTTACAAATCCCATAGCAAATGACAGAGAACAGAGATGTGAGGGCACTGTAAACATTAGTGCTGAGGCCTTTTGTTGATTACTTGGATCTTACCCTGTCTTAGTCGGGTAGCATAGCCACCTAAAGCGGAAAAAATGCTGAAATTCATGGAAGTGTCAGTGCTGCTAGTGTTCTCAAAAGTAATCTAGAGATGATTTAAAGTATACAGGAGGATGTGCACTGTTTATATGCAAATACTATGCCATTTTATATAAGAGGCTTGAGCATGTGCAAATGTTGGTATCCATGGGTGCTTCAGGAGCCAATCCCCCATGGAAAATGAGGGACGACTGTATATTTATGTGAGCTTTTGAAAAGAAAAAGAAAAAATTCCTAGGAAAAACAACCAGTCACTGCACTGTACATCTTCAGTACATCAATGATGTGTTAACAATAAAAAATGCTGCAGTACTCCAATAATAATAATTCTTCTTTCAGCTGCCCGTGTTAGGGGTTGCCACAGCGGGTCATCTTGTTCAGTATCTTCCTATCCTCGTCAACTTGCTCCGTCATCCCCATATCATCTGCATCCATAAACCTTCTCTTAGGCCTTCCTCTTCTCCTCTTACCTGGCAGCTCTATCCTTAGCACCTCTCTCTCCTCTGCAGTACTCCAATAATAAATAACAATTCTTTACATTTATATGGTGTTTTTTCTCACTACTCAACACACTTTACGTAGAGAGGGAGGGGGCTGCTCCAATGGATGATGTGATGGCAGCCATTTTGTGTCAGTACACTCGCCATACAACAGCTATTAGGTGGTTACGGGGTGAGAGAAACAGCCAATTACAGACCGTCTCAATTTTTTTCTCCCCAGTTGTCTATAACGCCAATGCTGGTAATATGTTGTTTTTTTCTGTTCCTTATTAGGTTTTCTTATTTTATAAACAAACCTAAAGTTTTTTTTGTACCAACACGCTAAAACAAGTTTGTTTTCCTATTCAAACATAGTTTTCATAAGAAACACCTTTATAATAGCCAGCATATTAATGAAGGAATGAAAGGGCTTACCATCCCGAATAAAGGAATCTGCAAAGTTCAGCGTCCGTATAAGTCCGGTGAAGGAGTCATCAGAAGAGCGGGCCTCAATTTTCCGTTGCACAGGCGCCAACTCCATCTCTTGGAGCGCCTCCTGCTCGAGCCTTGCATTCAGCTCTTGGATCTGCCACAGACAGAGCAGAAAGGGAAGGATCAGGTAGAGGTGCGGGCAGGGCGGTCAGGGATGCTACGGATATTAAGGGGGGGGTTGGTGGAAATTGGAAATGGGCAGAGGACAAAGATAACTAGGAGACAGTTTAATTTTTTTTAAAGAACAAGTTAAAAAAGACATAAACATACATAAAAGCAGCAAAAATACTTCTCACCAGAAAAGACAGCAAAACTCACAATAACTGAATTGTAAAAAAAAAAACAACAAAAACAGTACCAGTTAAATAACTGAGCAAGTTTACCTTAAAAAAAAAAAAAAAAAAAAAAAAAAAAAGGAGGGGGGGGAAATATGGGGATGGATATTTGAGGAGTAAAGCGCAAGACAAGGATTATATTTTTATATTATGTACATTAAAGAACCATCAACAACAAATCAAATTAATAATATATTGAACAATTATTATAAATTAAGGGGCTTCGCTCCCTGCGCTACACACCAGCCACTTCGCGTCTCTGCCGCTCACGTACATGGATTTCACTTTCAAACAACAAAACTTAATTCTTGCAGATACGCCTCTTCATTGGGAAGAAACACTACTGGCAACACAAATTAGACGATCTACAAGTCCCCGACTTAAAGTTTAAATCCAAACAATATCTTCAGTCTCTTTTTGCTGTTGTATTATTTCACTGAGTAATAATTTCCATTTGTTTGTGCGATCTTTACTATCATTTTTGTGAGACTTTTGAATTTTCGTACTTCCATTATCTCTAACTTGTTCTGCATGTGTACCGTGCCAATGTTTTTGAATTCTTTACAACGTTCTACTTTGTCATCTACTCTGTCTTTTACTTCCAGCCCCAGTCGTGGGTCTCGTCTCACGGGACATTAAAGTGTCTCTCTGAGAAAGTCACGTCTCGTCCCAGGATTTTTTTTTTATTATATTAGAGAGGTGTAAAGTTGAATAAATCGGACTCCACAGCTGCATGAATAAAAGGTAAAGTACCACTTCCTGTTAGCAGAAATAGCCCAAAAGTTGAAAGAAATCAACATTTTGTGCCAAATGCTTGTATGCAAATATAGTTGGCCGAAGTGAAAGCGTACTGAAGTTATCATGTTTTCACACATCGAGATTCATCAAAATTCCATCCATCCATTTTCCAACCCGCTGAATCCGAACACAGGGTCATGGGGGTCTGCTGGAGCCAATCCCAGCCAACACAGGGCACAAGGCAGGAACCAATCCCAGGCAGGGTGCCAACCCACAGCAGGACACACACAAACACACCAAGCACACACTAGGGCCAATTTAGAATCGCCAATCCACCTAACCTGCATGTCTTTGGACTGTGGGAGGAAACACACGCAGACACGGGGAGAACATGCAAACTTCACGCAGGGAGGACCCGGGAAGCGAACCTCAGGTCTCCTAACTGCGAGGCAGCAGCGCTACTACTGTGCCACTGTGCTGCCCTTCATCAAAATTTCGACATTAAATTTTTGGACGATTATAATAAACACAAAAATAAAGGAAAGAGAGAGCTCACATATAACTTTATGCCTAAAAGCTAATATTAAAAAAAAAAAAAAAGGCTCAAGACGTGGACATCAGATGTTAACACGAATCCTACCTTTGCTGCATTCCCCACTGGCCTTTTCCGTCCGGAGACCTGACTGCGACGGAATCGCCTGAACGACTGCCTCAGAGACTTTTTAATAGACTTCACCCTGGACAGCGGCCCTTCCAAAGCGAGCTGGTCACAAGGGTTCAGGGTACATCTGATTGAACCAAACGTAAAGTATATGATTTTCTAATTTGAAGCCAAACTCAAATCAGTAATGCAGATGTCTGTTCACATAGAATTAACCGTCTACTGCAATTAACTACAAACATAAAAAAAAATAGAGAACATAGCACTCTGAAGTAAATAAAGCTGCTCAGGTAGGTGTCTTCAGGTTTATTCTGCAAACCATAACCTGCATAGTTTAAAATTTAAGCTCACGCCAGCTTCAATGCGTAACACAATATAGTAAAAGTTTCCTGTATTTCGAAAGACTTCCATGTGCATGGCCATACCCATCCTTTTAGATTTTAGACAGCATATTAGCTAGAAAAGGCACTATATAATGGATAGAAAGAATTTTATTTATCCTCATGGATATATTTTGACTGTTTACAGAAGCTCTTTAAATGAATCTATAGCTTTTAATAACCACTGTGTATTATTTGCTTTATCAATAAACACAAATGAGCCAAAACATTATGACCACCTGCCCAATATGCCGTTTGTCCCTCTGTCTGCCGAGGTGCACTGTGCTGTCTGGCAGCAGACCCTCCGACTCCTGTAAGTTATGAGGTGGAGTCGTCGTGGATTTGACTTTTTGTTCCAGCACATCCCACAGATGCTGACCTGGATTGACTTCTGGAGAATATGAAGGCCAGGAAAACCCCAATGACTCTTCATCAGTGACACTTCAGTAAGTGGTATGCAATAAATTCACCTCTACGTGAATGCACGGCCCCAGGGTTTCCCAGAAGAACATTACCCGAAACAAAACACTCCCTTGATCTGCTTGTCCTCTCGCCGTGGTGCACTGTGGTGCCATCTGTTCCCCAGGTACACAACCCACACGGACCTGGCCACCCACATAATGCAACAAGAAACGGGACTCATGTGACCAGGCTACCTTCTTCCGTTGATCCGAGGTCCAGTTCCAACGCTAGCATGCCAACTGTAGGGTGCTTTTGACAAGGCACAGATATGAGCAGTGGCATTCTAACTGTCGTTCGGCTACGCGGTCCCATACACAGTACCACCAGCTACCATAACCATCATTAAAATTATCTGTAATTTAGTCCATAGTTACCATTCTTTTTGTTTATACCACACAAGATGGCCACCTAATACTTTGCTGGCAACCTTCTTCCATTGATTCAAGGTCCAATTCTGACACTTGCAGGCCTACTGTAGGTGCTTTGGATGTTCGGCAAGTATGAGCAGTGGCACTCTTGACTGGCATGAGGCTAGGCAGTCCCATACACAGTGGCACGTGTCACGACACAGTACTCCTGTAGCCATCATTAAAATTACCTGCAATATGTGCCACCGCAGCCCTTCCGTTGGTTGGTACCACACAGGATAGCCCTCAGTGAGCTCTCGCATTAATGAGTCCTGGCCACCCAACACACTGTTGGTGGTGTGTTGCTTTTCCCTCCTCGGACCACTGTCGAGAGGTACTCACCCCAGTGAATACCGTTTAATAAATGCTTCGACCATAACGATTTGGCCCTTATCCAAGTCACTCACCTACCGATGTCGAGTACCTAATGTACACATCCCTGACCTTGGCATGCGCCGTTGTTACGAGATAGATGGCGTGATTCGCTTCATATGTGAGAGGTCAGAATGGTTTGGCTCATTAATGTAGAGAGACAAGGAGAATACTGGGCTACCTACACAAAATGCAGAAGTTCATCATTTCTGTGTGCCTTTTCATGAAACAAGAGTTTATGGATTCCAATTTAAAGGCCTAATTCCTGACAAGCAATGACACGGTTTCTTGGGAGTTTTAAAATGAATCCAATTTACTTGAGACACGGATTATTATAAACGACTAAGGCATTACTAATAAAAATGAAAAAAAAAAGACATTACCAGACCTGACAAGGACAATGCGCTTTTGGTAGTAGTCATAGAGACCAAAGCCATGGCTGGTCCCAAAGGCGACAAGCTTCCACTCCGAATGAAGAATGAGAGAGGTGATGACAGCCGGTGGCTGACACTGCACAAGGGCAAAGGGCTGAAATCCTTGGGAAAAGTGTACCGGCTCTTCACGCCTGCTCAGCTGGGCATGTCCCTTCCACTTGAACCCTTCCTGATCCTGGAGCAGATCTGCCAGTGTGCTGTCGACAGTGTGCTGGGCATCTTCATCATTGAGCTCCATCACCAACACCTTGAGGTCAAGAATACACAAGTCCAACAGTTGCCAAGCATTACTTTTCATTATTGTAATGATGAATTTGTACTGGCATAATGCTGCAATAATTTTATTATTAATTGTGTTAAAAACTGTACCTGCACGATGTGTCTAAAGGACAGCACTGGAAATACAGTGCAAATAAAAATGACAAGCATGATTTTTTCCAACAATTGGTAGAGCTCCTTGGAATTCAATTCCTTTGTGCACAGTGCACTCCCATTCACAGGCACACATGATCTGCTCAGAATACATGATCTTACATTATGTGACATCTAGTCATCGGGTTTGTCACCGGACCATGCGATTAAAACAAGTGAAAATCACAGTGCAAGTCAAATTACACGACTGCGTGTCGACTGGCTCCTTAATCTGATAGCCAATAGCGTGCTGCACGAAGGGTTAACAGGTACCAGGTTTTTTTTATAATTCTGTCTTGGTATACAACACATTATTATTATTATACATTCATACTTCTATTTTTTAATTTATAAAAGGTATGTATTGTTATTGTCTCATTGAGTCGGAAACTCAGAATTTCCCTGCATATTGTACCATACATAAAGTTTGTATCTGACAAATTAGAGTTTTGATTTTTAAATATACAGATAAATTAAGTTCTTAAAACTTATAAATAAGAATATGATATCATTAAAAAAAGACAAGTTTCATTTTTATATCAACAGTTACAACTCTCACAGATTTATTACAGAGAGATATCTGACCTGCCCTGCCGTCCCAGCTATTGCCAGGTAGCCACTATATTTACACAAGTGGATCTTCTGGATGCCAAGCCGTGGATCATCACTGTAGGGGTCAAAGCAGCCAACCTGAATAAAAGAAGCAGGGTAGGCATAAACGTCTCTTCAACACAACGAGTCTAACTGAAGGCTGTAATGCAAATGACACATTTTTGTTTTACAGCTTATTGTATGGCGAGTTCACTCTCTAAAGTACAAAAGGGGACCACACTTGGAGTTATTTGCAATTCTGGTCACGGCACTGCACTAGGAAATGCAAACAGAGGACCACCATAAACGCCGCAATGCAAACGGAGCGGCTTCCCCCCCCCCCAGGGAGTTGCTAAATGCAAATCTAGAAGGGGCTCATAAGCAGCTACCAGCAAGGGTGCAATTCTTAACAGGCAAACCTTGGACGTTAGAGACTCCTGTTATACTGTGAAGATTATTTCTGTCCGCTTTTGTTTAAGGGTACAGACAACCCAGCTTCCAAGTAAAGCCCTGTTTGAACTTGGCAAGAGATAAGCTGTCTGCTACCATCCTACAAAATGTCAACCGAGAAAAGAAATAACATTTTGAGAAGAATCAGGTAGTCATCTGTTACTTATGATAAGCAGGAGCTAACTGATTCTTTGAAAATGTCGTATTAAATTAATGAAAAAGTTTTTGTTTTTTTTTTTGAAAAATTACAACACCCCCCCCATAAAGTTTACCTTTCGAAACGGCGGCCATTCTCCTTCACCAGCAGAGTTCATGTTGTCATTGGGGTCGGAGTCCGTGAGGAACACCCCTGCGGAGGACAGCTTGTAGATAGGATAGAGACACACGCCGGAAGCATCCCAGAATCGGACAGTGCCATCTTCATGTCTGTTATTTGTATAAAACACAAAGAGGACATTTAGGATGCCAATTCAATCAAGTCACAGGGACAGCATTGATAAATTGGTTTCAGAAATCGTACATTTATTTGTGTGTATGTGTGTGTGGGGGCCCTTTGAGATTGTGGAGTCAGAATGGACATTTCTGCTATATTTGCTGTATTTATTTTTATTATAAAGACGTAAAAAGGAAATTAAAAAAAATGGTCTTAACCATAAAAGCCAAGCTACCACAGAACTCATTTCCGCAGGTTTGAGATGTGCGGTGATTCTCTGCATCTCCCGAGGAAATGTAAGTGATGTGCAGTAGAAAGACGGAGCTGGGATTGTGTAGCAGTGTTGCTGGATCTCCCACTGGCAGAACTTTTCTGTGCATTGGACCCGCTCAGCTTTGAATCACCCAATAACCAAACAAATGCCTGGACTCTTGGGCAAGTCGGTGTCTTGGTGGTCTGACTGATCGAATCCCCATTAAGTAGGTTATGTTCCATTTCAAAAGGACTCGCAGACTCACCCTGTTAGCAGCAAATCTCTCTGAGGCGGATCAGGCGCAACATTCAGCCCCCCGTTCACAGGCCACTGCTGCAGACAGAAACAATGGCAGGTTAAAGAGCTGCATGATGCTATGACAAAAATGATCAGCTAAAGCAAGTTAACCCGAGGACGTTTACCAGTAAAGTAAATTTGTCAGCATACAGACAATCCAGGCACATAAACAAAGACATTTGTGAAAGCCTTTGGAGGGAAAATAGAAAAATAAAAAGGCGCCAACCAAATAAGAAAACAGAATACTGTCTTTTATACAAATTGCGGGTTGCCTTGTGTTATGTTTGTCATTTAATTTAAGAAAGTCACTACATTTAGGTTTTGGAGGAAACCAGGAAATACATCCCAGGTGTGTGTGTGTGTGTGTGTGTGAGAGAGAAAGAAAATGGTAAAGGAGTGAACTGAAGTGAACCTTGTTGGCAAACTGGAAGTTCAAAGTAGCCAGTTCTCCACCGGGCACTTCAGTAGACCACTGCACATAAAGAGCAGTTCCCCCAATTCAAAAGGTTTAATCATTGATGACCATATTATTATAAGTATCAAAAATAAAATATAGATACAGTCAGGAGTTCTGTTATGGCACATTGAGTACCTACTGTATTTACAGGCATAGTATAAATTAAATGAACAAAATAACAAAGCTTTACCATGTCCGAGTAGTGCATGTTCTGCTTCTCCCCTGCACTTCGGATGCGTTCCCAGAGCTTGAGGGGGATGTTTGAAACGTGGTGGGAGCAGGTGATGGCCGAACAGTGTAGGGGGGCCAGATAGGGCGTCTGAATTACTGGCCAGCTTTCCGACTTCAAGTCAATCGCCACCAGTTCTTCTTCTGCCAGTACCAGTAAGGCAACTGGGTCATTATGTTCTAAAAAATAAATAAATATTCATGCACTGTCACCCTGGTTGCTGCATTTCTCTACTTTAAACAAAACCTTGCACTTTTCAGCATCTTGAGTATTTGGCCATAAAGCACCTCATTAAATTGAATTCTACATATTCAGAGCCACACATAAGCCTAGCAGTGCCCAAAACGAAGACTCCAACGGCAGCATTCAGTCTGGACTTGGACATTATGAATGAAGAACCCCACCAATACTCCAACACTTACGGGATTCTGAATTTTCTCCACAAATGACAGCAAAGTCAATGATTCTTGATGTGAAGTCAAAAGCTACGTGGTTTTTGCCATGAATTACCGAGATGCAGTGCCGGTCTCCATAGCTTGCCCGTGGCATTCCACCACTGAAGATGACAAAGGATGAGCTGCAAGATGTTCAAGAAAGAAAATTGACACGATTTAATGTGCGTGTATGGTTTGGTGCATTCAACATTAAACTGAACTATTGCAGCACCTCAATACCCGGGCCAGGGTACCCCAGGAGACGAGACTGAAGGGACAGAGAAATGACACTGAAGTCATAACCTTCAGAGCCAAGAAGGCAGCGACTCGGAGGAATTTACAGGGGTTTGGGCTTTTCAGGGCTGCCGCCCCATCCTGCCTACCACAAAACAGAATTTTCACCATTACCAGCTCGGCCATTCGAAGAATGAAATGCTGAGACAGCCACCCCATTTATTTTGTGACATATGGAAAATGGAACATAATACAGTACAGTGTGTTTGTGCGATTTTAAGAAAGTAAGGACCACTTGCACATAGAGACCTAGGAGGCTTTTCCTAAGCTACTTCATCTGCTTTGTAAATAAAAGCTGTAGCTGTGATGTTCTCTTCGAGATTATCCAGTGATAAGGAGACACTGCTGCAGGCTGCTCAGAGACCCTTGAGCTAGCAGGTCCCCCTGCCCTGGACTAAACCATGCCATTTGAAAAGGGGGACATTGGCAGCCCCCAATGTTACAAAATGCTAGTAAAAATCAGAGCTGACTCGATGGCCAACTCGACTTTATCTTTATTTATGAGACAGAGGAGAGGACTCGGGTGGAGAAGAGTTGTCTGTAACGGAACATCAGCAAAAGCAAGAAACTGCTTATTGACCTCCAGCGCACCAAACAGCCTCTATGTCCAGTTGGTGTTAGGGGGTGGATGTAGAGGTGGTGCACTCCAACGGACTTGGAGGCTTGGGGACTTGGGGGTCCTCATCAATGACAGTCTCATAATACAGATGAACTAGAAAAGACAGGGCAGAGCAGGCTCCTTATTGTGTGTCCCTTGAATGTGTGAAGTGATGTTGTTCATGTCTTCTACAACTCTGTGATGGTGGAACCAAACAGCCTCTATGTCCAGTCACTGTTCAGGGATAGGATGTAAGGGTGGTGCGCTGCAGCAAGTACTTGGGGGTCCACATTAGTGACAGGTTGGACTGGTCTTGGAATTGTATCAGAATGGGCAGAGCAGACTGTTTCCTTAAGAGACTGCAGTCCTTTAACATCCTTCACATCTTCTACAACTCTGTGATAGCCAATTCAGTTTTCTGTGTTATGGTGTGCTGAACATGTAACATCACTTCATGAGAGGCCCACCACAACAAACTAATTGAAAGGACAGGCTCAGTTATGGGATGCCCTCTGGACCCCCTGGAGGTAGAACTGGAGGAGAGAGAATGAACAATGCCACACATCCACTCTGTGACACATTGGGGACTTTCAGCCAAAGGATTATTCAGCAGGAGTGTGTCATTAAACACTATGGGGGCTCCTTATACCGACAGCACCACACGCCTGTATAGCACCTCACTGGGACTGCCAAGTCAGACGTTTTCTCTTTTTAGTCATTCTGGAGCACATAGTGTTGTGCACATTTATTTATTAATTAAGCTTATGTACAAATATAAATTTCCACCTGGGGACAAATAAAGTCCAATCTGACGTTCACATAATTTAGCATTTTGTGGAATTCTGTTTGAGCGCCATGGTTCTTCATGCATCTTGTGTTATAAGCTACACTAGATGAAAATGCTGTATTCTGCTCTTTCTTGTGAAACTACTCAAGTGGTACTTGGTGGGGAGAATTGAGTGACAAACTGAAGGATGTCGGCCTACAGACTCACCATTTAGTAAAGCGTTTTAGCATCGGTATGAAACTTTGAAACAGGCCATAAGAACTGGAAGAAGGCTGGATAGGGCGAGACTCCGAGTCGCTTATAGACTGGTCTGCTTCATCCCTAGGCTTGTTTAACAAGAACGTCTTTCTCACATACACACGAACACACACATGATGCGAATTGTGACGTTGAGATACTTACCCCTTCTTTGTGGTAAGCGTTACAATTTTAGAAATCGCTTTACAGGGAAAAGAACCTACGGGAAAGAAAATACGGGTATAGTTCATCATTTTTAACAAGACTATAAAACAAAATGATGTGAACAGCTAGACATGCTGTAGTGCAGATGAATTATACTTTAAAACCTAAAGTAAGTGACCGAGTAGCACAGCAGAGAGAACTGCTGCCTCACTCTGATTGGGGCCCCAATGGGCGTCTATCCAGTTCCAGTCACTCCATTTCCTTAAACAGCCCAGAGACGATGCAGCTGGGCTGACAGAGGACTGGAAGCTGGTTTAGTATGATATGACTCTGTGTGTGTGTGTGTGTGGATAAGACTTGTGAAGGACCGGGGTTCCAGGTTGGCACTGCCAATGCTGTCAAAATTAGTGATGGAATCCACAAACTTATACTACAAGAAGCATACTGAAAATGGATGGAAATTAAAACAAGTAAACCTTCCTTGCTCTTACTTACATTCATAATTGTTCTGAAGTGTTTCAATGATAGCTGAATGTTTTAGACAAGTCATATATGAAGGAGACATGGACTCACTCAGTCTACTATAATAAGTGCATTTAAGGTTTTTACATAATCTGAAGCACACTTGTTTTCACCCCGCCTATTAGTAGAACTGGGCTAAATGAATATTAATAATAAATAACCCTATCATACAACACTAACTCCTCTTTTATTAAAAGTTCTAACTTATTTCTCTTTCCTTTCTAACTCTATACATACTGTATGCAATATACGAGGGGCAGTCAAAAAGTTCCCAGAATTGTGATCTAGCGGGAGAGCGAGAGATCAGATTACACACACGTCGCTGTGGAGGGGAGCGCAGCACGACTGCTGACCAGTTACAACAGGTCTGGATTGGTTTCGGCATGTAGTCTTGTTTTAATTACCGTTTGAGTTAGATGTGTGCATAGTCATTCAGCGCAATGTCGCAGTTCAGACAACGTACTAACATCAAGTTCACGTGCAAATTGGGGAAGTCAGCTTCGGATACGCTAGCGGCCCTGCAGACATGCTGCACCCCCCTCCACAACGATGTGTGCGTAATCTGATCTCTCCCGCTATATCACAATTCTGGGAGATTTTTGACTGCCCCTCATAAGAGTAAGGGTGCTGCCAATGAAGCGAACTAAAAATATTTATATGGTGCACCTCGGACCTGAAACCTTCACATCTGGCTAGGAAAGATTTCACTTCCATGGAAGACTAAAGTTGTAAATATCGATGGATTTTGCTGGAATACATAAATGTTTGACCCAACACATACAGTAAACTGTATTTCAGATATTGTAATTAAAAACTGTCACTGTTTTATTTTTCCAGCATACTTTTAGATGAACACAATTATAAAAACATCTGAACACTTAAAGTAAAGCAAAGCACTAATATGGAGTGTGCATCTTTTAAGACGTCTACACTGGCCTGCACACATGAGCTTAAGTGCAAGAAGCAGTTCATAAATGGACATTGTAACTCTTCTAAAAAAAAAAAAAGAACACAATAAAAGTTTTGATCAAATATAATCACTTGGATTGACCATCGTTTAACACGGGTCCTTCATTGTAGATGGTCATATAAAGCAGAACATCTCAAATTAATGGCATCAGACGTTTAATGTTAAAAATCACAGAACAAATTTCTCCCGTGTCCTACCGTAAGGCATTTCATTTTTGACGGGTGCTGTCTGAGAGTGGCCTTTGGAAACGGACCAGTGACAGTATGTGCCATCGCTGTGGGAGCTGATGACTTGGTCTCCATCGTGACACCACCATACACTTTCTAGCTTCTGAAATGGAAAACAGATGCAGCAGAACATTAGTACCAAAGTTCCATGTCCCTGAAAGGCAATCACTTATTTTTTCATTTAAACAGACGTTCAGAATCATTTCATGTTACCACATATTTGCACCCTGTCAGCTTTATATTCTATGTCCAGTTTAGTTAAAAATCCACAAAAATAGCAGCTGTGTGTTACAGTAATCTTAAAGAACTCGCACTGTAAGAAATGTATTTTATATTGCTGTAATGCAATGTCAGTAACCAACTAAGCACCTTAAAAAGCTGATTCTTGTTATGTAAAGAATAAATACGCAGGAATGGCTAAAGCAGCCTGCAGAACTCGGACTCTGTTCAGGTGTGCTGCAGCTAAGACAAGACCACTCGATGGTGAAAAACAAGAACATACCTTGTTTCCAAGGAAGTAGTGAGTAGCTTTCTTGCTCTTAACATCCCACTGTACCATGAGTCCTCGGCTATAGCCGATAAGGATTTGATTTGGATTTTGAGGATTCTCGGTCAAAGTCTCAACGTAGTCAAGGTTCCGCCTTCCTGCATATTCACCTGGAATCCTAAAGTGAGTTCAAATTGGTTCAGAAGCCAAGCTAATGGTAGCAGGTGCTTGGAAATCAGAAACCTTTCATACACACTTGGTGAGCACAATTACAGTTGACATATGAAAATAATTTTAAAAAATCCCTGAACAACAAGATTTTGCTTACAGAACACTTTTGGGTGCATCTTATGGAATTTGGCCTGATATTCACAAATGTCACCTTTAAATTTGACTATTGTGTATGATTTTATTGCAATTGCCTATTTTTGTGATTTCCTCTTATAAGTATATAGTGTCACGGACATGTGCATGGGGGACCGCTTAGGGGCTTTAGTGATGGCAATTACCTGCCAGTCCAGGGGTGGGCACAGTGTACTAATGCCTTCTCTTCTACTCCCTCTGCAGAACAGAACATCAACAGTCACTCTGTCACTGATGTCACTTCCTGTTTGTCTGACTGGACCCGCCCCTTCCTGCCACTTGAACTCCTGACCCAGAAAACCGGCCATCTTGTTTCACTTCCTATCCAGAACTCCAGTCTGAAAAGACTGCTCCGCATTTATTATCCATCTTCCTTGCTTTTTGCAAATCCGGTTATATGGGGTCAACATACACTTACACATGCATCCTTTCAGTAACCATGGCGGAAATGTTGAGACAAAAGGACACCCACACACTCACACTAATATATTATATTATACTATACTAGCAATGCACGCCCAACTACCTTGCGCGTGTTAAAGTTGTCTGTGAAGGACTCCCTGTTTAAACGCGGCTGCCAGTTGTGAACTGGGCCCTTCATCGCACAGCATTATGATTTTTTATAAAGGAAACAAAATTACAAAACAAAACCCTTGGACATTGATTTGATAGGAACGACCTACTCAGAATCACTGTCCGAATAGTAATTATGTGGTGGTGGAGGAGCATTTCTGCTTCTCTCTGTTCACAGTCCGTCTCGTTTTCATGACGCTGTTGTTTCCTCTCACGATCTCTTCTCAACCTTTCTCCAATCTCGCAGGTTGCTTTCTGGCAATCCAAAGAGTAAGGAAGAACCAATGCTTCTTTCTTGAACTCCAAACGCCGACTGATGGAAAATCACAGAAGTGTGTCCAACTTATATACTCTGACTGCCGACTCCAAGAAGTGGGTGAACATTCGATTTGGACGAAGTGCTGCCAACGACAGTCGATAGAAACACAAAAAACCACAGTCTCGACGCCAGATCTAAACACAAAGAGTGGTATCGACAGTGTTTGTAAACAAAAGTAACAACCAAGGCAGTGTCAGGGGAACATGAATTCGTGGACAAACAAAGATCAAGATCCAAATGAAGATTATATATATATATATATATATATATATATACATAAAATATGTATTCGTTCTTTTGGCTTCTGGCTTGACGTTCCCTGACATGTCATAAACCTCCACATATTTTGCACATTCAGTCAGCTCTTTGTGATCAATACCACATGTGACTGGGCTCCCTGAGTCCCCGATATGGCACCTCTTTCCCGACCTGCACACAGTACACCTGCTCTGATCACTCACGGGTCAGGCCTGCTTTTATCACTCGAGGTTCCCTGCCTGAAAGAAGTGCCCCTGTGTCACAAATCACAATTATCAGGTAGTTACTTTTCAATTTTGGTTAAAGTGCAACACGTCACTAAAGAGTCATTTTCTGCATTCACACTTGGGACTTTTTACCTGTCTGTTATTCATGCCATAACAGTGGAGTTTTAACTGATAAAACAGTTTACAAGATCAAATCTGGATATGCACACATAATGTTAATAAAATATCTTTGCTCCTACCTGTGTAAATATAAAGGCAGCAACAGAGAAGACAAGCAAAGAATTTCCTGCCAAATGAGAATTTAAACAGAGAGCAGCAAAGAATGCAGGAGTGTGGAGTCCATGTAAGGCATATGACAAATAATAAGGAATGATCTTTACAAATATTTACTGTAAAAGAACAGCAGCATATTGGAGGGGACAAAACAGATTAAGAAATGAGATCTAAAATGTAATGCGCTTCTGAACAATGGCTTACCTCTGCTGAACATTTTCAACACTGATGTAGTGCTCCTCCAGCTCTTCAAAGTCAGGTGTCTTAACAACAAACACATGGCCTCCCTCTGTGCCCAGATACAAGAGATCTCGGGAGGAGTGGGCCAGCACGGCTGTTACGTGCGTAGTACTGGGCAGGGCTCTGAAAGGCAAAGGGGGCATGGGGGGGATGCGTGGGTGTTAGTATCCAGATTTATTATTACTGCTGCATTATGTCTGCAAGGCGTTGAAATACTTCAAGCAGTGCCAAGCCACTGTCATCACAGTTATGACCCTCTGCCAGCTCGAACTGCAGTTGACTCAGCACTGGTGTCATCTCAATGATTTTTATTTTCTTAAGCCAACTGAGAGTTGTGGAGTGGTCAGCACTTACACCAGCAATATTAGACTCGAGGCAGAAACCAACACCAAGTAGGACCCCACACCAGTACTGGGGTATACAATGCTGTACATACATCACCTTCACAAAGTCCTCAGACCCCTTTACTTTTACACATTTTGTTATGTTGCAGCCTTATGCTAAAATTGGGTCCGGGCAGTTAAACTCTCAGAACACTCAATACCCCAGCATGACAAATCAAAGCCAAGATTTTAGACGTTTTTGGAAGTTTATTACACAAAAAGCTAAAAAATTGCATTGACAAGTAATCTGACATTTGGCTCGGAGCATCCCATTGTATTGCCCACCATTGACATGTTTGGTCAATTCAACTGACTGGCACACAGTTCTCTCTAGGAATGACTTAAGAGACAGGATTGGGTCGAAGGCACAGATCTGAGGAAGACCAGAAACTACCATAATTCTGCTGCATTGAAGGATCTCCAGAGCACAGTGGTCTCCACAATACTTAAATCAAATACAAGACGTTTGGAACAACCACAACTTTTCCTAGAGCTGGCCTCTCGGACACAGTGAGCAATCAGGAGAGAAGGATGGAAGTAAGAAAGGTGACCAAGAAACAGACGGTCAGTCTGGCCATCACCCTGGAGAACCTGTGTAGAGATGAGAGAAACTTCCAGAAGGACAACCACCACTGCAACACTCCACTAATCTGGGCTTTATGTCAGCAGCAAAGCCTGCTTGGAATTTGCCGGAAGGCACCACAAGGACTTTCAGACTATGAGAAACGAGATTCTCTGGTCTGATGAAGCCAAGATAGAACTCTGGAAGAAACCAGGCACCTCTCATCACATGCATAACACCAGTCCAATGGTGAGGAACGATGGCGGCAGAACAGTGGACTGGGAGACTAGACTGGGCTGAGGGAACACTGAGTGGAACAAACTACAGTGAAATCCATAATGAAAACCTGGAGCTCAGAATGGACTGAAGCAGGGTGAGCAGGGTGTAAATAAAACTACACTGGGCAGTAAAATATACCCACATTAAAACAGGGTGCCCTATATGTGTGGGTCTTTGTACGGGTTTGTCTGCATCTGTGCCACTTATTTTTTCAAGGTAAAAGAATGAATCAATGCGACGACAGACCCGAGAACATGGACTTTTGAGGCCACCCTAGACACTAAATACAGGAAGCAAGATATAAAGCAGAGGTGCCAGAGTTTGTGAAAGTTAAGGGATACTGGGTAGAGTGGCAGTCGATGTTCCAATAGGACAAAACAAAGACCACACAGGAGGGACTTAAGGTCAACTCCGGAAACGTTCTTGAGTGGCCCAACCGAGGCCCGGCTCACCTCTGGAGACGATCAACCGGCGAGCTCCATGCCACCTAAGCTTGAGAGGATCTGCAGAGAACCCCCACACCCAGGTGTGTGAAGTTTGTTTGACATGTCAGAGCCAAGACGACTCCAGGCTGGCACTGCACCCCCCAACAAAGCCCTGAGTGAAGGGTCTGAATATTTGGGTCAAGCTGATATTTCTGTTTTTTCTTTTTAATATAATATGCAAAAATTCCTAAAACCCCATTTGTGCTTTGTCATTCTGGGGGTGTTGAGGGTTGCGTGAGGAGGTAAAAAAAACAAAATTAAGTGACTGCAACAGAAGATGATGTGAAAATAAATAAATAAATCTGAAGACTTTCTTAAGGCGCAGCATTTTACCATCGATTTAGAAAAATGAAAAGGCTGCACAGAGCAGACACTAACAAGCAACATTTACTTTACTAGCTGAGATGAAATTCTACATTGGCATTTATCAATCGAAATGAAAACGAGTCGCACCCTGGCTTCCCTTGTAACGTGAAACTTGTCTTCTCTGCCAACTCGGACACGTCATTACGAGCTTGCAGCTTCCACAGGTGAAGGCTGTTGTCCTCGAGAAGTGTGACAAGTTTGCCCTAAAAAGGAACACAGCACAAGCATTAGGGCCCCCCAAAAGGGACAGCATGGCTATCATTTAGTGTCGGCGTTGCCATCTAGCAGTGGCTTACTGGATACTCTACAAGTATACAAAGGCAGAATAATTCAACATGACATTTCAAATGATAAATTCAGAAAAATAAGATCAACTACCAATCAGGTGGTACTCAATAAAACATTTTGGAAAATCTTTACAGGTTAGAGACCAACTCTCGTAGCTCAAGTGAGGCTGGAGAACTTGCATATGAACAGTGTAGAAGGAGAACAGCATCCCAGTCAGGAAGGAGGTCAGTTTCTTACCCAGACGGGAGGCCAGAACAGAACAGTTGCCTCCGGACTCTGACTCTCCGATGTGAATTGGCAGGCTTTCTTTTCAAGCTAGACCCAGGAGAGATACATCAGGTCAAACATAAAAGAACGACAGGACAGACGAGTTGGCCGGCTGGATAAAGAAACGACTTTGCGCCCGGCCAGAATACAATAATGTTTGGACCAGCAGGAGCTGGAAGCGGGGAACGGTTTCAACCTCTCGTATGGCAGAGGTGCCCTTTTGGCAGCCCAGTTGGGACATCCGCAGGAGAGCTTGGGAGTTGGAGTCCAGAAGTGCAACCCTGTCAGGGTCCTTGGGTGCTGATAGAGGGCGCTGTCTGGGGAGGAGCTCCCTACTTTCTATATGACCTGGAAATGCTTCCGGGAAGACACAGTGTGGCACAGGAAGCACGCACGGGTCCAGCTTGAAAAGAAGCCTGCCAACTCACATTAGAGAATCAGAGTCTGGAGGAAACACTCAATTGGAGAAAGGAAGGAAGGAAGGAGGGAGACAGGCTGCTCTATTGGCACTGCGATTGATCTTTGTATGGGCGTTTATTTCGGGAGGTGCTGTGGTTTGATAAATTTATTTTATTTAAAGCTAAAAGTGTGTTGGGCATTATGGTCTCTGAGGTTTGGGGAAAAGTGGCGCCCCCTTGTGTTTACAAGGGTAAAGGAATATTTAAATGGTTTTATACGATAACATCAGGGTCTTAAAAGTTCGAGTTGATGGGGTGACCTTAACAAAATAAAGAACAAAAATGCTCCACCGTTACTTAATGCCAATTTAAGAAATAAAAAAAAAAAAACAACCCTGGGTTCTGAACATTTACTGGATTGCTACTAGAGACACATTTGTCAAAATGCAGATGTATGAAATAAAAAAATCAATCCAGCAATGCTTAACACGATGCCATTCTAAGATCCAGAGGTGTTCCTCTTAGAGTTTTGAATGCCAAGATTTACAACCATTAGATCGGAGGCCTTGGAGTCCCCCTTGGAGTTTCAAGTGTCCAGATATGTCACGATTTGATCGCAGATACCCTCCCCTTGGAGTTCCAAGTGTCCATTTAGAACATGATGTCATTTTTAGTTTGAAATGTTATCTGAAAAGTGTTAACATCAGCTAAAAAAAACCAACAGGACCTGGGGATTTCAGGATTTTCATAGACCGGCAAAGATATATACTACAGGCTCAAACAGCGGTTGGGACACCCTGATATCTAGGGGATGAACTACGAGAAACGTTTAAAGCACATGAATCCACTAAACCTAAAGCTGATGTCACATTACACGAGCTCTATTCGGGGAAGTCATACCTGATGACTGGAGCTGCTGAGCATGTCATATTATTATATGACTAGACATCCCAGGATGTGTCAAATTATATATATATTTCCAAAGCATTGCAAGCCCCTCCTTTTTTCTGACAGCCAATACCATGCCACCTGTTGGAGTCTGTGCCCATGCAATGGCTTTACATGGTACTGCGAGTTAAGCCACAGTCATATTGAATTGAAGACAGGACTCTTGACCAATGGATGAGGAGGAGAGGCGGGTCTTCAATTCAAACAGTCATCCCTGTAAGACTTTACTTTCCTGTTTATGATTAGACAAAATTTTATTAATCTCAAGGGGAAATTCATCACGCATACAGCAGCGTGACAGAATGACAGGACAAATAATACAGCCAATCAGTCAATATATGAATAAAAATAATATAAATTAATAAATATTGTTAAGATATTTCTAAATGATATTTTCAAAATAAACTTAACGAATGCCCCAGGAAGAAGCATTGATTTGCCTGATAGCAGTGGGCAGAAAAGACCCCCAGAGGCACTTCTTAGCACAGCGCGGTGGAGGAATGAACCTGTGGCTAACAGTGCTCTAAGAGAGAGCACCCCCTGGAGGAGATTTTTCATGATGGAATCCAATTTTGCCAACATCCTCTTTACTACAACAGCTTCCAGTGTGTCCAGGGTTCGGCCGGTGATGGAGCAGGCTTTCCGGATAAGCTTATTCAGGCATTGGGCTTCTTTCTGAGATCAGGTTCCTGAGGGGACCACAGCATAGAACAGCACACTGGCTACTATGGACTCATAGAACATTTCCAGGAGTAGCCAGTGTGGTGTTCAATTTATTCTGTTCCGTTTATTCCGTAATTACTTAGCAATATTTTAACAAAAAAGCATGCATTTTACACATTTTGAACATACAACTGGATAACAGACGTGAATTATGTAACGTGAGTAACATGAGATTTTTTTTTTCCTTTGTTCCGTTTTTCACATTGATATTACAGCAACCAATAGTGACCAAAGCTTTACAAAAGCAAGCAAACATTTTTCTCCTACATGGGGTAGGTACATAAAAAAAAAAAAAAATCTAGAATTTTTGGGGTGATGCATTTCTTTAAGTTAATCATTCCTTGTATTCTGAATACTCCATGAACTTGCCGCTTTAACGGGAGATGGCATACCAAGTACAATGGCAACTAAAGATTTCTGTTTCTTGAATGAAAACTTAAAGCATCAGAAACAAAGAGACAGTTTGTAGGGCGACGGCTGTTATAAATCTGTGACGAACGCCGCTGACAGTTTAAGCTTTAGTTACAGGCCATAATTAGTTTACTTAGGAACAAAGTACCTGTTCTGCTAGGAAGTGTATCTGCAGGACTGCAGCATTTGCTTCATGTAGACCCATAAACTCAACTCCTGGTGTGCCGTAGCTAAAATACAAAGTGTGTTAAGGAAAAAGAAAAGCAATTATTGACATTTTAAAGATTTGTTACTTCTGTACAGCCCATTGAACAAAACACAAGCATGAACTGGATTAGAGGGGTCAGAAGGGCAGCCATGGAGCTTGTATTTGGTGACAGATAACAGGATCTCAAATAAAACCATCGAAAGTATCAGAATTGTATATCAATATTTGCGCTGCATGGCTGGCCTATCTTTCTTTTGCAACGCCTTTACATTGTGTCAACGCCATTCCCATTGTATTTTATAAGCATAGAGGTAGAGTCCAGCTGGTTAAGAGAATTGGGTTACATAGCGAGTAAGAAGTGGGAATTGGGTTAAACTCTATGTTGCAAAGCCTTTACCCATAAGGCCACATTTCCTCTCTACAAGGCATTCTAGTGGCAGTCACTTTTAAGGATACAGTTTGATTGCTCCAGAGCGGGTCCCAATGGCCAGAAGTCCGAGTCTGGGGCTGAATCCAAGGGCACTAGGCTGGTGAGGGAATCCATGTTCCACTGTCTTAAAACAGACAAAAACAAAATACAAATTTAAAACTGAACAAACAAACAAAGCTGATACCTTGTGGAGCCTGTAGATTAAAACGAATATCCATTAATCAGAAAAAGAGGATCATGCATCTCTGCAGACACACTTTTTAACCATCTTGGTGTTAACTACGAGCGTAACTCGGGCTGGGAATTCTATCTAATTTTGGTTAAACCCGAGTCAGACTCGGGGTGACGTATAATGGTAGCGATAAGCCTGAAGAACTCTCGAGACAGTGTTCTGTAGCCATCAAGTGGATGAAATAACTTGCTGCAAACAAAAATGCATATTTATGTGTTTTTGCTAGTCTAAGGTAACTCATAAATATTAATGAGTAGGGCGGAGCATCCAACAAAAAAAGCGTAAAGGCAGTTTTCGGATAAATCAAAACAGAACAAGTGCTTGAATAGAGAGACGGTGATGACGATGTGAACTGGTCACCAGACGTTGACACGAAAAGTGAAAGTGACGCATACGGCACAGTAGGACAGAACCATCGAGATATGCCAAGCAAATTCAGACACTTAAAGCTTCACTGTGGTCCAACAGTAATGGCCTGACAACATTATTGTGATCAAGTGCAAGGACAAGCAAGATGTTAGCCCCCTAAGCAGTGCTCACAATGCAGCAACTGTCAACGTTCGTGTCACTGGAACAGTGGAAGCCACTAAGCCCTGTAGTCACATGCACATTATAACGAGGATTACAACACACCGCCTCTACATCCACTCGCTGATTAGTGACCAGACATGGAGGCTGTTTGGTGTGATGAAAGTCAATAAGCAGTTCCTTGGTTTTGCCGATGATAAGTCGCAGACAATTCTCAAAAGTTCTCCCCCCGACTCCTCTCCTCTGTCTCATCCCCCTTATCAATACCCCCCTAAAGTGCAGAATCATCTGAGAATTTCTGCAAGTGACACGACCTGCTGTTATATTTCTGGACGGTGAAGTACAGAGTGAAGACAAAAGGAGGCCGGACTGCCCCCTGTGGTGCTCCAGTGTTGCTTACATCCACATAAGAAACAGTCCTATATAATCCAGAGACTTCCATGGCATTCCCAAAGGAATGAAACTGGCAGCCAAGGGGATTTCTTAATTAGGGACACAAAGACTTAATGCTTTTTTTTTTTTTTTGGATGAAGCTTAATGGTTAAATAGATGTTCGTCCCTATTGTTCTAATATTTCAGTGCATCACTTGGTCTTTTTCTGTGGCACAGAGTTAAATATATTTGATTCAGTATTACGCTATACATCAGTCCAAACATAAAATACGGTTTCCATATATTCAAATGGCATATTTGTGCTCTCTCATGTCCATAGCAGTGTGTCTGATGCACGTGGAATTCATTTTGTAATGTCCCGCCACGAGGTGGTCTAAGTTAGTATGCAACTTTGTTCCACTACTCCAACTCCAGAAGCCCACTGCAATGGCATTTAGTCTCAGTCTTAGTCTGCTGCTCATCCACAGCTCTGGGGCAGCGTGCAGTGTGCAAAGGTGCTAAACTCAAAAGTTGTTCTTGTTAGGGCCGGATATACTTGACGCTATACGACACGTACGCTTGCAGATGTTGTTGCTACACAAGTATTGTACCGACTATACATGTGTACGTACTCTACGTAAATGTGGAGGATGCCAGCAGGTGGCAGTGTGATATGCGGTTGTGAATTTGCTAAAGACAACAGCAGCACAAAAGGTGAGATGTGAGACCTTTAAATGTACCGCGTCATTACGATGGGGAATATGCGAGAAGTGCATGAAGAAAACCACCATGAAAACCTTCAGCACTGAAGATTGGCTTCACGGCATTGAACCATTCATCAAATATCGCAGCACCATCATTGATCCTATTGGAGCTGCAGTGCGGCTTGTCATCACACTGTGTTAATCCCCAATTCTCATTTCGGATGTTTTCTGCTTTGCATGGACATATCTGCCTCGAATTTGCTTCCATTCCCTCTTGCCTGTGTTTCCACATCCACGCCCAAAGAACTGGCGATTTAGTGCCAGCTATTCTGACAGGCATGTGTGTCACTATGGAGATGCCGATAGTAAACAATGTGGATGTCACGTACCAAAATTTGAACACACACCGCCCAAGAGTTTTCCTGGTACTGCAACTTGCTCACATGTCACATTAATTTAAGATGACATGTCAAAAAAAGCCCTGGGAACGCGTGGCAGCCATGATGCATGCATGTGAGTGTTCTGAGCATTAAGTACAACACGGCCCTTACCGTAAATCCAGACTAAAGGTCTGGATTGAGATTTGATGCCAACGCAACACAAATGTGCGAGCAAACTCAAGTGTGAAACATTCAGTAGAGGACACAGTCAAGAGCAGCTTACCTTGTTAAACTGAAAGAGGTCCTGCTTATGCCGATCTTTCAAGGATTCCTGCCCTTGACGGCGAAATCTCTTCATTTCACCCCCACCAGCCTCCTACAAGAAAACTGAGGAGACGGGACACATGTGAGCGTTCATTCATTTCACCACCGTGTTTGTCACCCATTTCATTGGATTGCCCCCACTCTACAGCATGTGGGGAGGATCATTGGGAATCCTAAGAAAAAGGATACTTAAAATGTATTTACAACTTCTACTGCTATGCATTTTAAGAGTTCTGTTGACAAAATAAAATGTGTTTTTACATAAATACCAACAGCTAACCGCATGAATAAAACACTCCTGCCAAAGCATTAAAATGCTGAGCCTAAATAAACAAAAGCAACTTTAGAAACTGGAAGGACTGGTTTCATCTTTGCATGCGTTTTTCTTTTTTTCATTCCTCTGAATGACATTTAACCGCACCGTTTGGAAAATTAAAACTAACAGGACAACAATAATCCCATATTAGATAAAATAAGGAGGTCAAGCCATTTACTAACCCACTTACTCCAGACCGGGGTCACGGTGGGGTAGGGAGATAGCTAGCATAGGGCACTAGGCAGAAACATGGCGCCAGTCTACTACAGGGCAGGGTGACCACACATGGGACAATTTAGTGTCATCAAACACCTAACCTGCAGAACGCTGGACAATGGGAGGAAATGGACAGGGGAGGACATGCAAACTCCATGCATGGAGAACCCAGGTCTCCCTACTGCGCCCCAACAGCTCTACCATTGTGCCACCCATTAACATATAGGGTTGACATCCATCCATCCATTTTCCAACCCGCTGAATCCGAACACAGGGTCACAGGGGTCTGCTGGAGCCAATCCCAGCCAACACAGGGCCCAAGGCAGGAACCAATCCCGGGCAGGGTGCCAACCCACCGCAGGACACACACAAACACACCAAGCACACACTAAGGCCAATTTTAGAATCGCCAATCCACCTAACCTGCATGTCTTTGGACTGTGGGAGGAAACCGGAGCGCCCGGAGGAAACCCACGCAGACACGGGGAGAACATGCAAACTCCACGCAGGGAGGACCCGGGAAGCAAACCCAGGTCCCCAGGTCTAGGGTTGACATATAGCACAATAAACAACCTGATAAAGTGCAGATCAGTGTTTCCCAACATTTGTGGCGTTGTGACCCAGTTTTTCACATCCCACTGTGTTCCTGAACCACACTGTCCCCCCTTCCGTGAATTTATCACAACCGTTCGAGAGTAGGGAGTGGGATTGTCCGTTTCAGACATCAAAGCAGGGGTTTGGACCGGTGCAGTCACAGGGGCCTCAGAGTGTTAGATGAATTGCCCTCCATCAAGGATGCTTTTCCTCCTCGGTGAGTGGAGTACGATCGTCACGGTGGGGTCCACTGCGGATCACCTGTGACGCTGCTGCGATCATCGGAGCGGTGAGGAGGATGCAGGGTTTTATCCGGGGTCAGCCACGGCCCACAGGTTGGGAAATGCTGGTGTAGACTTTATGTATATTAAAAAAAAAAAATTAGTATTATGAATGGTGGGTGGGTCACCTTCCTGTCATCAAGAACTTCTAGAAGCTTAACATTCAAACTGGGATTAATATAATGTCAGCTCTGTAAATTAAGGATCAAAATTTAAGAAACTTTCAAGACGACTTGCATTGTGGTTCACGCCCAGGCCCATTTATCCTCACAGGTGGTGCAGTGGTAGTGCTGCTGCTTTGCAATAAGGAGATTGTGGGTTCGCTTCCCAGGTCCTCCCTGTGTGGAGAGCGCTTTGAGTAGCGAGAAAAGCGTTATATAAACGTAATGAATTATTATGAGGATTTCTGGTCTATCAAAACACAGCTGAACTTCTAAAGGTTTTCCTGCTCCTCCATTTCCTCCTCTCCTTAATCCAATCCATTCGTCTAATGCCAGGTTTGCACGTAACACACACAACGTGATTAACGTCGTATACTTTTAAAAGATTTCCTCCTGTTAAGTAATTCAATCGCCACTACTGAAACTTAAAACAGTCAAAGGAACAACATAAAAAGTGTAAAAGTGGGTCACGCTACAGTAAACAGGTGACAATGCCACACACATTTAGTTGTGTTTGTATACAATACCTGCTAAGAAAACCAGGCCCACCTCTAAAACAAAGATAAGCACTTAGGCCGCTTTGGCCACAGGGCACCCCTTCTGTTTGTTGTTGTGGGGGATTCAAGATTACCAAAGCACACTTAATGCAGTCAGTGTCCCAGAGTCGGCACAAATGAAATGGTCCGATACAGGTGTAGACCAGCGTTTGGCCGTAGAGTGTATGAGCTTGTTGGGCATCGTATTGACTAATAAGAAGTTGCCCCTAGCCACCACTCTTCATTCCAGAAGGTTTTTGGAGTGGGAATTTGTGCCCCAGTCACCCAAAAAATCATTTGTGAGGTCAGGTGATGACATTGGAGGAGAAGACCTGGCTGGCAATCGGCGCTCCAATTCATCCCAAAGGTGTTCAACAGGCTTGAGGTCAGGGCTCTGTGCAGGCCACTTGAGCTCCTCCGTTCTTTATGGACCACAGGGAACACAGAAGGACCTCCACAAACTGTTGTCATGTGACTGTAAGCCACAATTGTCTGCTGTAGCATTAACAGGGGCCTAACCCAAACTCTGCCAGACTTTACAACCAGGAAGGTATCAGTCAGCCTGCCATCCACCAAACTGCCATATAGTGAAGTGCGATTCATCACTCCAGTGGCGGTGCCGATGCTTGGCATTGCAAATGGGGATCTTAGGCTTGTGTGCAGCTACTCAGCTGAGTAAACCCACTTGATGAAACTCTCAAAAGCAGAGAGTCCAGATCTCAGGACAAGAGAGAATGTGTGGTTGGACTTGACAAAGGCTGCTCACTGACAAAGACCAGGACACCTGGCAGAGCTCGAGCAGTGGGGCAAAGAAGAAGAAGGAGGAAGAAGAAGGGCAGCGGCGATGGAGGGAGACCTGAGCACGCAGACCCGAGGCTGTCATCTTCTAGATTCGGAATTGAAGGAGGTCCAGAAATTGTGTTTTAAAATGAATTTAGACCATTTTACAAATATCTGTTTTCACTTTTGACATTAAAGGGTCCTTATCTGTGGCTCAGCGTCCAAAACATCCAATTAGATTCACTGGATTTCAAAAGACGCATAACAAGAACAAAAAAAAAAAAGTGTGAATTCTTTTTATGGGCGCTATAAACATCAGACTGTTGCAGATGTGATCTTATTCACCGTTAATATAAACCCTAATGTTTACAGAGTGCTGCCATTAGCAGTGGGAACGTTTTTGATTATTTTCTCTCAAAACTACCCGACATTACAGAGTGCATCCTCACTCCTCTTATAGCCCACAGCAATATTTAAAACCCGTTATTAGAATGTCTTTGTGTACAATGCATAACAGTTACTCAAAATGTCTTACAGTTACAAAGTAAACATAAAACCTGACATGTTAAATATTAACAGCACACACACACACACACACACACACAACTGCTCATCAGGCTTTTTGTCCTCAGTTCTGAAGATGGCTTTAATGACGAATGCTCATCACAGAAAAATGTCAGAAGCAAATGTGAGAATTCTATGGATGTGCCAACTCATTTTACTGTAGCAGAAAATGTCCTCTGAATGCGATTCGAATTCTTTCCAATTAATACACACACACACACACACAAGTTAGTAGCCCAGATATTAATCTATGAAACCAAAAAAAAGAGAAAAATGTGGCAAGCAAACATACAACACGACTTCATTTAGTATAATGAAGGGTGCCATGGAGTTTGATTGTTCTGCCTTCTGCCGATTTACTTCAACTGTGACATTATAAACGCGGACAAATCAAATAGTTCATGCTTATGGAGCGCATAATAAAGACAAGCTGTAACAGAACGGCCTCTCATCGGTGCAAAGAAAGCCGTCATATTGGACGAGGGGTGGGGGGGGGAGGGGCACAGTGCTTTACAGCTGTTTGCACAAAAGGAGGATGAGGAAAGGGCTAAATAACTTGTATGCTTCCATGTCTGTCTGTGTGTGTGTGCTGGATCAGTACTAAATGTTTGACTTTGGTGTCAATACCAGCTTTCAGACCACAGCACCAGTACCGAGGCAAATAACGGGGTGATGGAAAGACCGGACCCTGCTCCCTTACCTGGCCTTAGAGTCAAAACAAGGGATGGTCATGAAGGGAGCAGCAATCTTCCTTCTCTGTGCCTAGGAAGTGAAAGTGGAGGGACGAACAGCAGCAGGTACACCACAGCTGGTGTCCTAGCAGGCGCAGATGGGCATATTGGCTGGTGGAGCAACTTAGCCCAAGTGGTTGGCAGGCTCTTTCTCAGTCGGGCAGCCAGAAATATGGGATAGTAGGAGAATGCCTGGTCTGGGCAGATTGTTCTCCTATATGCTGCATAGCAGCATCCCAGCTGGCAGGCCCGGGTATGACAGTGCACAGGGCAGCATGGACGTTGTGGTCCCATACGGCTGCCATGTCAGGTTCTGTGGTGGCCACAAAGGGGAACTATCACAAATTAATTACTTAGAGTCCAGGGTGGTCCTGCCTAATCCAGAAGTGCCTCCCAGACGCAACAGACTGAGCACCAGGTGGGGAGATAAAAAGTGTCTGCCACTTGTCTCGGTGAATTGGAGTCAGGGGGCAGAGATGGCCAACACACATCTGGGAGGAGTAAAGAGTTTAAGGAGAACAAAGAAAAAGGAAAGAATTTGTTTGTGCTGAGCAATTGGAAAAGAAGCCCCTGGAGAGACACTTTGTGAACCTGGGACTTGTCTATGCCATTGCGTCTGGGGCTCAGCGGCCACAACAGAGAAGCTTTAATGTCTGCAGTGCAGATTGCAATGCATGCGTCTCCTTTATATGCCATTTGGTATGGGATTCGTAAAAGGAGTGTTAAGGTTTGTGATGCGCCATCTGTTGGAATGATAAATGCAATGCATTTTATTACAACAAATGTTTGGGATTTGCCAACTGTTGGAATGACAGAGACATGGCAACTGGATGAATACAAAGACAGACACACAGACACTGGCAGATTGTACAAACCTGATGCATCCAGAAACATGAAAATACAGGAAAAAAACAAATTCAGAAATGACCCCTTGAACATAACAGTCCAGCTTCAAACCTGAACAGTAAAACTGTGTCATCCTCAATGCCGTGGTCTATGTGTGTGTGTGTTTGCCTCAATTTACGTCCAGTAGAACACACAGAGAAATGTTTTTGAAGAAGGAATGGCATTAGGGCCTAAAAATATCACGTAAAAGGAAGTTACAACTACATGACCAACGGGCACAAGTCACTCAGTCACAATTTCCATTCTTCATTTGCACAGGTTTTCCAGAGGTAGAATTACAAAAAAAGAAAAATGGGAGTTTACAAAATGATAAAATAAAGTGAAAGGTACGGCTAACAAAAGTCACAAGCTAGGAGACTAATCTTCTGCTTTAGATGAAATAGAACACAACAGCGGTTCCCAAACTCGGTCCTGGGGACCCCCTGTGGCTGCAGGTTTTTGTTCCAATCAACTTCCATTTTTCATTGGACTCTCAGCCTAATTAAGCGAGTCGTTACTTCCCAGTTTCTGTGTTTTGGAGTCGATGCAAGTTTGGCAGGTTTTTATTCAAATGTAATTAGCTGTTATATGGGGAATATGTCGTTTAAGTCGTTCACAGTGTTTTCAACCTAATTGTCCTTCTGCTTTTCCAGGTGTTCTGGTTATTTGATTATTTACTAAATTAGCGGGTCTGACACTGAAGTCGTCGCTGCTTTCATCATCCCGGGTGTCTGCTGTGCTGGTTGTTAATTGTCACTATTAGGGTTAAATGAAGGGAGCAAACTACACAGGAAAAGGGGAGGGAAAATAACAGGAAAAACAACAAAAGAAAGTTAAGCATTTATAGCTTTAGAATAGATTTCTAAATGTCTTTATAAATGTAAAAAACATACTGTTGTGCTTTTCTGAATGCAGAATAAGAGTAAAAAAGAGCAGCTAATTAAATGAGATCAGTTGCTTTCAATTATTATCACCGATTATGAATCAGGTTGCAACAAAAACCTGCAGCCACAGGGGGTCCACAGGATCGAGTCTGAGAACCACTGGAATAGAAAAAATGTCCCCACCAAAAAGTTTATTTTTCAAAGTATTATGGTAAGTTTTAACGCTTTTTGTTTTCCGGCTTCACCCGTGCCCAGTTAACTTCAATGTAAAATGCCAGTGCAGCCAAAATATCCTTAACAATATATAAAAAAATGCTGGACTCTGGAACAGAGTCGTGTGTGGAAAATGCATATAAATCACGTCTGAGAAGAAATAACTTAACACTTGAAAAATGCCTCACAAGTACGGATTATGTGGGTTGCATCTGCTTGGTTTAATCAATGTATCTTTTTTCACTTACCTTTCACCTAAACTTGTAATATTATAAATTTACAATTGAATTTGGTTGTAAAACGCACCACATGATAACACCATCTATATAAAATAAATGGCATCCGATTACAAAAGGCAGGCCATTGTTGCTGTGTTGTGGTTTGAAATCCCAGCCGCCCTGCTGCCCTTGTGAAGGACAGCATCTCTCCCGCCCCCACACCCCCCTCCATCAGCCCACCTTTTCTTCAGGTACATTGGGTTCCTGCCACTTCCCAAAGATATAAAGAATCTTAGCAGTCACATGACAACAAGGTATGAAACCTGAGGGGGCTCAGGGTCCACATCTGGAGCCGCATATCTTGGGAGAGTAATTAGGCTAAACGCGGACTATAGAGTGACACTGCATGGAGGGTGTTGGCGAGTGTACCCAGTAATGGGCTGGTCTCTCATCCATGCCAGAGTCCTAACCTTGTGTCCGATACGCCGTGAGATGTCAGAGCCTTGTATTGGAATTAGGGTTTTTTTTTTTTTTTTTCTGTTTATTAATTTTTATTGTAATCATTCCATACAAATAGATCAATTTATAACCAAACAAAATTGAAGACAAATCAAACCCCACCCCTGAGAAGGAGAGCTTAGCCAAAGGAGAATTGCTTAGGGCTTTTTAATAAGGCAACAATAAATAAAAGAAAGGGAGAAATAAATATATAGGTAAATAAGAGATGGAGAAGGGAAGTAAATGCGGTAAGTTATTTCTCTTATTCTAAAATAATATTGATTAGATCCTGCCAGGTTTTGAAAATATTTTGTACAGATCCTCTGAGAATTTGATTTTTTCCAATTTCAAATAATATAAAACATCGGTTTCCCACTGACTTATCAGAAGAGAATTAGGATTCTTCCAATTTAACAGAATAAGTCTGAGTGCCAAGAGTGTAGTGAATGCAATCATCGTTTGTTTGTCCTTCTCCAATTCAAGTCCGTCTGGAAGAACACCGAACACAGCTGTTAATGGGTTAGGAGGGATTGTAGTCCCCAAGACTGTCTTAAAGGCACTTAAAAATTTTGTTCCAAAATGATGTTAGTTTGGTGCAGTCCCAGAAACATGTGACCCAGTGAGGCAGGAGCTTGATTGCAGCGTTCGCAGGTTGGATCTTGCCTTGGAAACACTTTGGACAGTTTTAAGCGAAACAAAATGAGCGCGATATATAATTTTTAGTTGAATAATTCTATGCTTTGCGCATATGGAGCTCGAGTGAATTCTCTGCTTTGCTACCTTCCACTCCTTTTCTGATATATTAAGAGATCTTCTTCCCAATGTCCTCTTGGATCTTTGAAAGGTAGGGACTCTAATAGGATTTTATATAATGCGGAAATGGTGTTTAATTCCTCGAAATTGAGCAGTATTTTTTCCGGCATCGTGGAGGGTGCGAGGTGGGGGAAATCGGGCAATTTCTGTTTAACAAAATTTCTAATTTGAAGATAGTGAAAGAAATGTGTAGCTGGGAGGTTGAATTTTGAACGTAATTGTTCAAAAGATGCAAATATGTTGTCTATATAAAGATCTCTGAGCATTTTAATCCCAAAACTTTTCCAGGTATTAAAAACTGGATATGTTTGTGAGGGTTGAAAGAGGTGGTTCTCTTGCAGAGGTGCCACAGATAAAAGATTTTCCATCTTAAAATGCTTTCTAAGTTGGTTCCATATTCTGAGTGAGTAAAGCACAATTGGGAATTAGGGGTTTAAAAAAAACAAAAAAAAAACAAAAATGCATAAACGATAAAAATAATGCAGTTCATACAGGTTATCGATTTTTATGCCAGTCAAATTTAATAATTTACTTCCAAGTAAGAGTTTAATCTTTTAATAAACTGCCAACCTTCCCTCTTATAAAAGATCAAACAACAACATTCAGTCTCGAGTTGCTCAATACGCATGCATTCTTTGCTCGTCTTCTCACCGTACTGCCATCCATTCATAAATAAACGCACTACAGGCTCGCAGATTCAGCGTCCCCAGTTGAAATCCCTGTCTGTAAGGAGTCCGTTGAATTTTTCTCTGGACGCCATGCTTTTCTTCCCAGAACCCAAGGGTAGGCTTAACTGCTGATCCTACACATCCATTTTCATGGCTACTGTGATGCATTTTAATACATGGAGAATGTCAGTCAATCTGTCAATCTTTAATTAATGGCTCCAGCTAAGAACCTGACTTGAACAAAAACTTGCAGCAAATGCCCTCATTCAAGAAAGCAGCTTGTAGAGTCAGGGTGAGAAAATTTCAATACGAAATGTCACAGAGGCTCCTGGGTCATCCGCCCCAACCCTTTCAGTCAATTTAATGATTTGATTCTAAAATTGCATAACTGAACTAGTTGTCAAACAAGATATTATGTGATAGAGAACCTGCCAAATAATAAAGAGAGTACACCACACGTGTTTCACCCTAACTGGGGCTCTTGGGTATAAATAACTTCATTTACCCTTACAGGAATCGGACCTCCAATCTTCACCCTGTCAAGTAAGTGAACCAGCCGCCGTGGTATAACGTCAGAGGCTTCACCTCAGGCACCGATGTCCGAGGTTCGATCCCCGTAATCAAAGGTGCGTACACCTGATAGGCCCCAGTTAGGGTGAAACGCGCATCATGTACTCTTTGTATTATTTGGAAGGTACTGTGTCACATATCTGTGATCTGCTTCTCGCAACTCAGAGGATGTGGCGGATGTTTGACGACTTTTTTTTATTTTATTTAAAGTAAGGCTAGAAAAAAATGGGAATAAAATTCAACAAGAAAATTCCAAGCTAGAGTCAAATAAAATGCAGATTACAATCTTAGTCATAAAAGATTTACAGCTCTGGAGGACCTCCAAGTACAAGCTTATTCATCAATAATACAAAGGAAAAAGTAACAAAAGCAACTCGGGCTTTGAGAAGTATGATGTAATGTTGGTCTTAAAAGAAATATGTAACCTACCAGCTTTAACAAATTTACAAAAACTCTGCACAAAGAAACAGCATTAATTTTGAGTATTTCATTACCTAGAAATTCTAATGGATTAAAACAATTAATCACGAGTTTTCAAAGTTGGCTGCTAAAAATGTCCACTTTCTACAAGTTAACACTTTCTAGAACTAAAGGAAGCAAAAATATTTGTATTTTCTATTGAACATTTAGAGTGTCAGGACCCCACAGTTTCGCTCAGAGTGAGGGTAGCCAGGTGGCATCTTCTGGGCAGTTGGAAAAGGAGGCCTTGGCCAGCCCAATAACATTTTTAAATGGAGGAGGCCTTGGCCAGCCCAATAACATTTTTAAATGGATTTGCTGGCAGGTTTCATGCGTGTCCCCCATGTTTCAAACAGACCACAACAATCACCAAGTCATATGCTTTGAAATGGTGGTGGCAATGATCTGTGGTACCAGACCTGGAATCTGACCAGGGATTCAGAACAACAGAAAGGCCAACTCCCTTATGATCACAGAGAAGGGAGAGAACCTGCAGCACTGATGGCCACCCAGTTGATTCATTCTGCTTACTTTTATGACTCACTCTTCTATAAAACAGGTCAATTAAGCCTGAGAAATTAATGATTAACTTCAGAAAGACGGCAGCACAGAAGGAAACAAATATAATGAATAACAAAGTCAAATATTGCACGTGTAAAAGTGAATTTTAATGCTGAAACCTTACTCATAGCTCACCAGGTTGTGTGAATTCACTCTGAACTCATTTCTTTCCTTAAATTTGGAAACAAAACATTACAATAAAACTCAGTCAAACAAAGGAGAACAAAATATACAACCTAATGTGTTATATATTACATACATACACACACACATCTACGCGTGGAAGTGGGTGTGTCTGTCCGGCCTGGAAGTGAGAGGTGGAGTCAGGGTAAAGGCTCCGCCTCTGAGGAAACAGAAAATTCACTTAGCCACTAATAACACAAGCAAGGCCAGCACGTCAGCAAAACGAAACCTCAGAAGAAAGATAAAGTCGTTTAGCCGCTCTTTGCATTATTTGACAGTTAACTATGTAACATTCTATGATCTGCTTCTCGCAACTGAGGGGGCCACCGTGGCGGATGTTTGCTGACTTGCAGACCAACCACATACGTTCAGACTACGAATGCTATGAATGTATTTACTCCGATCTCCAGGCTGTCAAATAAACGAACCACACGCCGTGGCGCAACATAAAGGGGCTTTGCCTCATATATATAATTATATATTCGTAGTCTCGACGACCTGAATTGTGTGGGTGGTTACCTACCAGGTAACGCTTGTGGTTGGTCTGCCATTCTGCAAACATCCGCCACGGTGCCCTCTTTCAGTTGCGAGAAGCAGATCATGGAATGTTGCATAGTTTACTGTCAAATAATGCAAAGAGTATGTGACACGTGTTTCTCCCTCATTTGGGCTCATCAGGTGTACACACTCTACTGCTCCCCATTATATATATATATATATATATATATATATATATATTTTTTCTTCTTCTATAATACGCTACCGTGGCTGTTCGTTTGTCTGTCCAGGATTTTAAATCACCTGTAGCTCGCAAACCGTTTCACCTATTGACTTGAAATTTGGTACACAGATACTACGTGACATCTACTATCCGCTTTCATGGTGATGATTTTATTACTCTTTTTATTTTTATTGTAGAATCAACTCTTGGCAGCGCGCAGCAGGGCGGCCGTGCAACGCATGCGTACGGGCGCCGTTCTCATTCTCTACCACCTTTGCTAATCATTCTTGAGGCAGATTGAAGACTTAAGTGCCAGATTAAGTGAAAAATTAAAGAAAACGTACTAAGTAATTGCAACACAAAACTAATTAATCAGTTTTAATGCGAAGAGAGAAGCAGCGGGCCGCTACTGTGGAGAAAATAAGAGCTGCTCAGGAAGCACCAAGCACATCAACCTCTGAACAAACGAATGATAAACGTACAGAGAAAGAAGATGAATACCATGAATGCTCAAGTCAAGTGTATTCACTGCACATTATCATGCAGTGTGCTGTTACTGAGATATAATTTTATCTATATATACTGTAGATATTATATTATATATCCATATTACTAACCGAGAATGCTAAACCGGATGATGGACGCAGGCACATCCGGCAATGGGCCGTAGCTGCAAAAAGACGTACTGCGCAGGCGCAAAAAGAGTCCGCGAGAGTCGGCTGAGGAGCCGCTGCACACTATTCTATATCTAATTCATACATCTCACTCTTTGTCATGTCCCAACGCCAGGGATTGGCGAGCGAAGCGAGCAGGGGGCAGAGCCCCCTAGTGATATTATAATAGGATGACTTTTAAAAGTAGATTTATTTTTGCGCACATAAAATCCGTTGCTGGGGAGACGCCATACATACAATAATCAGCTGCACGCCAGCACAGATTAAAATACTTGCTGGAGAGACGTATTACTGTGAGAGAAAATTAAAGGCACACAATACAGTGACGCATATTACAGCCACATACAAGCCAGTATTATTGTAACAGAAAATAGACGGTCCTTTGCCATTTAATATAGACTGTTCCTACTAATGTTTATGCACTACTATTCTAGCGCCCGTTATTGTATCGGGCTTAATGTCTAGTACGTATTTATATATATATATATATATATATATATATATAGAAGCAGCCTGGTGGGCAGAAAAGTTTATTGTAATTAAAGCATGGTCCCTGCAAGTATATCTACTGATAATCCCCCAGGACATGGTGCATGTGTGTACAGAACTTATAATCAAGTTATTATGTTTGTAAACAATGGCCAGAGTGTATACTGCAGTTTGTATTTAGCCTTTGTGGCATTTTATTTTAGCACCATTGGTCCCCAATTTTCACCAGTAGAGGTTATTGTTGTTATACATTAATGCAGTGTGTGTGTGTGTGTTCGTTCATCCTGTGTTGGACTGCTGACCTGTCCAGGGATTGATTGTTCCTGTTCTGCACCCAATGGGATAGGCTCCACCTTCCACACAACGCAGTCCTAAATAATTCATATACACATACATATATACACAGAGAGAGAGAGAGAGAGAAATGTACATGTTGCCTTTAGAAGTAATTTAGAACTTTTATGTAAGTTGATAAAATGTAAAGGTTTCAACTTCACATCAAGCCTCTATGTCACCGTGCAGGCAGCAAATTCATCCCATTGACCATGTGGCCATTTCTCCAGTTTTTAATCCATAGCTCAATAATATGTGCCACAGATGGCCTGCCAATTCTAAACTAGCCCTGTGTGAGTGTACAAGCGTCCAGCAGGCCCTGTAATGGAATGGCTGCCAAGTCCAAGGCTGTTTTCTGACTTGTGCCTAAGTGGGTCTGAAGATGTCAAGTTACAAATCTCAAAGCTGAGCTAATAACACTTGGAAAAATGCAGGTCTGGATGATAACTCACAGTTTAGTGTTCCTGTCAAAAGATTTAAGGATTTATGGATGGCTTTATGCCATTCATTAGAACCTCAACGCTGCGTTCAGATTGCAAGTCTTATTGCTCAATTCTGATTTTTGGCTCAGATTAGATTTGCTTCTCTTGATGGATCACATTCATAAGCACAAGTGACCTGCTGTATCAACTGTAAATGAGCACACCTGTCCTCTGAAATGGCACGTACGCACACAATGATATCTTTGTGCACAAGTCAGTTGCATCACCAGCAGTAAAAAAATGTCATATTTGTGAGACACCAAATTGGATGTGCGAGTAGCTAGAATATGTGCTGCGTTTTGCTCTGGACGATGGTGACCAGTGTCACCCAGTTATAAGTGATTAGGTCAAAATGGCGAGAAAAAAGCCACACGGCTTGCTTTTGCCGATTTCACAGCTATTACCGTCACTGTTGCACCAAAAGACGTGTGGGTACGAGAAAGGAGCCAGCAATGGCGAGGCAATGCCTGTTCTCACAGCTATAGCTCTCCTTGTCATCCAGTCAGCACCAGCAGTGTAGCAAAAGCTGGCACATCAGTGCTCAGCCTATGCATATAGGCAAAAAAAAAAAAAAAAAAAGGATGAATTCCAATGTTACTGTTCTCATTCATGTCACATAACCGCGAGTCACATGTATCCAATTTAGAACCAGATATGAGAGTGACTCAAATCTGATTTGAAAAGATTGAATATCTGGGTCGACACAGCCCTGAAAACATCAGAGTTGTGTCAAAAATCAATTTGAGTCACTTCAACCTGGTAATGTGAACATTAGTCTAAGCACAAATGTTTTCCTTAATCTATCCAAGCATTCAACCTCCAAAATGTTAATGTCCCTTTTAAAAATGTTACTACTTTTAAGTTTTCAGACACATTAAATCCCAACAAAACAATACACATTCATGTATTTACCGAGACCCTAGGGATGGTATACTGTGATGGGGCAATGCTGCCATGCCAACTTTGAAGTAGTCAGTAATAAATCAAACTCTGAATACCGTGCATCAAAAAGGCAACCAACTGGACAATCTACTGTATTATCTGTCATTGTGTTCAGACTGGCAGTTTATGGCATCCTTTGCAGGCAGTCTGCAGGAAGAACACACAGAGGATGCATCTCACGTTGAAGGGCAAGAAGAAGAGTATATACCACAGAGGTCATCGAGGTTAAATACTGAGCTGTGCCCTCCGAGTGCCAGGCTTTCATTCTGGAATCAACTAGCAGAGCATGTGCTTCTTCATTATGCCAGACAGCACATGACAATTCCACACATCTGTGTGCCAGTACTCTATTATTATCTGAACTGTCACGGGTGTTAAGCTTGTTGTGCAACACGCAAAGTTTAGATTTTTTTTTTTTTTTTAATTATGAATTATACAAACAGTATAAAATGTACTTATTAAAGATAGACACCTGTGCACTTGTTGTTTTTAAATGAAAATGCTTCAGGTATGGCATGCCAAAGGCACTTGGAGGAGGTCATGCTGCCCACTTCATCCCTATGCTGTAAATCCCCCTGAATATACTATTGGAGTACCCACTTCATAGCAATCAATTTAGTGAAGCTCATCGAAAGTACAAAATTCAAACACTGGAGAGCTTTGCATTTGTTGATAAATCAATACTGCAATGGGCTGCCGCCCTGTCCAGGTGTCCTTCCCTGCCTTGCAAGCAATGGCTGCAGGGATAGGACCCAGCTGCTCTGTGGCCCTGCCCTGAACAAGTGGGTTAAAAAGATGGCAATAGCAATAAATATCTCGCTCAGTGGCACAGGTGCTAGTGCTGCACATCATCTTAGCAAGTCGGAGGCGGACAGCATTGCACTCTTCGTGTGATATACCCAGTGATTCACTCCAGCTAGTCTAAGACCCCCCCCCCCCCCTTCAGTTGTTGGGGTGGGCTCTGTGTGCATGGGAGTCGATAACCAATGAATGCTCATCTGGGAGTACAATACATGTAAAGCAGTGACAGGGAATAAGGAACTTGGCATTTTGGAACACAAACAGCCCCTATGTCTGATGTCTCAGGTTTTAAATGCCACAACAGAACAGAGGAAAAAAAATAAATAAAGGGGCTGAGATTACAGCTAAACCCGCCATACCAGTTAACCCTTCATACAGCACTGGCACCATCAGGTAGTACTCTACTCAATGCCACAAAAAAAAGGAGCGAGCACAACTGTGCGGGAAAGACGTCACACAGTTTTGTATTATCAGTCATTTGTTCCGGTGACAAGATCAGCAGCTGGCATATCCTATGACTACAAGTCACCTAATGTGACATTGGCTTTAGGTGAATTGCTGTTGGCAAACCTGCTCTAGTAGGAGTGTGTATACCCTGTGAAGGACTGGCGCCCTGTCCAGGGATGGTTCCTGACTGACGCTTAAGGCTGGCTGGTATACGCTGCAGCTTTCTGAGACCCCGCTAAGAATAAGTGGGTTTGGAAAATGGATGGATAGACAAAGGGTGTCCATTTTTAAAAGGAAAATTAATAGAAAAAAAAAAAAAAAAAAAAGTAATATAATTTGTAACATTTTGCTTATGGATGCTCTGCCACAGCCATCCATCTTGCCCCCTTAACATTTCTCATCTTTCTGCTTTACATTTACATTTTTAAAACTGCTGAAAGGCGACCCACCACCCACAACCGGTCACACAGTCAGTAACGCATTGACACACCCTTACTTGAAATATGCTGACCACACAGCCATCAAGCTGTTGAAGGGGGGGACTGTCACACTAATTGGCCATACATACATTGGACAGAAACAACTGGTATCCAGTTTATCAATGTGCTGCCCCCAGACAATAAATCATCCTGTGCTGAGCTCCCACCAAATCTTCCTGGTTGAGCTCACTTCTAATACAAACATCCAACAAACACAACAGGAATAACTGCTCCTCGGCAAACCACAGAACCGCCTGTTTAACAAGAGATACGCGAAGTTTGTGCAAATGTCTCTGTGAATCCCACCCACAGCTTGCAGATTAGCACCGTTATGAAAACCAGAGTCCTAAACACCCAAGACATACACAAAAGACAATGGACGGAGGAAAGGAGGGCTGCTGATTAGGTCTTTAAGGCTTTCAGTCTTGAAAACCCACACAGGACCTTGGCACCCTGTAATTTTAGGAAGCAGTGTGCATGACTCTCCTTAGTTGCTTCATAAGACTTCACCATATAGCACCGGCGAACATCAAAAGACTTTCCAAAATAGACTTGTAGAGAAAATTAAAAAGCCACAAAGGCTTGGACAAGCTTCAGAACTGGATGAACACTTCGAGAATACAGTTTAAGGTCAAGAAGTGCTACACATGGCCAAAAGGAATGTCAACTATAAATAAAAATGAGACACTGAGCTACAGGAAGCAACCTCAGAAAAGGATTTTTGGGGTTCACATTGACAACATTTTCACTAACTAAGAAATGTACAGAAGCACTGAAAATGATAAAATGGTAGGTTATATTGCAAAAATTGTTGAATATAAATCAAGGGATGTTATGCTCCGACTATATAATGCACTAGTGAGACCACATCTGGTCACCACACTACAAGAAAGACAAAGCAGCACTTGAAGCCGCATAGAGGAGAACAATCAAGTGCATCATGGAACGTTTCCTTCTCCGGCGGACCGGTTAATCTCAAGCTTGGCAGACTGCGTGGGGACCCAACCCAGGTCTTCCAAATCCTTGGAGGTATTGCTAATTGGAAATTATTTCAGCTGTTACTCAAAGATACCGGTGAAAATTAAAGGGAAGTGCATTTAGGACCGAAGCCAGGAAGCACTTCTTGATGCAAAGATTTGTGGGAACAAACTACTGAGACATGGAGTTGAAGCAGAAACCCTGACAACCTTCAGGAAGGATCTGGATGAGATATGGGGACAGCTGAGCTAGTAGTGACAAAGAACCTAATGGACTGAATGATCGCCTCTAGTATAGCAAATTGTTCATGTTAACTACTTCCTGTGACATGATTTTTTTTTTATTTTTACTGTCTGAGAAAGAAATACCTCATCTGTACCCTTAACCTCAAAGGAAAACTCCACCCAATAATGATACATATATTTTTTATAAGTTACTTACCCCATATAGATGTACTGTACACACCAAATTTCATTTAAATTGGTTGAGCTGTTCAAGTGATGCCCATACATAAAGACAGACATTCTTGACTTTGTTTATACAGGTACTAGCCATGTTACCCGTTACCCTACGCATACCTTAAAAGGCCTTTCCTTGATATCCTCGTGCGTCTGAACCGCTACTGCCCATCACTCACTCTCCTGAGCCTCTTCCCATAAAGCCCGCTTCTCAGACTCTGGCACATTGAGGCGCCTTGTTCAACTCCCATCCGCTTTTAAACTTCCCAGCTTTGAAGGCAATGCTCGCCATTACTCCTATGCCTTTACTCCTCCTCCTCATGTGTGTCACTCTCAAAAATCACGCTTCCACTTTCAATCGTGTCAACAAAGCCAAACTGACCAATCAGATTGCTTGAAGGAACTGAACACACACACAGCTGAACATTTTAAGACCTAGTAGATAATGCAATGTATGCTAGTAGTAAAACCTGCATTTTAAAGCAAGTTAAATATATACTCTCTTTTCACCAAGTTTCTCTCGTCTTAATATTTCCATTACGGTTACTGTGAAAGGTTATGTGGGGTCCAAATATGAGCTACAACTCCAAAAGTGTACATTCCCAGAGAGCCCCGGCATAACTGACTGCATTGTCCTGCTAGTTGGGGACACTACACCACACTGCCGCCATTTTCTTAGCCCAATTATACGGCAGAGTCACAGGGAAGCTGGAGCCTACTCTTACAATCATTGGGCACAAGGCAGAAACACCACCTGGACAGGGCACTGCTATAATAATAATAATTTCTTCTTTCTACTCAAAGCGCTCAGCAATTGCAGGTTAAGGGCCTTCCTTGCTTAAGGGCCCAACACAGCAGAGTCCCTATTGGCATTTTACGGGATTCGAACTGGCAACCTTCCGATTGCCAGTGCAGATCCCTAACCTCAGTGCCACCACTCCGCCTGCTAGTCCATGACGACATACAAATGACAACCAGGCACTCACCATTTAACCCAGCCCCACTTATACCCGTGTGTGTTTATTGTGAAATATTATCCATCCATTTTCCAACCCGCTGAATCCGAACACAGGGTCACGGGGATCTGCTGGAGTCAATCCAAGCAAACACAGGGCACAAGGCAGGAACCAATCCCAGGCAGGTCGCCAACCCACCGCAGGACACACACAAGTATTAGTTCTAATAAAATATTAGCAAAGTAACAGAATACTTGTAGGTGCTTATTTTTAAAACTCTGCAACAGAAATGATTCACTCCATTGTGAGCACTCTAAAGATGAGTCATTCTGAACGCTGGCATCTTCAGCCAGGCAAGGTTGGATGGAACAAACTTCTAACGGCGGGCTCCTTTTATGGACACAGCAAGCTGGACCCGCTGTATTCAAACATTAATGCCTTTAAATGTAAACCTGTAGTACATCTGGACAGGGCTCACCAGCTTACTGCCACCTAAATGCCAGTTATTCACAGCACCAGCTCTTCTTTCTCCAAGCCAGAAGTTCTCATGTGTGTTTGTTTATTATAACACTCGCCGAGTGTGATCTTCGGGACTAAAAAAAAAAAAAAAAAAAACAACCCGCAGACTCCCTAGCAGTTTTATTGTATTGGTGAACTTGGAGAGGCGTCACCTAACTCTTAAGAATTAGCCAGTGCAGTGGACCCACCTGTGTTCGCTCCCCAACTGGCTTTCATTAGAACCCACTGGTGATACCACATCTTAGCTGGATCGCTGGCATCCGAGTCCTATTAATCTTAGTCTCGAGAAAATACCTCCAGAAAGACAATGTGTTTAAGTAAAAACTTCAAGCCTTGCCCCCTGTTGCTGATGTGTTTCACCTGCACGTTGTTGAGCCATGGCGATTTCTTTCTTTCAACATTGTCTCTCTTCATCAGTGTCGTTAGCACAACAACAGCGGCGGCGTTTGCTGCACGCAGGTCTTTCGTAGCAAACAGCGAAAAAATGTAAAAGTGCTGGCATGCGCCACATAGTGGCTGTGGTTGAGTGTGAGCAGAGCAGACTACTCCACACACACGTCTTTTGTTTATATACTTATGTCTAATTAGTCAATTTAATTTACAGAGCACATTTAAAACAACTGCAGTTGCCCAAACTTCCGTACAGTTTCCACAAATACACAAATAAAATATGCCAAAAACTTATAAATAAAAAAGCACTCTTGTGAAAGTTTAAAAGGTTAAGGCAAAAAGATTGACTTTCAGACTGGATTTTAAAAGTGACCAAAGTTGGTGCTGCCCCAATATAAAATAGCAGACTACACCAACGCTTAGGGGCAGATACTAGAGAAAAGCCAAGCAAAATGACACCTTTTATTGGCTAACTAAAAAGATTACAATATGCAAGCTTTCAAGGCAACTCAGGCCCCTTCTTCAGGCCTGAAGGGGCCTGAGTTGCCTCGAAAGCTTGCATATTGTAATCTTTCTAGTTAGCCAATAAAAGGTGTCATTTTGCTTGGCTTTTCTCTACATTCATAATGGCTAACACGGTACAACACCCTAGTAGGGCAGATACTACAAACTGTCCCCTCTGAGCTTAACTGTATACCTTGATAAATTCTGGTCAGAGGTCCTAAGTGATCACGAGGAAAAGTATGGGTGTAAGAGGTCAGCAAGATAACTACTCAAAGACTTAAAAAACAAACAGTAAAATGTTAAACTCAGCCCTACAGTGAAACAGGAAGCCGATGAAGAGAAGCTAAAGTCCGTGTGATGGGATTCCGTTTCCGTGTGCCTGTTAGGAGCAGCATTCTGGACTTGAAGACGACGGACAACACACTACTGGTTAACTCTGGTGTAGAGCAAGTTGCAATAGCCAAGCCGAGAAGAGACAAAAGCACAAATTAATTTTTGAAAATCATCTACAGAGAGAAAAGGCTTATTTTATAATATATACGCATACACACACACATATGGGAGCACATACATGCAGACATACACTGCCAGTCAAACGTTTTAGAACACCTCCGTTTATCTTCACATTTAATGAGCTGAAATGCAATGCGGAGGTTTAAAATTTAAAGTTTAGCGCAGCAAAAACAAAAAAAAAAAAAAAAGGACACTTCAGAATATTACAAACGGGCCTTCGTCAGTGAATAACTAATAGGTTACAACCGACAGATGTTACGGAGCAAGTAAATGAAGCAAACAATTTGCACAGGTGTCCCAACTTCTGTCGATTACTTCAAAACCCTCAATCTGTCTTCAAGCAGAGTTGGAACAGACTGTGTTACTACACCTTCTTAAGTCCTGCTTGGACAATATTCCAGCGATAACAGCAAAACAACGGCAACTAACAAATGAGTCAGTGCAATATTACCCTTAGAAGTGTGGGCCTTTCTTTTAGAGAAAATGCAATATATAAAAAAAAAAAAAACGAATGTCCGATTCCAGTGATGTTCTATACCAGGGGTCACCAACTCCAGTCCTGGAGAGAGAGCCACAGTGGCTGCAGGTTGTTGTTTTTTTTTTTTTTTTGTTCTTTATTTCACCTTATACAATTTCTTGTATTAAGAATTTGTTAGTTTTCGCATACCCCTTGGGGTCAGAGCGCAGGGTCAGCCATTGTACAGCGAGCGCCCCTGGAGCAATTACAGGTTAAGGGTCTTGCTCAAGGGCCCAGCAGAGTAGGATCTCTTTTGGCAGTGACAGGGATTCTTCTGGATACCAGCACAGATCCTTAATGCGATGTCAATTATTGCTGAGGACGCCCTTATTGCTTAAGTGACATTTTGAGGCTTCATTTTAGTGGTCTCGCTTGTTAAGGTTCCTCACCCTTAATTGCTTATTTTAATCTTAAACAGCTGAATTCAGTGTTTTAATGGCTCCTTATTAACAATAAGATTTAAATGACAAAGCAGCCAGCAGTTCTCCATTTAGCTTGTTTCCATTTACTTCTCTGTGTGTGTTCATCATACGCTGTTTGATTTAATAAAACACTTAATAGAAAATGTGAGACTGAAAATTATCCTTTTAGGCTTCAAATTATTTGGATGATATCCTACAATAGAAGACCTTACATTGCAGAGCATCCAACCTTCCATTATCCAACCCGCTGAATCCGAACACAGGGTCACGGGGGGCTGCTGGAGCCAATCCCAGCCAACACAGGGCACAAGGCAAGAACCAATCCCGGGCAGGGTGCCAACCCACAACAGGACACACACAAACACACCAAGCACACACTAGGGCCAATTTAGAATCGCCAATCCACCTAACCTGCATGTCTTTGGACTGTGGGAGGAAACCGGAGCGCCCGGAGGAAACCCACGCAGACACGGGGAGAACATGCAAACTTCACGCAGGGAGGACCCGGGAAGCGAATCCAGGTCCCCCGGTCTCCCAACTGCGAGGCAGCAGCGCTACCCACTGCACCACCGTGCCGCCCCATTGCAGAGCAGCAAGCCATAAAATGAAATAATGCCTGAGATTAACAAGGACTGGTTTCTAATTAAGCAAATGGATTGAAATGAAAACCTGTAGCCACTGTGGCTTCTCCAGGACCGACATTGCTCACCCGTTCTATACCAGGAGTCGCCAAGTCTGGTACTGGAGGACCACCATGGCTGCAGGTTTTCATTCTAACCCTTTTCTTAATGAGTGACCTGTTTTTGCTGCTAATTAACTTCTTTTGAACTAATTTTAATTGACTTGTTCTTGAAGACTCAGACCCCTTGATGGTTTCTTTTTCCTTAATTAGCAGCCAAACAATGAGATACAAAATGGGCCAAAACAACTGGTGTCCATCACACAATATCTGAAAATAAAGAAAGATGAAGGTCTCAGGAATGTTGATCTGCTCAGGTCCACAAAACATTTTTGACTAGTGCTCTTAGAAAAGAGAAAAATCAACGATTTTAGAAATGTCTGCTAATGCACCACCAGAGCAGCAACAAGCCATGGAATTAAACAACGGGTTTAATTAACGACAAGAATCGGCACCTCATTAGGCAGCTGGTTGGAGTTTGAGGCCCTGATTTAGGTGGTCTTCTCTTGGCTCCCTCACTTCACATTTCATTTCTGTTTTGGGTGCCATTTAAGGAAAGAAATGAAGCAATTCAGGGGAATAAATCTTAAAAAAAGAAATTCAATTAAAATGAATTCACAAGAAGTTAATTAGCAGCACAAACAGGGCACTCATTAAAAAAAAGGGGTTAGAATGAAAACCTGCAGCCAAGGTGGTCCTCCAGGACCGGAGTTGACGACCCCCTGTTCTACACAATCTAAATTAAATTGGACACGGGAAGAAACTCTGATAGGAGGAAATCTGGCAGAGCAAAAAGTCACAAGCCAATCAGAAGACGAGTTTCTGAGGGTCACCAGCTTGCGTGATCATAGGCGCCTCACAGAACAACACCTTCACAGAGCAGGTCGACTAAAGCAAGTGGCAGTATGTGCTGTAGGTTTGACGGGGCGGGTGGCAGGAACAAAGCCATTCCTTAAAGGACAAAACAGGGCCTTGAAATACCGGCTGTGGACTACTGCAGAGTGGACAGTTTGCTAACCTAAACTTAAGCAATAGATAGATAGAGAGATACTTTATTAATCCCAAGGGGAAATTCACATTCACAGTCAATAAAAGGTGTCCTAACTCAAAAAAGATTACAATATGCAGGCTTTCGAGGCAGCTCAGGATTCCATCTGGCCTGAAGAAGTTAGCCAATAAAGGGGTCATTTTGCTTAACTTCTCACCACGTCCATAATGGCTAACACAGCACAACACTCTAGTACTACTAACCTAAACCTCTTAGCAGTTTACTGCTTACCTTTTCATTTCAACGGATTTAAATTTGAAGAAAACCCGAGGTGTTCTAAAACTTTGGAAGAGTAAGTGTATAGATGCACATATATAAACACATACACGTTTTTCTACTCTCATGCTTCTGTAAAAAGTTTCTAATTTCCCCTTGGAGGACAGATAAAGTATATCTAATCTAATCTAATCGAAGAGGGAAAACCAAGAGAAGGATTCACTAGCCTGCCCCAGGCCACAAAATCATTAGGCTCATGTCCCCAAATGGAAAAAGCTTAAATATAAAAATGTCCTGAAGTGGCAGAATGAAAGCCTCGCACATTGAAATTATATAAGCGTTGTTTAGCTTCTAAAGCGGGTTGGAGTAAAAAAAAAAAAAAAAAAAAAAACTGCAGCACACTGCGACCCTCCAGGGTCCCCCGGTTTTGCCACCGCGGGGTCTCGAGTTTCGTCAGATGCTTCACTTTTCGTCCTGCCCCGTGGCTGATGATTGACAGAGCCCCACATCGAAAGGCAGGGATGCCCGCGTCCACTCCGGCCGAAGGTCACCCAAGCTGCAGTGCGCGAGTCGTCGTTGATCGTCGTCGTCGCCGCCGCCCTCTTTCGCTGCACCTGTACTAGGCGGGCGGCACCTGGCGCACATCCGGGCACTTCCGCTCTGCGCCCACCGGCGCTCCACATCGTAAAAAGCGACAACATCTGCGGGCTGGCAGGCCGACCGACTCAGTCAGTCAATCAAGTGCTGCCCCCCCCAACACCCCCCCCCCCCCCCCCTTAAACCGTTGAGTTAAACATTAACCGAGACAGCTGCTCGCTCTCACGCAACCGGGCATCCACCGGTCTATCTATCTGCGCTCCCGTCTCTGCTCAGCCTGCAAGATGAGACGCCGACCTCCCCAGCACCGACCCCACCAGCTCTCCTCGTTCACACCAACACCGGACGCCTTCATCTCTGCCCACGGCTGGCGGGACTGAACTCATTCGCCTGCCCGCCCAACCCACTTCCAGACTCGCTTACCACCCCACCGAGGGGCCTAGCGAAACTCACCTGAGTGGCGGCCGTTTCTTCTTTGACTCGCTGGCTGCCTGGCGTCCGGCACAACGGGGCACCCGCTTGCAATTCGAGTCCGCAGCAGACAAAAGCCTGTTCGATTCCTTTTTGGTTTTTTTGAAACTGTATAATCCGGACGCGTTCTCCTCTCCGCACTTTTCCCTCGAATGCCTCGATGTTTCCTGCTTTCCCAGCCCGGGCGTACAACCTCTGTCGCCCTGCCCCGCTCTCCTCGATGACACGCCACCTTCCACACCACACCCCTGCGCTCTTCTTTCCGGGATATCTTCGTCGAGGGGGGACGGGCTTGTTTTCCAGCGCACACCTCCACACACCCAGCTACCGTGATTGCGAGGAGGAGCCGACAGAGGTAGCCGTGAAGCGCTTTCACAACGCCGAGCTCTTTACTTTTTGCTGGCGTAGCCGTCGCGGTTTCTCCACGTGCGCTTTGCGCGCCTTCTGACAGATAAATAAGCGCAGCCTGCGCTACGGGCGCGGACTCGACCTGAAGAAACCAGTTTGGGAAGACCGGGGTGGCTTGGGCGACCTTGGCTCTGAAAAAGCCCATTGTTTTGTAAATGACATTCTTTACAGATCATTTTGATTTTTATTCTGGATGGCATCTTTCTGTCAAGCTTTACTTCATATAGAGCCGATCACTCGTTATATGGGAATTGCCGGCTTTCTTTGAAATTTTACTTTAAGAGGAACCATCCATCCATTATTCAACCCGCTATATCCTAACTACAGCGTCATGGAGGTCTGCTGGAGCCAATCCCAGCCACCACAGGGCGCATGGCAGGTAACAAACCCCAGGCAGGGCGCCAGCCCACCGTAGGGCACACACACACACACTAGGGCCAATTTAGAATCGCCAATAATAATAATAATAATAGATTACATTTATATAGCGCTTTTCTCAGTACTCAAAGCACTATCCACACAGGGAGGAACTGGGAAGCAAACCCACAATCTTCCACAGTCTCCTTACTGCAAAGCAGCAGCACTACCACTGCGCCACCTGTGCCAACCCACGCAGAAGCGGGGAGAACATGCAAACTCCATGCAGGGAGAACCCGGGAAGCAAACCCGGGTCTCCTATCAGCGAGGCAGCAGCGCTACCCACTGCGCCACCGTGCCGCACTTTAAGAGGAACCTTTAGTACTAGGGTGTTGTACCGTGTTAGCCATTATGAATGTAGAGAAAAGCCAAGCAAAATGACACCTTTTATTGGCTAACTAGAAAGATTACAATATGCAAGCCTGAAGAAGGGGCCTGAGTTGCCTCGAAAGCTTGCATATTGTAATCTTTCTAGTTAGCCAATAAGAGGAACCTTTTAATAAATCGGAATTGACCGCTTTCACTTAATCATTTCTTTAAAGTGAAGCTTTTCAATAAATCGTTCTTTTGGGCACCCTTTTTATGCGTTGTCATGGCTGGCAGAGTCGACTCATGGCATTTGTTTGCTGCCCTAGGTGAAGTTGTGAATGGACTCCTCACTGCCAGAGCCATACATTGAAAGTTGGAGACGGGGGCGGCGGCCGAGTATGTAGGGGTTCAGATATCAAACATTGAACATCCCACCGCAGGAACTTTGTTTTTCCAGAACCACTGAGTTCCAGTACGATGTTAACTCTGGGCCACCAAACAACACAAGTTGAAACCTTTATGCAAATTATTTGACGTGCAAAGAGGTGGTGCCAAGTGAGGTGTGATTGGGGGGACCTCCCCCCCTTCACGTTATTGCTACGAATCGATCACAAGGAGAGATTACAGAGCTGGATTAACCATTAAGCAAAATAAACACATGGTTAGGGGATCAAGGGAAGGGGGGCACCAGGACCGTCTTAACGACTGGGCAATTCCCCGGGGGCCCCATGAGCATACTGGCCCACCTAATCTTTGTATGCTGTGACACTGCTTTGCCCCAGGGCCTATAATGCTGTTAAGACAGCCCTGGGGGGCACCACAGAAAGTTTCCATTGCCGGATCTACCAACGGACCATATGGCGTAAAACAAACTATTTTCCATCTTACTGTAAGTTTTGTTTAATTTCAAAAAATAAAATTTGAATTTTATGGTTTATTATTATTTCCATTTCGAATTAGATAGTGTAGATGCCACATGGGCTGGATGGGCATCCCGGCTAGAAGAGGGGATGGTTCCTTACCTGGACAGGAGGCTCCCAACAGGCATATGAGCATCCTGTCCGGGGAGGAAGAAGGGATCAGACCCAGAAGGAAAAACCAAAAGGGATGGACGGACAGCCCATTGGAAAAGAAAGCTGTCGCTGGAGGTTTGTTATTCCCCCAGCACGCTAGATGGCAGCAGCCACGGATGTCGATGCACAGTAGGAAACCAGCAGGGCAAGCCGGAAGATGTAGTCCGGCAGAGCAGCCCAGCTGAGGTCACTGGGTGCCACGAGAGGGCGCTGCAGGGAGATAAGCTCCCTTTTGTAATGGACTTCTATGCGACCCAGAAGTGCTTTCATCGGGCAATCGCCCTGGCACCGGAAGTACTCCCAGGTCTAATAAAAGGGGCAGTACTCCCTTATCCAGGCGAGTTGGAGCTGGGAGGTAGAGAGGCAACACTCGACTGGAGGAGGGAAGTGCGGTGGAGAGGAAGACCTGTGTTTGTGTTTTCAGACAGGAGCGCAGAATTGAACTGGCGCAAGATAGCCGGTGCTGGGTTTATGTGGTGACTGGGCAGGAAAGGGCGGACAACGAGGGAGGTGACGTCAGCGGTGGATTGGATGTCAGTCGTTGTATGTTAACACACTCGAAAACCAGTGTGTGAAGTGAGCTGGTGCTCACGTAATTTGCTTGAAACTCAGAAATGGGACAACTCAATCCCCAAACCTCGGCTTACATTAACATGCTGGAAAACCATTCACCTAGTGTGACCAGTAGGGGGCGTTGATGGACCCCAAACCCATAACACAATCTCACAAACACAAGTCTCATGTTTAAACAAACGATTTATTGTGTAAATACCTTCCCAGGTCATTCATAAGCACAAGCACAGCACAATTCTTCCTTTTCTCCCTTCCTTGTCCAACTCCTCTGCCAACTCCGACTCGCCTCTACTGAAGCAGAGCCGCTGCCTTTATCCAGGACCCAGGAGGGCTTCTGGTGTCCCAATCCTGTCCCTTGGAAGGACATCTGGGTTAGACGGAAGTACCATTAAGTAAAGGACCGTTAATTCTTTCACCGCCCCCTGGTGACACCCACAGAACCCATTAGGGCTTCTCCATTGGACTACAGTTCCCAGCATGCCCTGTGGGTATCTGTTGAGGTACTGTAACCCAGGGACGCTGCCACCTAACATTTCAGGAGAGTAAATAGCCTGAGTAAGTTGTCTTCCCCTGTCCTTCCGTTGTACTGGGGTCCCGGATGGTTATGGATCCTTAATCAAATCCCTCTGGGATGCCAGCATATCCATTCCTGTCCATCTCCTGGCTGCAGCAGGGATCAGGTCAGGTCAGGATGGGGAGCACACACTTGTACAGCGACGAAACAGTTCGGGATCCTGGATGGCAACCCCCCCCAGGCAGACACACGGTCCAGTCCCACCCTCTGGAAATGACCCTGTATCTGCTGCAGGCAAGTGTAACGTGGGCATCCCCTTGGCCTGGTCCAGCCACTCAGATCCTCAACAATGAGGATCTTACAAGCCGCATCACCCTTGGGAAATCGCGCCACATGGTCACAGTGCCGTAACTGACACTCCTTCACAATGCAGGTCATGTGCCTCATTCGGGACTCCATGAGCAACACAAAGTCAGACCAGCGGCACCCAAAGGAAGAGACACACATGAAGGAGTCCAGTCTTCGTCTCAGGTCACTGGATGGCATCCATGTTTCCCAACCATAAAGCAAGACAGGAAGCACCAGGACTCTAAAGACTTGGACCTTCGTCCTTTTGTAGAGATACTTGGAGCGTCACACACCCCTTTCCAGCGACCTCATGACCCCCCCGTGCTCTCCCAATCCATCTACTGACTTCATAGGAAGAGTCACCAGAGATGTGAATGTCACTGCCAAGGTAAGTAAACCTCTCGACAAGGTCGACACTCTCTCCGCAGACAGACACACTGCTGATGGCCGTGCCCAAGAGGTCATTAAAGGCCTGGATCTTGGTTTTTATCCAGGATCCTCACAAGCCCAGACACTCACTCAGTCTCTCGAGAGCCCCCATTGACTCCTCGAAGATCAACAAAGTCGAGATCAGTGAATCTCACGTCGCCAACAGATGCCCAACAGCCGCTGGGCCCCACGACTCTGCCCAACACCCAGTCCATGCAAGCACTGAACAGAGTAGGAGCAGAACACACCACTGACGGACCCCCAGAATCAACTGGGAAAAATGCAGAGGGTCCACCTCCACTCTGCACAGCGCTCACAGTATCAGTGTACATATCCCGCAACCTTGAGGGGATCACCCGGCCTAATTATTCGGCCTCCCGTCCAGGTAAGGAATCTTGAACCAGCCCGTGTCTGCCATCCGTTACACTAAACACCGATAAAGGAGGTGGGGGGGCCAAAGACCCTGACATAATCAAAACTTAGGTCTTTACTTACTCGGCCAGGATGCCATGAGGAAAGGATGATTGTCAGGGATGGAAGTTCGTCCCAAGACAGGGGCTCATCCTCTTCCAGCAGAACTCTTTCAACTGTGAATAAGGCGCTATATACATGCCAAACCCGGCACAGATTCACACTGAGGCACATGTAAAAGTTCAAAGACGTTTTATGTTTCTTCACATGTGGGGCACGTCTTCCCCATGAACCCCACAGGCACAACACAAAACAAACCAAAAACCCTTCGTCAGGCGGCGGCACCACCACTCCTCCCAGGCAACCTCATCCTCTTTCCACCCGACTCTGGCTGTTGAGTGGTGGATGCTGACCCTTTTTATAGCCCACCCGGAAGGGCTCCAGGTGCTTGATCACCTGTGTCTAATTGCACTTCCGGGGCGGGGCTGTAGAGGTGTCCATAAAGGCTCCAGGATCCATGCAGCACCCCCTGGCGGCCATCCCAGATCCCCACAGGGTTGTGGAGAACTCCATCTCCCATGGAACCCTGCAGGAAACTGAGGCACCGTCGTCAGCCAGGGATGCTGCCACCAAGCGTCCCGGGGGAGGTAGTGAGACGCCCATGGTTGCTCCCCCGGAACATACAGTATGTAGAAGGGGCGTCCTGGCCAGGCCCACCACACAACTTAAATGAATACGCCACCCAAATATGATATTTATTCCGATATCTTACTTACCTCATGTGGTTTGTAGTGGTGGCCAAGAAAAACTGGATACATTTACGTTTACATCTACACTTATATCTGTTCAGCAGATACTGTTATCCAAAGCGACTTACAAAGGAGGTGAACATCCATCTGTTTTGAAGGGGCATAGCAGGACGCAAGTAGAGAGCTATAAAGCTAGCATAACAAATAAATATATATATGATTTCTTTTTTATTTAGGATGACCCCTTTATCCTAGGCCACTGAGATTCAATCATTGTTCCGTTTCTTTCGGTTTTCCATTTGTAGCACAGGCAGGTGAAGCGACCTGATCAGGGTCACCCTGTGTCACTAGTGGGATCTGAACCCCCATCCTCCGGGTCTGAGGTTTAGACCGCCATGCCACACTACCCGCCTATGTGAATTACCAGTTAACAGTATGACAGTGTACAATGGAACACGGGGTACCACCTTGGTGACCCCAGTTTCATTTGATTGTGCAGTTAAGTGAAGAGATGACTTTGCGGCCACCAGTCCAAAGCAGCACTGAAGCAGGGAGGCGGCTTAAGTGGATTATAAAGACAGATGACAGGAAGGGGCGGGTCCAGAAGGACGGACCGTGAGGGAAGGTGCTGTCAATCACTTGGAGGGAAAGGATGGTGACTGAAGATGGACAGCAGCAAACAGAAAAGGAGAAGCCCGCAAGAAAAATGGCCTGTCCCTCGTGTTGCATAATCCATTTGGGAAGCCATCCAGTGGTGGCACATATTTTTTGTGAAAATATTGTCAATAACTACCTTTTGAAAGATGGGATTTGTGGTCCTCAGGACAACTTTGTTGGACTGCAGTTCTGACTGACCCCAAAGTGCTTTGTGAATGCAGTGCGCTGGCGCGGGAACGTCTGACGTGGCAGCAGTAAGCCTTGGCACAATCATTCAGATTCCATTCATGGCATCCTAAAATTCTGAAAAATTCTTTTTCGTTGAAGTCAGCAGTGTTATCCTCCCACCACTCCTGGCATTCACGGCAATGGAGGAGCAGCAGCAAGAACACAAAAAAAACAGAAAAGTACGGACAATTTGTGTGTTCACCAGCTGAATCTGAACATGAGCACAGGGACTTCATTAGTGATGAACTAAGGGACCCCTTGGGACGATTTAGCCCCCAGATTTGGTCATTTGTTGATTTTTTGCACATGTGAGGCTTCTCAGGACGAACATGGCTCACTGCATCAGCCCATCCATTATCAAACTGCTTGATCCAGTGCAAGGTCACAATCCTCAGTGGCGTCACTGGGGTTGGTGTCACCCAGTGGGGTAACCAAAGTCTGGATTAAGCCCCCCACAGTCTACTAGGTGACTTGATGAATACAACTCCTTAACAGAGAGTTGATCATCTGGGTCTGGGTATCTGAGTGTCTGTCCACTCACTATGTCTCTGTCATTCCAACAGATGGTCCATCACAAACATTAACACTGCTTTTATGAATCCCATAGCCAATGGCATGTAACAGAAACATATGCATTGCATTTGTCTTTTCAACAGATGGCACATCACAAACATTTGTAGTAATAAAATGCATGACATTTGTTATTTCAACAGATGGACCATCACAAACATTAACACTGCTTTCAGGAATCCCATAGCCGATGGCATGTAACAGAAACATTTGCATTGCATTTGACATTCCAACAGATGGCCCATCACAAACATTAACACTGCTTTTATGAATCCCATAGCCAATGGCATGTAACAGAGACATATGTATTACATTTGACATTCCAACAGATGGTGCAGCACAAACATTTGTACTAATAAAATGCATGACATTTGTTATTCCAACAGATGGACCATCACAAACATTAACACTGCTTTCACGAATCCCATAGCTAATGGCATGTAACAGAAAAATATACAGTACATTGCATTTGTCATTCCAACAGATGGTGCAGCACAAACATTTATGGTACTTTGCTTATTAGCCATGTTGTTGTAATTTCCTTTTAGATAGATAGATAAGTAAAGCAAATATACACACACAAAATTTGGCTTTGAAGATGACATGTCCATGAGCTGCTCCAGTTAAGCTGACTAGAATGCAAGCATTGCAGTTCTCTGAGAAGACCACAGTACATGTCTGAAGTTGGACTGGCATGTCCAAGGGGGAATTTGTGAAATCCCCTTTGCCGTGTTTACTTTTTTCCAACTGTATGGGGTTAATATTATCCAACTTAATAAAAGAATAAGTGCCTGTGTGCCTGTCTGGCTGCTATGTCTTTTTCATTCAAACAGATGGTGCACCACAAACATTAGCATTACTTTTATGAATCCCATAGCAAATGGCATGTAGCAGAGACATATGCATTGCATTTGTCATTCCAACAGATGGCGCATCATAAACATTGGTGGTACTACAAATGTTGCGATGCGCCATCTGTTGGAACGACAAATGCAATGCATTTTATTTCTACATGCATGACAAAATATATACTGATCCTGGATGAGATATAGAAAGGACAGAAAAGAAGTGGGTCTGAACATTAGAATAAAACCAAACAGACATTTGGCCCCCTCAATTTCATTCTTTTTTTTTTCCTCCCAGTTCAGTCCCATCTTCAACAGTTAAACTTCATAAATAACCCATAGAGCCTTTAATGCCAGTCTAGTGCCAGTCTACAGAGGAAAGTCTCCCCTCTATGTCCATAGCACATTCAGTATTATTAGATTTCAGGTATGGTGGGGTCCCCCTCTGTTTCCAGATCACACACAACTTGGTGTTCATAGCAAAGCTGGGGTGAGTAAGTCGAGGGGGACAATGGCGAATTCCAGAGTGAGCGTCACTTGAGTTTCATAAATGGCACCCCTCTGTGTCCGGAGCGCACGCACCCCTTAATGTTTATAACAGGAGCCCCTCAGATGACAGCACCCTAAACAGCTGCCTATGCCTCTGCACTTAGCACTGTAGCTTCAAAATAAAGTCATGTCTGGAATGTTCCTGCTCCAGTAAGTTTTGCCAATTTGTGTGGTGGTACCTGATGAACGCGGCCAAGTTGTGGTTAGAGAGGCGGACAAGAAGGGCTGAAAATGAATTAACAGTGCAGGTTGCTGGACTACATTGATGTGATTCCTCCAGTTTCACTTTCACAACATGCACAGCATGTAACAGAGACATAGGCATTGCATTTGCCATTCCAACAGATGGTGCATCTCACAATGGGGCTGGAAAGGGGCCACAAATAATCCTGCTCACCATGTCAATGAGTAATGAAAAGGCCTAAAAACAACAAACGTCCCTCGCTTGTTTTCGTCTTCCTGCCTTTTTTTTTGTTTAGTGTTTCTGCCCCCCTTTTGGCTTGGACTTGACGTAACACGTCCAGCGTGTTGTTTATGAATGCTTGCCAGTCGGTGAAAGTGCAGAGATCCGATATGGGAGGACGGGTATGCAGATGTGCGATCGAGCAGGAGACGAGAAATGACATTTGTTAGCCTTGGTGGGAATCTTTCCCAGGTTGGGAGAGCACTGGAATTTTCCCCATAAGAAACAATGGGAATGTCAGTTCTGCCCTGCTTAACCCAGACCAGGGACACACAAGCATGGGGGTGGGGGGCTTCAGAACATTCCAGAAAGCATGGAGAGCAAGGCAGGACAGGACGCCAGTCCATCTCAAGACAAACACGCACCGCACACACAGACTGGCCATTTCATCTTTAGAGGAAACCCCCCCAAGACATGGGGGAGGACATGCAAATTCCACGCAGGGTGCACCCGGGATGTGGACACTCGTTTCCCTACCACTGCACCCCATGGCAATGGGAATGTTCTGCTTCCTATTCAAACCATCACCTCATCACCCAGGTGGCTCACATAATCCAAGTAATACCACCACCGGGCAGGAGGGGGCACTAACCGGGCTGTTTCTGCCACAGCGTGTATTCGTCGCTTAGCTCCACCACCACTAATTTGTTCGGGGCTGGCAAGAGCCGATCATCTGATACTAGAAGAAGTCTCCATGAACCCCAACATATTAGGCAGCTCTAGCAGAGGTTGGTGTCTCTGCAAGCAGAAAGAGAGGCCTGTGAGGTGTGCCAGAAGAAAGCCTGTGCCATCCAAAACGAATGTCGCAGCAGGACTGCAGTTGGCCATTGAACGTCCAGAACTTCTAAAACAAGGCGCTGTGGCGCTGCCGGGCCACAGGAGAAGTAGACCCGTTTGAGCCGAAATGCTGAGTACTTCCTCTAACTCCGAAGCTTGCTGGTGGACATGTTCTGGTCTGGGGTTGCTTTGCTGCCTCGGGGTCCGCTCAAGCTGGCGGTCATCAAGAGAACCATGAAGTCTGCAACATACCAACGCCTCCTTGAGGAAATTGCAAGGCCATCCGTCCAAGAGGTGAAGATGAAAACGGACATGATAATGATCTGTAGGTTGGGAGCTGCCGTGCCCACGACGCAATGAACCCCCCTCCCCCCGGATTGGGGACCCGAGTAACGGGTGGCACCTCAGTGCCACTCTACTTCCAATGGCATAGAACAGTGTGAGGTGTTTTGACCGTGGCTGGAAGTGCCAATCCCACCACCAACCCCCACCGCCAAGTTCTTCCTGCAAGTTGGAATAGTAGGCAGGATTAGATAGATAGATAGATAGATAGATAGATAGATAGATAGATAGATAGATAGATAGATAGATAGATAGATAGATAGATAGATAGATAGATTTTGGTATAGTAGGCAGGATTTGATAGATAGATAGATAGATAGATAGATAGATAGATAGATAGATAGATAGATAGATAGATAGATAGATAGATAGATAGATAGATAGATAGATAGATAGATAGATAGATAGATAGAATTTGGTATAGTAGGCAGGATTTGATAGATAGATAGATAGATAGATAGATAGATAGATAGATAGATAGATAGATAGATAGATAGATAGATAGATAGATAGATAGATACTTTATTAATCCCCACAGGGAAATTCACAGGTTTCTGAATTTCTTTAGGGTTATTAAAAATATATTACAAAATAGTATAAGGAGCCGAGCTCTTCCTGTACGTACAGCAATTGTTAAGAGCGTACACTGTATACGTTACAAGGGATTTGTAGTGCTGGTGTTCAAAGGCAATTTCTAAATGACTCCTGAGTGCCCCCCTGTGGTGTATTGGTACAACACTGCAATCATCCACCTTAATGAAAGGGAGTGCATCTGTGTCTCTGTCACTCCAACAGATGGAGCATCACAAACATTAGTGCTTCTTTTATGAGTTCCATACCAAATGACATATATGAGAGCCATATGCATTTCATTTGTCATTCCAGCAGATGGTGTAGCACATATATTCACAGTATTTTATTTCTTACCTGGATGGGAAGCCCCACTAGTAGGCAAACAAGCCAGGAGAGAGATGGCCAGAAGAAGAAGAAGAGGTCACTAGGGGAAACCCTAATGGCAGCGGCCTCGGCTGTCGGTACCCAGTAGGGAACCAGTAGGGCATGCTGGGAGATGTAGTCCAGCAGAGCAGCCCTGCTGGGGTTCGTGGGTGCCACAAGAGGGCGCTGCAGGGAGATGTGGTCCCTGTTAGGTTGGAGTTCCATATGACCCTGGAAGTACTTCCATCGAGCAGCAGCCCCAGCACCAATAAAAGATGATGGCCCTCCTCATCCAGGCGAGTCAGAGCTGGGAGGATGGAGAGCAACACTTGACTGGAGGGGGCAGAGAGATAACTTGTGCTTGTTACTTTTTGGAGATATTTATACAATAAATCATCCATTATTTGGAACTGTGCTTGAGAGGAGAGGTATTGTGAGGTACTGTGGAGAGAGGGAACTTGTGTGTGTTACTTTGAAGAGATATTTTTGTAATAAACCCACCTTTATATTTGAACCCGGGACTGTGCTTGTGTCATCATGTTGGGGGCTGGCTGGTGCCCGGTTCCATTACACTGGTCAGGTACATTCAAAAAGTCAAGCATTTCCATGGGAGTGCACTAACTTTTTCACACATCCATATGCCTACATAGCACAAGGCAGTAGCTCGATGGGCGGCGATGGGGACATCTGAATTAACTCTTTATGAACCTGATGGCCCACGGAAAGAAGTTCTTTGCTGGCGTAGTTTCGCCCGTAATGCCTGGCAGGTGGCAGAAGCTCAAAGAGGTTGTGGCACAGACGCAAGGGGTGGCTTGATGACAGTTATCTCTGCTCGCTTCCTGACTCTGGAATCGTAGGGGTCCTGTAAGGTGCCAAGACTGGTGCTAGTGATCTCCTCAGCAGACCCGACTACTCACTGTAGGATGTTCTTGTCGTATTTCGTCGCTGATCCAAACCACACAGTAAAGGAGGGGCTGAGAACAGACGGGATGGCTTGTTGTGTAGAACTGAATCAGCAGCTCCTCTAGTAGGCCGACGTCCCTCAGCCGTCCCAGGGTGGGCATCCACTGATGAGCCTTTTTATCCATGTTGGTCTTCCACGTCAAGTCCTGTGAGGTTATGGATCCCAGAAATGGGAAGGTTTGTACAACTGACATTAAGTATGGTGAGAGGAGGCGATATTCGGAGGCAGGGGGGCTCGGGTGGGGGGGGGGGGTCCCCCTAAATTCCATCATTCTGAACATGCTCGGCTCCTGATTGGTCTCACCACACCCCAAGGGCCAGCCGCTCAACCTCCCGTCACCATTCCTGTTGTGTTGTCCGCACAGTTTGACACAGGGAGTCCTTGTCGGGGGGGGGGGGGGATTGCGGTCTTTAGCATAGAGAAGCATTGCCCAGCCTGTGGGTCACAGTGGCACTGCAGGTGGGCCTCAGCCGACCCCAGATGAAACTCAGCCCCCTTACCCTTCATTGGGGAGGGCATTCCATGAGGGGACGTTGTGGGTGTCACATGACCTTTCGTCGTACCAACTGGGGGCTGCAGTTATAGAAGCCACCTTGAACGCCCTGATGGGAGATCTGCCCGCGGTCACATTACGGGGCTGGCTTTACGGTGAAACACCAGCCAGCTGCTGTCTAAGATTACATAAATGAAGACAGTGACAGAAAAAGTGACATGACGTGACATGGCCTTAAGTGCACCGTCACCAGACACAGCAACTTTCTTGATGAAGTTGCAGATTTATTTTCTAAAGAAGACACAGGCAGGCAAGCCACGTAAGGTCAATTTTTTATTAGCTGTAGTACATGTGGAATATTCCGATAGTATTACAGTGGATATAAAGTTGCATTTAAAAATATATATATATATTTATATTTCATAAAAAAAAAACTAGACTGCTGTCCTAATGTCATAGCCATGCATAAAACCCAATTAAAAAAAAACTCAAGAAGGTGCAATCTTAGGTCTGAACGGCGTTACGTGAAGGAAAGAGCGGAATCCTACGAATGTGCGCTTGTGCTCCTCTAGTTGCCTCAGCAGCAGTGGTTCGCCAGATTCCATCAAGGACGCATACAAAGGTTGAAAAAACGATACAGAAAAAGAAAAATATGTAAAAAATGATAAAAAAAAAAAATCGGTAAAAATGGCCAATGTTTGAATTACACGCAAGTCTTATTAACCGCCGTCCGGAGTGCTCTGTCATTGGTGGGAAGCCCCGGCCTGCTGTCCGTACAGTACCGTCCGCTCAGTTCCACTTTACAATACATTCTGAAATCCTCAAGTTAACTAAACAGAACTTCTTAAATATTAAAAAAAATGTAAAAAAGGGGGTGATACAGCTTTTCTTTAGGTTATTAAAAATATATTACAAAATAGTATAAGGAGCCGTGCTCTTCCTATACATACAGCAATTGTTAAGAGCGTACACTATATACATTACAAGGGATTTGTGGTCCAGTATCCAAGTGCTGGTGTTCAAAGGCAATTTCCAAATGACTCCTGACTGCCCCCCTGTGGTGTATTCGTGCAATGAATTTCATACTGCAATTATCCACCTTAGTGAAAGGGTAAGAGTCTGTGTGTCTCTCCGCATGCAATGTCTCTGTCACTCCAACAGATGGCGCATCACAAACATTAACACTTCTTTTATGAATTCCATACCAAATGACATATAAGAGAGGCATATGCATTTCATTTGTCATTCCAGCAGATGGCGTAGCACATATATTCACAGTAATGCATTTTATTTTGGTTGGAATGAAAAATGCAACACATATATCTCTGTTATATGCCATTTGTTATGGGATTCATAAAATCAATGTTAATGTTTGTGATGCACAACCTGTTGGAATGACAAACGCAATGCATATGTCTCTGTTATATGCCATTTGTTATGGGATTCATAAAAGCAGTGTTAATGTTTGTGATACACCACCTGTTGGAATGACAAATGCAATGCATATGTCTCTGTTATATGCCATTTGTTATGGGATTCATAAAAGCAGTGTTAATGTTTATGATACACCACCTGTTGGAATGAAAAATGCAATGCATATGTCTCTGTTATATGCCATTTGCTACGGAATTCATAAAAGCAGTGTTAATGTCTGTGATGCGCCATCTGTGGGAATGACAAATGTAATGCATTTTATTACTACATGTATTACAGAATACATTTCAATAGATGATGCAACTGCAGACATTAATGCTGAGGTCTACGTGGATTACTTAGATTTTCACTCATTTTAAATGGATAGCACAGCTAGTAAAAGGACAAGTGTCTGTGTATCTGTGTGTCCATCTGGTTGCCGTGTCTCTGTCATTCCAACACATTTCCAGCATCATTCAGTAATGCATTTTATTTCTACAAATGTTGTGATGCACCATCTACTGGAATGACAAATGAAATGCATTTTATTACTACATGAATTACACAATACACAATACAAGTGGTTTCCAACAGATGGTGCATCACAATCATTTGTAGCAATGCATTTTGATTACTACGAATGATTGTGATGCACCATCTGTTGGAATGACAAATGCAATGCATTTTATTACTACATGCATTACAGAATACATTCCAACAGATGGTGCACTGCAAACATTATGCTGAGGTCAGCGTTGATTGCTTAGTTTTCCAATCATCCAAGGACAAGTGTCTGTGTATCTGTGTATCCATCTGGTTGCCATGCCTCTGTCATTCCAACAGATGGTGGATCACAAATATTTGTAGTAATAAATGCATTACATTTGTCATTCCAGCAGATGATGCATCACAAACATTTTTAGCAATGCATTTTATTACTATGAGTATGCATGTTTTTGATGCACCATCTGCTAGAATAACAAAGGCAATGCATTTTATTACAACATGCATTACAGAATACATTCCAACAGATGGTGCACTACAAACATTAACGCTGAGGTCTACTTTGATCACTTAGACTTCCACACATCTTAGTCAGGAAGCACAGTCAGTAAAAGGATAAGTGTCTACATGTCTGTGTATCAGTGTGTCCATCTGGTTTCTATGCCTCTGTCATTCCAACAGATGGTGCATCACAAACATTTGTAGTAATCACATGCTTTACATTTGTCATTCCAGCAGATCACAGACATCTGCAGTAATGCATTTTACGTCTGGTCTTGTAGGGGCATCACAAGATCAGAAGACATTGCCGTGTGAAATGAGCTGCTGATGAGCGATTGAACCAGCAGCCTTGGGGTTTCTTAGCCTCTGTGCCGTACTGTCTGTAGAGACTCGTGACGAGCGAATCTCATTGAATTAGCTTCGCCTTGAGCTCCGCAGACTCTTCCGACCTCATTATTTGGTGTCTGTTTTGGGACTTTGTCCGATTTGGAATTGTCTGTGTGTTTCGGGCCATTCCATTTTGCCTTTGTGCTCCATGGAGCTTCAGAGTGACTGGAATCCTTACTGTGAAGAATAAACCTTAGACATTTTATAAAGTTTCAGTGCACGCCTTCATTACTAGCCGGGATTTGAAGGTGATTTCCCCCTCTAGTGGGCATTTTTGGAAGTGCTTTTGGGACTTTCCGTGCTTTGGGGACCCCCAGCCCACAGCAGTAAAGGGCGTGGGGATGATGCTGGTGTTATGGAAGGGCGCTATATAGAAATCTACATTTCTTTTTTTTTATGTTTGTGCCCCCATTGTGGTTACCCCTGCTGGTTTTATGAATGACTTTTCATCTTTACTTTTCGGAATCGAATGTCTTGGGACAACCACCGCATTCTTTTCGTATTTGGTTTAAATAAGGGGAGCACCAAGACCGATCAGAAATACTTGCAATTAAGGGATGGAAACTTGATTTTCTTTTTGCTGGAATGCAGAATCAGGCGCTTCTCGATGCTCAGGATTCATCGGCCGACGTTCCACACACCGCAACGTTGTAACAGCTCACTACCTGAATGTCTCTTTGATAAATGGTCGTGGAACGAATGGCCCTGCAATGCAAGTCCTCAAGCCTCGTAGAACTTCTCAACCTTTTTGGTGACCATCCCTCCAGACATCATAGTCCTGCTCACCACTTCCTTGGTGACTTGCCTTGTGACTGTTCCTCCGGACTCCATCCGTTGTGTTGTGATCATCATCCCATCTGTAAAGATACACAATTCATTGAGTTGATTTATAATCTAAGATGGTGCCAAGAGGGGCTCATGTGAGTTGGAATACCAGGCCTGGACATTCTGTGTCGAGGTTTTCACGTTGTCCCCTGTCAGACACGTGCGACTAGGAGGGAGGTGAGTGGACCAAGTGGAGGTAATTAGCCACCAGGCCAGGGGGTGGCAGGGTGCACTAAACCTACCTCTGTTATCTCTGCAGGCCAAATACGGGAAAACCTGCCTGATTTAACATCACTTTCAGGTTCTGGTGCCACACTGACGACACTTTCCGGTTTCGATGCCCAGACTGACATTACTTCCGGTTTTCCAAGTGCCCAGACTGATGCCACTTCCAACTGTGTTTGTGCTTGTATGGTGGAGTCTGCAACACCCCATACTGGTCACATTGCTTGCCAAACTCTGTCATTGGTTATGAAGAGGGACAAGTGTGCATGACTGGTGGGATAGCTGGCAGTGCCACCATTTCAGAAACACAAAAGCCTTGGCTATCGTTCCTTAACCACATTCTACAGGTATTCCTGGCTTCTGCTAGCACTCCCTAAAAGTAAAGCACTTGTGCCCTCCGTACCTTCATACGCAAGGCGGCCCTCTCTCTCACGTGAATGGCATTCATGACCATTCATGCCCCGGTGAGACGTACACTGTTTTTCTCCTTTCCGTATTCCGTGTTTACCTGAAAAGAAGGGGTCGTTCAACGTCGTGTGGGTCACGCTGGTCTTTGTAGTCATTTCTTCTGGGAGGTTGTAGACTTCCCTCCTCATTACCTGCTGGTTACCAAACTGGGAGAAGTTTCCTGGGGAAAAACAAAAGGGGGAGAAAGCTGTACGTGAGGTGGTGAACCCTGTGCCCACTGGCTTGACTCATACGACCAAGATGGAGACTGGAATGTGCCTTCTTTGTTGTTTGTGTCACTTGTCACCCTCATGTCAACTCTCTTGATTAGTGCGCTAGTTATGTCACATGACAAAAACATGTGACGGAATAAATAAAAAAAAAAATTTCACATCCTAAGTGTTCACGTTCTTTGGTGCCCTCATGTGTCTGAACCTCTGTTGGCCGGTGCTTCCTCTCTCAAGTGCGTTCCTGTACAGACTGCTTGTCAGACCCTGTCATTTCGAGACGCGTCATTCCCCTCCTGCCCACCTGCTCCTGTAGATGGGCCACCATTACTGGCAATGAAGTCACATTTAAAGGCTGACTCTCAGCGCTCCTCTTATGCCAGGGGTGTCCCAACTCCGGTCCAGTGGCTGCAGGTGTTGAAGCAGACTGGCACAGGCACCCTTGGCCCCAATGAAGGCACTCGGAGTCGCAGAACAGGCAGCAGACTCAGGCTTTACTGTGTGGCACACATAGAGAATCGATTCTATCTATCTAAGTAATCCTGCCTACTATACCAAATTCTATCTATCTATCTATCTATCTATCTATCTATCTATCTATCTATCTATCTATCTATCTATCTATCTATCTATCTAAGTAATCCTGCCTATTATACCAAATTCTATCTGTCTATCTTATATAGTGCCTTTCATTTCTTTCTATCTATCTATCTATCTATCTATCTATCTATCTATCTATCTATCTATCTATCTATCTATCTATCTATCTATCATTATATAGTGCCTTTCATATCTATCTATCTATCTATCTTATCTATCATATAGAGCCTTTCATATCTATCTTATCTATCATATAGTGCCCTTCATATCTAAGTAATCCTGCCTACTATACCAAATTCTATCTATCTATCTATCTATGAAATTCTGCCTACTATACCAAATTCTATCTATCTATCTATCTATCTATCTATCTATCTATCTATCTATCTATCTATCTATCTATCTATCTATCTATCTATCTATCTATCTATCTATCTAAGTAATCCTGCCTATTATACCAAATTCTATCTATCTATCTTATATAGTGCCTTTCATTTCTATCTATCTATCTATCTATCTATCTATCTATCTATCTATCTATCTATCTATCTATCTAAGTAATCCTGCCTATTATACCAAATTCTATCTATCTATCTTATATAGTGCCTTTCATTTCTTTCTATCTATCTATCTATCTATCATTATATAGTGCCTTTCATATCTATCTATCTATCTTATCTATCATATAGAGCCTTTCATATCTATCTATCTATCTTATCTATCATATAGTGCCTTTCATATCTAAGTAATCCTGCCTACTATACCAAATTCTATCTATCTATCTATCTATTTAACCCTTCCTATACAGGTTTTCATTCTAACCCTTTTCCTGATCAGTTCCCACTGATAATTAACTTCTTTTTCCCTTCATTTTCATAGCCCTGTTTATAAGGATTCAGTCCTCTGAATTGATTCTTTTCTTCATTAAATGGCAGCCAAACAGAAATGACACGTGAAACGAGCCCACGGACGACCAGCTAAACTGTAACTCCAGCCAATTTCAGTCCAACCAGTTTCTTAATGAGAAGCTGATTCTTGCCGTTAATTAAAGCCTGTTATTGAACACCAGGACTTGTTGCTGCTCGCGTTCTGCCACTTTGAAAAGGGGAGCCTATTGGAGGACGAGGGAGACAAAGCACGAATAAGATAATTGTTTTTTTGTGGAAGAAGGGAAGCCTGTTTGAAAGGCGTAAGGAACATTAAAGGTCTGTTTCGAACCCAAGACTTTTGTAATGCTGGTGTCTCTGAGATTTGGAGGTCTGAGACACCCCCCACCGCCCCAAGTCGTCCCAACATGTAAACATATATGAAAGAAAACCCAAAGAGCTGTAAATTCTGAGATGGCCGACTTCCATATTTGTGAATACCAGCAGGAAAACCATCTACCGTACCTCCATCTTGTGACTCGATGGTGATGATGCCTTCCCGCTCTGGCCCAAAGCCCTGGGTGGTCCGGGCTTGAACTTTGAACTTGTAAGGAACATTTTCGGATAGGTTAGGGACAGTCAGGGTGGTCTCAGCGCTGTCACCGTTCACCTGGAAAGTTCTGACCTCTCCTGGAGGAAGAAAAAGACACACGGGTGGTAAATGGCGTCACTCCACTGGCTGCACAAATTGATATTTGGTGACACAAATGAGTGGTGGCAGGATTCTTACAGCCGCTCAGGGCCTCACTTTACAAATGTGTACCTTACAGACACCTGGCACAGGTCTCGATGGGACTTACCTCCTCCGTGGAGCTGCTCACACGTCACCAGGTAGCCCAAGATGCTCCCATTGGGTTTCCGTGGTTTCTCCCAGCTCAGCTGCAATGCTTCAGGGCTCAGAGCTGTGAAGACCAGGGGGCCGGGGGCACTGGGTGTGCTCAGGGTGAATGGAGACCCTGCATCAGAAGGGGGAAACGCAGGTAAAGGGCAGAAGTTAATGGAACTCAAGCAACGTGAAGACACACAGCCAAACACCAAAACATCTGTTTTCTGACTCAGTGAGCACACGTGTGGTCCAGTCAGGGCATGATGACCAAGGAGAGGTGAAGCCGGTGGTCATATCTGAAGGCAAGACCACCTTCTGTGCTTTCATAACCAGCACCAAGGAAAAATGTGGGATTCATGCTTTAATGGCATTGACTTTGGGAACGTTCTTACCAAGTGCATTTCACGGGCCACAAGACTGTCAAGATGCAAAACAACACCACAGGGTGGACATTAATGTGGAAATAAAAAAAATCTGATGTTTTCAGCACAGGACTTGTCCTGCCTCAGGCTCTGATTCTCATATTCTTAACCCTGTCATGATGTTTGTCCCGTGTTTACTCCGCACCTGCAGTAGGTGCAGCAAAATCTACTGGGGGCATTCGCTGAAAACCAGCAGGGGGGCTGACATCTTACAATACTGACAAACGGACCAAAGTTCATTCGGACCGAGCGACTTGCTTTGAGTGGGCACATCTACAGACTGGCATCTTGGCGCACAGGCACTGTGAAAGTGACCAGGGCGGGTTTAGGGATGACCAAAACATGGGAATCTGGTGAAGAGGCAAAGGGAAAATCCTGACTCAGACACAGTCCTATGGTAAAAGTGGGGACAGTAAGAGTGACACACAACCGGTGACAGGACTCAAAGATGAAAGAGAAAAACGAATGAACACACTCATCACCATCAGGAGGAACTTCAGACTGGCATAGTTAGGAAAGATTTAGCTGCTCCATCTTCAAAGACATCTTTAGCTTTGTATTTAAAAACATTTGCTAATACATGTGCAGATCTATCTATCTATCTATCTAGCTATCTATCTAATCCTGCCTACTATAACAAATTCTATCTATCTATCTATCTATCTATCTATCTATCTATCTATCTATCTATCTATCTATCTATCTATCTAATCCTGCCTACTATACCAAATTCTATCTATCTATCTATCTAATCCTGCCTACTATACTAAGTTCTATCTATCTATCTATCTAATCCTTCCTATTATACCAAATTCTATCTATCTATCTATCTATCTATCTATCTATCTATCTATCTATCTATCTATCTATCTATCTATCTATCTATCTATCTAATCCTGCCTACTATACCAAATTCTATCTATCTATCTATCTATCTATCTATCTATCTATCTATCTATCTATCTATCTATCTATCTATCTATCTATCTAATCCTGCCTACTATACCAAATTCTATCTATCTATCTAATCCTGCCTACTATACCAAATTCTATCTATCTATCTATCTATCTATCTATCTATCTATCTATCTATCTATCTATCTATCTATCTATCTATCTATCTATCTAATCATGCCTACTATACCGAATTCTATCTATCTATCTAATCCTGCCTACTATACCAAATTCTATCTATCTCTCTATGTATAATAAAATACCCATCACACAGATCTACAGTATCTACTGTATGTATCTCCTATATAGTGCCTTTTTGATCTATCTGTTATATAGTTCCTTCCATTTCTATCTTTAGAGCTTTTCATATCTTTAACACCCTCTACCTGTTATATAGTTCCTTTCCCATCTACCTCTTCGTCTTGCATTCCCAGTATGGCCCTACTCGATCTCACAGCACTGGCCCTGAGGTCTGCCATTATGCCAGACAGGAGGTCAATGGAAGGGTAAGAAAGATAGATAGAAAGTCCAGTACAAGACAGTGATTCATGCAGACAAATCAAGGCTGGTGGTCTTGTACCTGGGACGGGGCTAAGAGGACTCTTGGGGTCCACCTGTGACTCGATGGTGATAACTCCTTCGCGCTCAGGACCCCAGCCCTCTTCGCTTTGAGCCTTCACCTTGAAGATGTACGACTGGTTCGGCAGGAGGTCCTTCACTATCACTGAATTCTCATCTGGGTTACGAATGTCAATCTTCTTCAGGTCACCTGCAAAGGTGCAAAAGACAGCAGCGTCAGTGTGGCCACTGGGCTTCCCTGTTAAGGTTCTCCTGCTGACGAAAGTTGACCTCCACTTCAGAAATGAGTTGTCAACTGAAGAATGATGCGCTCATTACAATTTAATAAACAAATGTGACTGAGTTACATTGTGATCGGATTGCCAAGCCTTTTGATGACTTTCATGGGACCTTAGGGGACCACCCACAAAACACTGGGGACATAAAAGAAGATAGTTTGACACAGGTAATAAAAAATCAACGATGTTAATGTTAAAAATTCTTGTCTTGAATCCCAGCCAGTGGAGAGAAATCCCTGACTGAAATATGACGGCTTTTGGGCGAAGCCATCCATCACCAGGAGAACTAGCCAATCATATGTGTGGAACATCACATGGTCCAGAAACCAACATGTATTTTTGACGTAGATTTTGTCCCAGTCTGTCAGAACCCATCTTTTCCCCACTCTGGTGTTTGATGTGAACATTAAGTGAAACTCCTGACCTGCACCGGCAGGATTTTGTGCGTTGAACTGCTCCCACGCGATTGGCCAATCAGATCATCATACGGATCTGTTAGTGTGCTGGTGTTTCTAATAATTTCCTTAGTTCGTGTAACTGTTAAATAACATCTTAAGACCCCCAAAAGACGTGGAGAAATGTTCTGACCTCCGTTAAGCAGCTGGTAGAGGACGCAGTAACCCAGCACTTCCTTCTCACAGTGGGGCTCCTGCCAGCTGACCTTCAGCGAGGTGGGACCCAGAGCAGAGAAGACCAGTCTGGTGGGGGTGTCTGGGACCCCAGGTTGTAATCTGGGCTCTGCTAAGGAGAGAAAAGGAACGAGAGAAACAAAAAGTGAGTCAAGTTACAGATTATGAGGGCAGTCGTTGCATGTTTGCTCCCTGACTGTTGAGGATGTGCCATAAAGTGCAAAGCAAGCCAGGGATACAGGAAGTGAGATGACTGGTGGCCAATTCCGAGCTAAACGTCAGGTGGGGCTCAGTACGTCCATGCAGGATTAAGAAAAAAAAAGAAGCAAACAAAGGCGGCAGCAAGCCGTGAAGACTTTTTCCGTTTTCATGAATTGAGCAACAATCCTGAAGAACTAATGGTGTGCTCTCCGTGGCACTGCATTTCCAACAGGGGGCGCTGAAGATTGTATGAAGTCAGGCTTAAGTGGAAGAAACACTCAGGAAATGGTGAAAGAATTTCTAGCATTTTTAAACAGAGACTGGGCTTGGGGGGGGGGGCTGCCAGAACACCCCCCCATCTGCCTCACAGGACCTATGCTATTCCCAGAGAAGTCCTTCAATTCCAATTCCAAAAAAAGTCAGAACAGTCCGGAAAATGTTTATGAAGCAAAAAGGAGTGGTTTGTCAATTTTGAAGACATGGGTTTATTCTTTAAGTTTTGTTCGGAAAAAGTTACGAGCAAAGGAATAACAAGGTGATGTGAAACAAGGTGAGCCCATGATGTTATGGGATTTAAGGAACGTCCAACCAAGGTGAAAATGAACGGTCGCCAATTTGCCAACCGATGCATCACTGAATAGTCCAGCACTTTGAGGAGAACGTTCCTCAACAACAAATCGGTTAATATCTGGAGGGTCTTTCACCCCCTTTACAGTGCGGAACGTATTTCAAAGATTCAAGGTGATCCGGGTGTGTGAAGGACAAGGCTGAAAACGACTTCTGAGAGACCGCCGATCCCTCACATGTTGTGGATCTTATTAAAGGAAATTGTCAGTCAACACCATCCACAGATACAATTAAAGGCTTTACAATGCAAATCAGAAGCCCCACATCAACACTGTCCAGGGGCACCGCCAACGGGCTCAACCTTCTATGGGACAGAAAGTAGCCCAGTGGAGTCGTATTTTGTGATCTGAGGAGTAAACCTTTCAAATCATTTCTGGAAAAAACGGCCATCGTCTTCTCTGTGTTCAAAGTGGAACAGGTCCATCCAAGCCTATTATCAGCATGAGGTCCAAAAGCTGGCATCTGAGAGGGCACCATTAATGCAGAAAGATAAGGAGCTCCCAAAACACATAAATCCCAAAAAGTTGCAAACGCACTTCCAATAATAATCACTAGAGGGGGATATACCGCCAAACCCCGGACAGATAACTGGGCACACCTTACAGAACTGAATTTAGTATAGTAGGCAGGATTAGATAGATAGATAGATAGATAGATAGATAGATAGATAGATAGATAGATAGATAGATAGATAGATAGATAGATAGATAGATAGATAGATAGATAGATAGATAGATAGATAGATAGATAGATAGATAGATAGATAGAATTTAGTATAGTAGGCAGGATTAGATAGATAGATAGATAGATAGATAGATAGATAGATAGATAGATAGATAGATAGATAGATAGATAGATAGATAGATAGATAGAATTTAGTATAGTAGGCAGGATTAGATAGATAGATAGATAGATAGATAGATAGATAGATAGATAGATAGATAGATAGATAGATAGATAGATAGATAGATAGATAGATAGATAGATAGATAGAATTTAGTATAGTAGGCAGGATTAGATAGATAGATAGATAGATAGATAGATAGATAGATAGATAGATAGATAGATAGATAGATAGATAGATAGATAGAATTTGGTAGGAAGGATTAGATAGATAGATAGATAGATAGATAGATAGATAGATAGATAGATAGATAGATAGATAGATAGATAGATAGATAGATAGATAGATAGATAGATAGATAGAATTTGGTATAGTAGGCAGGATTAGATAGATAGATAGATAGATAGATAGATAGATAGATAGATAGATAGATAGATAGATAGATAGATAGATAGATAGATAGATAGATAGATAGATAGAATTTGGTATAGTAGGCAGGATTAGATAGATAAATCCCGGCAATTGCCATAAGCACAACAGAGACACAAACAAAAATCCCTCCACTCCCCAGCACATTTGAAATGAACCGCCGGGAACTATGGGAAATGCTCCATATGTATATGGGCGGTTCCTGGCGATGATTGGCAGGTGCTGCGGTCTCTCGGGGAACCCGCCCACACAACAAAGCACATGGGACATAATCCAGGCATTGGAGACACAACGGATAGTGAAGAAAAGTAACATTAACATCGATACATGGCACAAAAAGGAACAAAAAAAAGACAAGAAACACGATACGGACCCCATCCAGAGAGAAAGGGAGACATCTTGGAGCAACATCCAGACACCATCTCTGTCATTTGTGATGTTTCGGCCAGGAATTCCTCCCCATCGTCGAGCTGTTAATTTATGTTCATGTTACTTCCATGTTGCTTCGAGGGTGGGGCCACCTGTCAGTCACCCCTCTTCATAACCGGAGGGTCTCCCACAGTTCCTAGCAGTTGATTTTTATCGCGCTAAGAAATCTTGCATTTTCAGCTCTGTCTTTGGACCACCCTTTGGATTCTGTATTGGGACTTTGTTTGCTTTTCTAACAGACATCGCATGCCTTTAGCACTGCAGTGCATTTTTCTCGTGAAGAAAACATCTTTATAAATTTAAAGATTTTTGTGTCGTTACTGTCCGGCTTGGACAGTTTCCCCCTCTAGTGGGCATTTTTAGGACTGCGTGCTTTGGGACTTTCTAATGCTGGGATTCTGAGTTCATAACCAAAGAGACCTACCTGCAGCCCTGCAAGACAAATCTATAAGCCACACTGTGCCCAGATTACCAGTGCGTGGCGGCGTAGGCAGGGAGTGCGGGTACAAGATTGGCAGTCGCATTATGAATGGAGGAAAATTTCGCTTGCTAGACTTAATCAAGTTGCGTCCTGAGTGCCCCAATGTGTTCCAAGTGTTGTTAAAGGAAACGGTGATGTGACACAGTGGCGAACGCTGAACGTTTTTGGCGTGTGCTGCAGTCACCAGGTTGGACACGAGAGACTGTTTTCAAATTGAATTTGTTGTGGTAGTGTTTTAATACAGTAGAGGGTGAAGAGAATTTACAAATTGCTCCTTTTCGTGTTTATTAGCATCTTTCATACTGTCTCGCCCGTTTTGGAATTGGGGTTGTAAAAGACGCAGTGGGTAAGGGTGACAGGACCCGCGACTCCCCAGGGCGTCCTAACAACAGAACTGGGTGGAGTGGCCGACGTCTGGCTAAATCCTAAACACACAGTATAAAAGTGACAGGTGGGCGTCTTTTGTGAGCTTACCTGGTGGTATGGTGGGCACTCCGGTCATCGAGGGCTTCAGTGACTGCAGCCGGGCAGACTCTTAACTCGTGCCTGTCAATGATCTCCTTTCTTGATTTTGGAATTCTTGCTTACCTGTTTTTGGTATTCAGAAGGACCTGGCAGAATGTTTTCTGGGGAAACCGTTTTTAGCACATTCAGGTGCAGTCGGTCTCTTTGGGGCTGGGTATCAACGTGAAAAATGGCCAACTTATCCTTTAAGACCATTAATTGAGAAGACTGGGATGCTGAACATATGTTAAGATCGTCAAGGGGGCTTTGAAGAGCTAGAAAATACTAATCAAAATCCTTCTGCTATATTGTAAGATGTCGTGGTGGTGGCATCATTTCTCTTCCTGGTCGTTATAGCGTACCCTAGTAGTCACACCATGTTAGTGTCCCAGCTGGGCATTGCGGCTTACTATTGGACTACACCCTTGTCCACTCGCCTCTCATCGATCTTTCATTTGAATTGAAGCAAGGAGTTTATTGACAGGCACTGATTAAGCCACCACAGCCCTCCGGACCCAAAAATGGCCACTCTGGATAGCCCGGCCCCTTGATTTCGTCCTGGTGGGTGTTAGCGAGCGTGCCACCGTGGCACTGAGAACTCAATAAAAGTGACAGATGGTGGATTAACCTCTAACGTCGGGTACACAGTATAGCAAGCAGCATTCGCCCAAAGCCATTCACCTTGCAGCACCATGTCCAAGTTGTGCAGAGCGTCGCGGACGTCCTCGGACTGGCTCCGGCCCATCATGCTTTGGGAGATGTTGTAGTTCACCACCTTCTTGCTGTACCCTGAAATCCAACAGGAAAAGAAAGCGTGCGAAGGGCATGACGTGCTGTACACAAACAAGCGAGAGTCGGACTCGATCCCGCACCCTGTCCACCTGTGTGTGTTTGAGAGGAGGAGGCGGGAAGAAGAGGAGGAGGAGGAGGAGGAAGGCGAAATGCTCATGCTGACCATGAAAAAGAGCATGCTGTTTAGTAGGCCACATGGTAGTGGGTGAGTAAGGAGGTAAGATGGACCAAATGTGAATAGCCTACAGTGTCACCAACCAATTCACGCCCGCCGTGCAGCCGCCCCCGTGCAGAACGACACACTCCTGACCAATCAGGAAAGGGAAAGTCAGCTCGCCGTGTGAGGGGGACTGTAATTAGTGAGGGCAGACCCCATGATCTGGTTACAACGATTAGGTTTTAGAGCTGAGCTCGGTGGGGATGAGGGATGTACGAGGATGATTAAGGGATTAGTGATCGAGAGGAAAGACATGCATTCCAGTTTGAGGGGCCCCCATTATACCTAGGTTGTCCGAGAACCCCAAAGGTTCATCAGCCATGACGATAGAGTCCCTCATGCCATCATTTCCATAGTACCCTTTCAGTTCAGTGCGCTTCCTGAGAATCACGTCTTCCATCCTGTGAAGGCTCCTGCCCGAGATGTCTGGAGGAGATGGCAAGACACAAGACAGCAACAGGGTCAGAGTGGTGGCACAGCGCTGCAGGGTCCACCGTGTGGGCTGACGTTCAGGATCCACCCTAGTCAAGACAAACTGTACAGTTCCTGACACCCCACCCCACTCTAACTCACATACCCCAGGATGGACCATTATTATGCTGTGCCTCGTCATGTAGCTCAGCGCATGCAATCACAATGATGAAGACCTTCATCAGCTGGTAGAGCAGCCTCCTCACCTCACCTGAAGCATCCAGCATCTGAGGAGTCCTGTGCTGTTGTGGAGCGTGCCAAGGGCATGTGTGGCATTGTAGCACCTGTTCCCTGAGCTCCAGTTGGAGGGGGTGTCAGCGTCACCAATATCAGCTGGCACAAGTAATGACGTGATTGCTGTTACGACGAATCGTATGGGACATTATAAACATTGAGGGGGTCAGGTGTTTACCTTTCCGACAAGCCAGTCATCACGTACAGCACCCTCAGCAAGTCGTCTACCAGCGCTACGGGTCACGGGTTGACCCAGCGCACCGAGCCGTGACGTTTGTCTGTGATGCCAAGATGAATGTCACTATTTACAGTTAACAAAAGCAGCGTCACACTCGCTAGGTGCCCTTATTGCAATACGTGTGAAGTCAATCGCTGCGATTACGTTAGGAAAACCTCGCCCCGCTTAGCCAGATGTACAATAGACATGTCTGGAGACAACCGGGAATTCAATTTTACTTAAATGTGGGTGGGAACGATTGACGGCTCACCGAGTGTCACATTTCTAAACCAATCCGACGCCTCGTGAAAGGCGGGGCTCAAAGTGGGGCGGAGATTTTGAACTGCCAAGAGTAATGGCGTGCAACCTTCGAATTACCATGAACGGTCTACAGCTGAAAAAAACGGATAAAAAGCCCCCGATTCAACACGTAAATGGTCCTGAAGACGGCGAATGGGGAGTCGAGAAGGCAGGAAGATGGCCGTCTTATTGGACAGGTGGAGGCCAATGACGTAAAAGACGATTTCATTCTCTTCCATGTCGACTGGTTGCTGGAAAGAGTTAAATTGGGAATAGGAGAAGAATTTCCAACATCCTTAGAATGTATTCAAGAACTAAGAATTGAGACGTGCAGATAATCAACTGGGGCATCCGTAGACCAATATTCCTCCTAAATATGGGTTATAAATACCGGTCGATGGAGACGACCATACTGGCTATTGCTAAACTTCTTGACGTATCGGTCAGGACCATTAGAAGAAGAACGAAACAATGCGATGTAAGGCAAGCAAACCACATCACTTAGACAATTTAATATAAGAGTAAACGCCTTCAGTAACGTACACGTAATCACTTTTCGGTTAATCACTCCACGTTGACGAAACTTGCCGTCAGAACACAGAACTGCTCAGAAGTGACCCCCAACTGTTGACGCCCCTGATTGGTCATTGATTAACGTGTAGTCTTAACATTGAAACGCGATACACATGGAGCAGCCGCTAAGCGAAATGCAATACGTTTGCCTCGCTTTCAGTTACGACACGCGATCTACGGTCATGGATGACAGCGCAGTACACCGTCGTGTTTCGTTTTCAACTGACGCAAAAACTGCCGTAGTGAAAAGCAATCGATCGTTTGCTTGATGCCATGCAGCCATGCCAATTTGATCTGCACCTTGTGCACGTGCAGTGCCCTTAACACGTTGGATATCATTCAGTTTTTGGCACAAATAATCGTCCATAAACGAGCGTTCAGCTTCGGCCTCCAATACTGAGACGTGACAACTGGGGGCCGATACAAACTGAGGGCAAGTTCTTCAGGGCAAATACACAACATTGGACCTCAAGTCTCTTACATCATATTACAGGGACCCTGGGGTCTGGACCTGATAGGGACACGTTCTCCAGCAAGCCGCGGATGGTAGAGGGGTGAGGACGCCTGCAGAAGTCACAATTTATTACACGTCTCCCTGCTGTGGAGAACTATTGGTCTATGAGTGAGGACCCTGGACTTGTGTCAGCTCACAGAACCAGGGGATACGGGTTGCTGGGTGAGTGGAGTGAGCTGGGCCGTCTTAACGCATGGGCACGCTGGGCAGTTGCCCGGAGCCCCCATGCTAATTTATATATGTTGTGATTTGCTGAGTGGTCGCCGTGTCCTGCTTTGCCCGGTGGGTCTATAATGCTGTTAAGACGGCCCTGGGAGTGAGGTGGATCTGGGGGGGGAGGGGCATTTGTTTGTGAGATGAAGCAGCTGGGAGCGCATGTCACCACAGAAGACCTGGCAGCGCTGAAGAAACCAAACGTCCCTCACAGGGCCACACTGTCAGTCTGGTATCAGAAGGCCTAAACCATTCCTCCATCACTTGCGCCCGACAAGACCTTACAATATTCATCACTTTTGAGGTGTAATATGCTTGTCACGTCATCGCACGTTACTAACGGCTCGGTGATATGAATTATTGTCCATGTGAGTCGTCGCCTAGCTGGTTTGGCTACCGATGGTGTCGACATGTCCCGCATTCTTCAAAATGTTGGATACGGGTGGGTCAGAGATGCCGTAAATTTACGGACGTTCGCCCATCCAGGTTTCTTTTATAAATCCCCACGTTTGCGTGGAAAGTTACGTTCGTGCATACGCACGTATTATAAATCTGACCTCGGAACATTATGGTCCTCCATGCCAGTAGGTGGCGGATCAATGACTCCTCATCTGAGATATGGTATGACAGAGAGATGGCATGGGATGGGCCTACTTGTGTAGCGGGAGCCACTAGGGGGAGCTCCGTCAGGACGAATTGAACTCAGAGCCGGGAGGAAAGAGGACAGGAGAATCTGACAAGACTCTAAGATTTGACCCAGCCGACCACGTGTGCAAACTCACTGTGCTACAGGGTGCTGCAGCCTACCTCAGCAATGCAGGATCGGGGTGCCAGTCCATCAGAGGGGACACTCAGGCGATATGACTGGGCAGGGATTTGAACCTACTGTGTGCCCCTGGAGCAGCGAGGCGAGGCAGCGATACAAACCACCATGCCACCCTCTTGCTTATCACCCAGGTGTCTTCAGTGGCCTTTTGTCAGGCTAGAACCGGGCAGCCCACGGCACCCACCTTGGCCAGGCTGGAACATGCCGGCATACCCCTTGGTCACGGTGGTCCCCGCCTCTTCCTCCAATCATGTGGGTCTCGGTGTGCATGCTCGGGCTGAGCTGCTGAATGTGTTTGGTGTGCGTCGTCCGCGTCAGGGAGCCTCCCCCGGAGTAGAGGAAGCTTTGGTCCCACTTGCCGTTCATCAGTTGGTCTGCAAGAAAGTCAAGGAGATGAAAGGTTTTATTGAAGGGTCTACCAGTAGTCGGCCTCCAGAAAAGGCAGAAGAACCCAAAAAGGAAGGCACAGAGAGGAGGCATCAACTGCTGAATGAGTGAGTGGCCAGTTGATGGCAGCAAGACCCTCACGTGCACCACTAGCCACCCAGTTCTGCCAAAAGAAGAAAGGAGCAGGGAGCTCTGCAAGATGGAGGGAATGAAAGGTGTGTTGGGGGGGGGGGGGGCCTGGAGCGCTGAGGTGCAGGGAGAGAGAGACGTGGCAGGCCAAGCCCAGGGGGGGACACATGCGTCTAGCAGGGAGTGGGACGTGTCTTCACCTTGCTGAGGGCCTGTGGTAGTGGTCCTACCAGTCCAGCCGGGCCTAGGGGTGCTGCTGCTGATCAGACGGCCAGGTTCCAGGTCCCCATTGGTACTGCTCTCAGCGTCCGAGCTGGACCACCGGGGAATCACATCTGCCGGCAACTTCCAGGACACCTTGCGCAGGTCCAGGTCCTCACCCACCAGCTGGACATACTTGCATCTGGTGCCTTTCGGAACAATTCAAGCACTGATGTTGGTAGCGCTCCCCACAATGCAAGGTTAGACATCGGCTCACTTCAGTTCCCGGGAAGAGACGGGAGCCTCAACCTGTCCCCCGAAGAGAGCAACGCCAAAGCAGAAATGAAACTGCCATGCGCATGCAGGCAAAAAGGGAGCCAGAGAAACCACGAGTCAGAAGCTTGACACACAAAGAGGATCGAAAACAGCGCCACCTAGTGGAGGAAGACTGCGCCGTTTCCCATCATTGCATTGACCAAGCCCAGTACTTTAGGAACACTTGTGGAAAAACTCAGAAGGAAAAGCATAAAGACACACCGGTGCTGCCACCTAGCAACCTCTAACAGTAACTGCAGCTCACAAATGATTTACATAATAGAAAAGCAAAAATAGGGTGGCACGGTGGCGCAGTGGGTAGCGCTGCTGCCTCGCAGTTAGGAGACCTGGGTTCACTTCCCGGGTCATCCCTGAGTGGAGTTTGCATGTTCTCCCCGTGTCTGCGTGGGTTCCCCCCCACAGTCCAAAGACATGCAGGTTAGGTGCATTGGTGATCCTTAATTGTCCCTCGTGTGTGTGTGGGTGTGTGTGCCCTGTGGTGGGCTGGCGCCCTGCCCAGGGTTTCTTTCCTGCCTTGCGCCCTGTGCTGGCTGGGATTGGCTCCAACAGACCCCCGTGACCCTGTAGTTAGGAAATAGCAGGTTGGATAATGGATGGATGGATGGAAAAGCAAAAATGCAAATGGCTCTGCAAAAGAATATCTTACATAAAAAAATTTAATTGTTAAATGTAAATTAAAGTTAATGCAAGTTCATACATATTTTTCAATTTCTTATATTACCCAATTCAAATATTTTCATGCATCGCTTATATGGATGCGAGTCATGGACGCTATCAGTGACCTGAGATGAGGACTGGACTCCTTCATGTGTGTCTCTTCAGACCGCTGGTTTGACTTTGTGTTGCTCATGGAGTCCCGATTGAGGCAAATGACCTCATCGTGAGGGAGCGTCAGTTATGGCACTACAGCCATGTGGTGTGATTACCCGAGGGTGATCTGGCTCACTGTTGAGGACCCGAGTGGCTGGACCAAGTTCACAAAGTCGCACAGTGCCCGAAATAAAAAAGAAATCACATATCAAAGTCTCCGTGAAAAGGCGACTCGCAGCGGACCATCTGAGTGTCATATGAAAGCTTATTAGGGTACAGACAAAAAAAAAATAGGCACACACTGGGAAAAAAGCACGAAATGTCAACTTTAATCTCGAAATTTCCACTTTAATCACGTAGTTTATTTTGCCATTAAAGTAGAACATCATCAACTTCATCTTAAAATCATTTAATTTACTAGTTTCTCAAATCCCATTGTAACTAAAGTGGCGCATTAAATGCTTTGTTCTGTATTTGATCATCTATGTGCTCTGTGTGTGAATCACTACCTGCTTCTTAAACGGGCTTTCTCTTTCTCCGACAGGACACATAATCCATTACATTCGTGATATTACAGCTCTCTGAATAATTAGAATACTGAGATGTATACGTGATATCTTTTTCATGATGATAGGAATGAAAACATGTTATTAAACATGGGAACACGGTGGCACAGTGATTGTTCATATCTCACGCAAGAGGCTTGCTGCGCCATGCGCGACCTTCGATGAAATAATTTATTACAGCAGTACTGTCTCTTTCAAACGTTCTAACCTCCAATTCCTGTCCTTACTTTTCTTTCTCCAAATTCCCAATCGCCACACAATCAGCTCTGTAATAGACGTTAAGCCATTTGTAAGCTTAGAACGCCGATTCTTCAAAACTTTTAAGGAACATTGAAATATCTTTGTAGTACATGTTTAATTATTCTATCCGTCTATCCTTCCAGTGTCGCGTCAGCACCAGCAAGAATACAACACAAGGCAGGAGCTATCCGTGAACTAGCTAGCGCTGCGGCACCGTGTCCTCACATGTTTAATTATTAACAATACAGATTATTTAAATGAAGTTAAAGTTTTATCTGTATAATATAATCAACATATTTTGCTGCATTTCATCTTAAAAATTATATCGTCATCATATGTAAATACGCGCTTTATAAAGTGGCGCAGGTTGTGTAATATTATAACTGTAGTGTAAGTTTACAGTGAGGTGATTGTACTTATAAGTACAGACAGTTCTACAAGGAGCACTTGATGGACTGATTAAGTGCGTTTAGAGTTCTTGGGATGAAACTGTTTCTGAAACGCGAGGTCCGTACAGGAAAAGCTTTGATGCGTTTTGTCGTGGTTGAGGTAGTGTGTGCTTGAAACTGTATACCGATAATTCTCTTTCCGATCAGCTGCTGCTGTGATTCCCCACTCAGATACAGTGATATAAATACTCCGAGTGGTGCAGTGAGAGTAATATGGAAAAAGATGATCCGCTGTGGCAACCCTTAACGGGAGCAGCTGAAAGAAGAAGAAGATGCAGTGAGAGTTACAACGCTAAAGCAGTTATGGTATTTGGAATACTATGGCTATTCCCGGGACCATTATATTGCTGCAGGTTAATTACAATCAGATGCATTACACTAATAAACAATATGCAGTTAATTTCAGTGTATTTATAAAGCCGCGTCAGGAATGTGGGTCTAAGAAAGACCACACAGGAACAGTAGCACTGCTTTGACGCTGGGTGCTGCCAGTCTGCAAAACCGAGCAGAGAAATTGCGTACGCCAAGGAATGAGGTACCGTGGAAATGTGCGTGGCTTTACGCCAAGTTTAGGTTTTATACATCGCAATTTGAGCGTGGAAACATTCGTACGCAACATTTCTGTGCGTACGCACCGTTTATACATGAGGCCCCAGGAGAGCAGACTAGAAACGCGATCGATGGACCCCGAAATGCTTAACCAGACATCAAAATCAAAAAAAGGAAACTCAGAAAGAAACACGAAGATCGCACACAAAAAGTCTTTGTATTTATCAAATCTCGAATATCAAGAAACAGCTCGGCTCATGTGACCTCTATGCCGTCTCAATGCATTATGGGATTGTTTTCATTGAAACATGTGACGCGAACAGCCTCAAATAGTTGGCTAAACAAAATGGCGTTGAAAATGGTGCTAAAAAAACATTCCCAATCGGGACGCTAATAACGGAAATGGATTCTCCGTGCATGAAAACCGTCAAAAACACGTATAACATAATTTAGAAACACATAGACAGTTCTGGAATTATTTCTTCTGCTTCTTTCGGCTGCTCCTGTTAGGGGATGCCACGGTGGATCATCTGTCCGCATATTGATTTGGCAAAATTTTACACCGGATGCCCTTTCTGGAATAATTATAGAAAATGTCAATAGTGACAATATAAAGAAATTAAAATGTCAAAAATCGACACGTCCCGACTGTCATTTTCTATTATTCTAGGAACATATGGAGTACAAAACAAAATCAATTACAGCAGAATGATGTAAAATTGCAGATGCTCAAGGGAAATGTAAGTTGCTAGCAATTTCTCCGGGCTGCGCCGATGGCCTTAGCGGTGACAAACATCAGTGTGAAAACTCAAAATGACTCACCTTCGTCTGAAACGCTGGGCCTCTGGCTGCCCGTTGGAGACCGCAGGACATCGTTACTGTACATGAGGAAACTATCGTAGCCTTCGCCGCCTTCGGCGTCCACGATGGGGATGTCGGGAATGATGGGGACTGACGGAGAGAAGAGAGACAGAGACAACATGAGAATGGATCTGAGCCGAGGCCTGCAGGGTGGAGACCGCCACTTACTCGTTTTGTGCCTTGTTTCATTTATTTGGTTTCATGATGCCCTGCAGGACCACCAGGGTGACTTCTGGTCTGTGCCTGGAGTGGATATCGCTGATGCATGCAGAATTTGGAATACGGACTGAACTGTTTTTGAATGACAGTGACATTCGTGTCTCTGGTGACTTTTCCTATGAAATCAGTAGACGGACTGGATGAAGGAAAGGACGAAGGTCCAAGTCTTTAGAGTCCTGGTGCTCCCTGTTTGTGAGACATGGAGGCTATCCAGTGACCTGAGACGAAGACTCAACTCCTTCATGTGTGTCTCCTCGGACCACTGGTTTGACTTTGTGTTGCTCACGGAGTCCCGAATGAGCCCCATGACCTGCATTGTGAGGGAGCGTCAGTTACAGCACTACGCCCATGTGGCGTGATTACCCGAGGGTGATCCTCATTGTTGAGGACCTGAGTGGCAGAACCAGGCCCACGTAACACCTGGCTGCGGCAGATAGAGGGTCATTTCCGGGGGGATCTGGAGCACGTGTCTGACCTGGGGGGGGTTACCAACCAAGATCCCAAGCTGTTTCTTCATGTGATGGGTTTGGCAACGTGCTGTACCAGTGCGTGCTCCCCCAACCTGACCTGTTTTTGAAGGCTAACTGAGGTTAAGGTGGAGAATGGGAGGATGTCATCCTACTGCCCACCAGACATATCACATAGTGTCGTATTTAAATATCCAATGGAGGCTGGTTGGACTGATAGAGAAAATACTCTTCATCCCCAGTTCACTTCGTCAACAGAACAAAGACACCTCTGGAGGACACCAAGTGAGATGTTTTCCTTGCCGCATAACAATTCTTTGCTCGGACAAAGAGATACAAAAAGCACAAAACAGTGCAAACGTCGCTTCGGAATAGTTTGGGTATCACCGTGTGGTCACGTAGGCACCATACATAGGAAGAGGAAGGCCGTGTGCTCCATGGTTCCTCTCTCAGGTGGGCGTCAGCATATCATAATCTCTTGGACCAATAGCGTGAGTCTTCCACATTCGACTCATACGACCGCCATTATAACATACCGGAAATTATACGGTAAAATCAAGGCCCGACTTATCCGCGGGAGAACTAAAACCCGATAAGCTGAATAATAATAATAAGAGTGAAAAATAATGAACGGAGCAAACCATGGAAACAAAAATAAAAAAATAAAATAAATGTAACCCAAAAAAGGTCCTGGCAGCCATTAAACAGGGTCCTGCCTCTGACTTACTGGACAATGGCCGCTTGGGCTGTGTGGCCAGATTAATGGTGGCTTCTCTCTCAGGGCCCCACCCTGCCCCATTGCGTGCTCTCACGGTGTAGCGGTAAGGCTGCGACTCCATGAGGTTTTCAATCAGGATCATTCTCTTCTTGGGATTATCAATTCGGACCGTCTTCGTGGGTCCATTTGGCTCTGCAAAAAGAGGAGGAGAAAGAAAGAAAGATGAAGCAGATGTCCCTAACTGTTGTCACACGTGCGCATGAGGGACAGTTTAACGGCGGAGGAGTTGGTAACTCTCCACCAATCCAGGGGGTGGCGCTGAGTGTGATAACATTCTTCTCTCTTTTCCTTCTTCTGCAGACGGGAAGATTGACAGCTCCCCTGCAACGACATCACTTCCGTGTTTCCGTCCGCCTCGACCCGCCTCTTCCTGCCCGCCAGCCATATGACTGGAAGATCCGCCATCTTGGACAGTCTGAATAGCAGAAGACTCGATTTTGCGTTTCCCACTCTTTATTTTGATTAAATGCTATTTCGATTATGTGGGGTTTGCCCACGGGTGCCTTAACACTTATTATCTTATTACACTGTACCCACAGTTACCTTGAGCTGAAAAAGACCCCCTTTGACTGTGCCATTCGGCATGCCACGCACAGATGAAAGTAAACTTCAGTAATGGTGTAGCGATTTGATTACAGACTGCCGTGACTCTGCTAGGCTATCAAACAATCCCTTGTCTTCTGTTAGAATGTTTGGGCAGCCCATTGAAAGGTAGCTTAGCTGGGTACGGCGCGCCAACCCCGTGCCCCTGGGCAGGAGCGCAGCTCTCGAAGGAGCTCTTGGCCTTTGCTAAGGTAGTTTGAACTGTAGACCTTTCTTTGGTAGAGGTTCTGGTGCTGTCCAGGTGAGGGGGGGCAGCTTGTAGCCCCTGCTTGTTATATTATAGACAGGTGCTAACCCCCCCCCCCCCCAACTCGGACTTATCCTTCAGCCTCCCCCTCTTTCACCGGCTGGGGGTTCAAATTCAGGTATTACATCAGTTCATTATTCGCCGTTTTTGTATGTAAGCTGCCTGTGTGATGTTCCATGTGTTTGGTGGGTGGTTCCCCAGGAGGCGGGGCCACCTGTCTCCGCCCTATAAATCTGGAGGGTCTCCCACTCCCATCATTTTGGCCCATGCCATTTCCCGTTTGCTGTTATTATTTGAAATATTCTGCGGAATCAAACCTCGAAAAGCAAAGTCCGATTCGGAATAAACGACGATGGGTGCCGATGACTTTGGGTTATTCCAGAGATAATTGTGAGTTCTCCTATTTCCGTGAAGAGGTGACCAACAAATCTCCACCTCTCTTCGTGCCACTTTTCTCTTGTCTTGATCTTTCCGTCACGGTATAATTCACAGGTTCAAGCTATGAGTTGCATTTCTACAAAGAAGGCGCCCCCTGCTGGACCCCGGGGTGCACAGATAAACCGAGGCTAATAATTTAAGAATCTCCACGATCAACTTGTCCACCATTTTAAAAGAACCTTAGAGGTTAAAGACACGTTTTCACAATGAAACACATGAATACATGTTGTGACAAAATATACGAGAAAGTGAGACGTTCCAAAGGGGGGAATGGCAGTAACCCAAATCTGCCATTTATCTTATAACACGTGAGGAGCTTTCTATGCTCTCTTTCACTTTGTCAGAACTGTAGCCACCTTCCCTCTTTGCTTTAGAATACACGGCAACTCCCAGATACGGTATGGGCGCTCTGCCTCTTACTGTTGTCCTCGTCTATGGGTGTGTAGGTCACTTCATAAGCTGTGATGTCCCCGTTGGTCTCGGCAGGTTCTGCCCAGCTCAGCTGAGTCACGGTGGAGCTCATTACGTTGAAGGCCAAGCGTCCGGGCTCACTTGGAACTGTGGACAAAGAAAAAAAAAAATCACACATTTAAGGTTTTTCTAACTTTCAGGATTATATATAAACTTCTCGTTGGCCACGTGGCAGTCTTATCTTGTTCAGCTCTTCCGTTCCCTCACGTTAAGGAAATCGAGCGCAGCTTACCGTCCTCTAATGTGCGGCAGTGCACGACGTCCGAGTAGTGGCCTTCACCCATTGAATTGTAACCGCAGACGCGCATCTCGTAGTCGCAGTAGGGGTAGAGATTGTTGAGGTCCACCGCGGGGCTTTTACATTCAACCTGCTGCTCTGAATCCGGATCACCCTGAATCCAGTACCTGACCTGCAGAAACAACAAATATCTGAGTGACACCTGCCATGTTCTTAGCTCTCCCGTTGCTTCATTTCTTGCTTCATCACCTTTCACATAAAAAACAGGAATTCCTATTGGAAACGATTGTGTCTCCTAAAATGTATCTGCTGTGAAAGAACCAGGGGGTGTCAGTGAGCCCCAAACCCCTCAAACGCGATCACACCGAGTCCCGGATTCAAATATTGTTGTGACAATAGGGGGCGCTGTCACACCTCCAAACCCGCAGACAATACGTCCAAACACCAGGTAAAAGTCTAAGAAATTAATTTATTATAACAATACTGTGCACAAAGCACCTCCACTATACACAATAATAAATCAATAATAAGCACAATAATCAATAAACACAATCCTCCTCTCCACCCAGCAGCTCTGTCTCACTCCCTCCCAACTCCGGCTCAATCTGCTGGGGTTTCCCACAATCCTTTTAAAGTCACTGACCCAGAAGTATTCCATCTCTGGGTCAAACACCTTCTTCAGGTGTCCCGGAAGTACTGCGGGTTTCTGTCCTCGTGACTCCTAAGTACTTCCGGGTTAACGTCACCGTAATAGTCCCCGGGTTCTTGGTGAGCTCCCCCTGGCGGCACCCACGGTACCCAACAGGGCTGAAGAACTGGACTCCATGTCCCATGCTGCCCGGCGGGAATCTGGGGAACCATTTCCGTCCAGGGGAGCTGCCATCTAGCGTCCCGGGGGGATGTAGTGCCCTAAAAAGGCTCTTTCTTTTAGTTGAGGGACGTCCCGGCCAGACTGAAACGCCGGCTGTCCATCACATTGTGCACACTCATCCAGAAAGCGAACAAAGTAACAGCACAAAGAGTCTCTTCTGTCTCAGTCTCTCCTTAATACCTCACTGCCCACCCAACTCCGACTCGTTTGGGTAAGGGAGTGCGCTCCCATTTATTAAGGACTTGGGAGTGCCTGATGGAAGTACTTCATGTGAAAGTCCATTACATCAGGAAGGTTGTTTCCCTCTTGTGGCACCCAGTGACCCCACCAGGGTTGCTCTGCCAGACTACGTCTCCCGGCATATTCTTGCTGCCTTCCCACAGGGCACCGATGTCTGGGGCCGCTGCTATCTAGCGTGTTGGTGGAGTAAAAAAGCCCCCAGTGACATCTTCCCTCTTCAGTGGGCTGTCCGTCCGTGCATTCGGGTCCGTCCTTCCGGGTCTGATTCCTTTCTCCTCCCCGGCCTGTCTGTCCACTAGGAGTCTCCTGTCCAGGTAAGGAATCATCCCCTCTTCTGGCCGGGATGCCCATCCTGCCCATATGGTATCTACACTCCTCGAGGTCACCGTTGATGGAGACCTCAAACCAATACTGTGGACTGCCTGGCTTGAACCACAGATATCTTCACCGCCAGCATTATGTTGTAAATTCTTGACATTTTCTTCCATACTGAGAGACTGGCCACGTCCCTTATGGTCCACACATTCTGTAAAGGAGCAGGATAATGGAAGGAACTGCACTGGCTTACTGTACATCCAAGACAGGACCAAAAGGATATGCAGGGTGAGCCAAAATGAAGTTCCCCATTTCTCAAGGTCATTGCGCGAGGCAGAGGCAGCCGAGTGGGTTGGCGTTTGGGGGTGGTCCTTTGACAGGTTTTCAGTTGGCCACATGCCTTGGTCTGGTGTGCCCTGTGCTTTCGCTGTCTAAGCGTTCTTCAAAAACAACGAATCCGTCACCACTACGCGACACGCCTTCCGAATGCAATTCAGCATTCCTCCTAACAGTGACGTCCCAAATCGGAAAACAATTCCTCAATGGGTGACAGACGGGTACAACATTGAACAGAAAATCTCCAGGCCGTCCTCAGACTGTACGAACACCTGATGTAACGACATCGATTTTGCAGTCTCCTAGACGTTCTGCTCCATTTTTGAGGGCGATTTCGCATGAGCACCTTCATTTCCATCCATATAAAATGATGGTAGCGCAGGAACTCACTGAGAGAGACTGGGAGAGCCTTGAAGAGTTGAGCGCCAACATCCTGCAAACCATTCAATGAGGTGTGTCACATACGCGTGTTTAGGAGGCAACTAAAGGGCTTGAGTGCATGTAATTCCATGCCGGACCAGGGGGTGGCGAAGTGTACTAATTCTCTCTCTTGAGCTCTTGCAGACCATTCTAGGGAAATCCCGCCTGGCTCTGGGGCAGTCAATGATGTCACTTCCGGTTCCGGTCCATGATGACATCACTTCCCCTAATGGTCTTTAAAGCCGCCATCTTGTTGATACTAAGACAGGTCTGTTGTGAGAACATGTTTATGATTTTGAATCAGTTTTGCAGCCGGGAAAAATTACACGGATGGCCGCCCCAAACCTTCGCAATGTCTGATGGTCATTTTTGCTACAGGTGCCATCATCATTCACAGCTACGAGGCCCGTTTCCACTTGAATGGTTGCGTCAATAAGCAAAACCCTTGCTATTGGGCTGAAACCAACCCTTGTGAACTTCATCAGAGACCCCTGCACGGTGAGCACACGTGTTGCAGTTTGCAGAATTTGGCAGCGGTCGCCGTCACTTCAGATCGTCACATTGAAACGCTAGAGAACTGGAGGAAATGGATGTGGTGGATGCCAGGTTTCAAGCTTTGCAGGAGATGTTTCCGGGGAAGCTGATCTCCCTGCGCGGCGATGCTGGGTGGCCTTCACGTTCACCTGATCTCCCTACGTGCGATGTCCTCACCATGAAATCACCGCTATTCCCCTTGAAATGGCCAAACGAGTCATGTGAGCGTTCAGAAGTTGTCTCGAGGAGATGGTGAAAAAAAATCTACTTTGTGTCCCCTTTCTTGTGTCGTAGTGACATTTATTTTGTCTTGTAGTGTTTTTGTAGAATAAACATTTGAAATGTGGTACTTCTTTTTGGCTCACCCTGTATATAACCCAGGGGGGATGCCAGACACATTGGGGGCCTTTACAAAAGTCACCAAAGGTGAGGACACAGGCAAACGTTCTCTCAACTGCCAAAACTGCACATCCAAAAACCTTACATGACTTCAGTCCGGTGGTCCAGATTTCTCGTTTTAATATATTGATTAAGAGAGAGCTGCTGAACAAAACTCGGACCTACAGGGCAAAGAGAGGGCGGAGAACGACACAGCTGCTCTCCCGAATCTGCACCTGGAAGCCTCCAAAAGTCAGGCACTTTATTGATTTTACTTCTGTTTCGAATAAGATCCGGTCCCACCTTTTTAATTGAAAACCTGTTTGACAAATCAAAGTTCCAAAATGAAGTCCAAAGAGTGCTCAGATAACAGAGCAAACGTCACAAACATCCATGTACTTAACAAAAAGAGCAACATACGCAGGAGAAGTCACCACCACGAGCGCAATTTCATGAACCGCAAGGGACTACGGGTGTTGCTCAGCCTTTATAGGGCTGAGGGCGGTCCATTGCAGTGATGGGCGGGTGTGTCCCGCCTCTTGGGGGACCACCCACAAAACCAAAAGGAACATAACAGAAGATAATCAATGATTTTTAATGTAAAAAAAAATAAGTGAGATTCTTGAGCCCCAGCTGGGGGGAACCCTGGATGTAATGTGGCAGACCGCAGGTCCACGTGTTTGAGTAGGAAATGGAAATAAAAACACAATGATACGTGAACAGGAATCATTAAATGAATCACACTTCGTTTTTGTTTTTCTTCAGGCATTTCTTTCTTTCTTTCTTTCTTTCTTTCTTTCTTTCTTTCTTTCTTTCTTCATTTCATATATTTTCCCTCGTTTGTCCCATTTCTTCTGTTCTTCCATTTTCACTTGTGTAATAAACAGCCTCCTTCTTCATCATTTGGGCTCATTGGGTGCCTTGTTGGGGACAGGGATTGCTCGCCAGTGCCCCCTGCTGGACACAATACACTTTTGCTCAACTATTCAACTAGTCACATGCCAGGACCACGAGTGACAGTCGTGCAACATTAACAACAATAATACGAGGAACACCAAACCACCCGCTCTTCAGACGAGGTCCTCCACCTGAAGCTCCTCATGTTTGGGCCCGGCCAGCACTTGGATGAAGCTTGGGTTGCTGCTGGAGGAGGTGTTGGTGAGGCCAGCAGGGGGCGCTTATCCTGTGGTCTGAATGTGGACCCCAATGCCTCAGTGCAGTGACGGGGACGCCGTGCTGTAAAAATGGCACAGTCCTTCAGATGAGACGTAAAACCGAGGTCCTGACTCTCTGTGGTCAAAAAAGACCCCCGGGCATCACTTCGTAAAGAGTAGGGTGTACCCCGACATCCTGGATAAAATACCCACCACAGTCCCCTAATTGCCCCCTTATCTTTAAATTGTCTAGCTCTCTCTCTTACCCCTTCACCACTAATGTCTGGTGAGCATACTGGCACAAGAATGGCAGACATCCCATTATGTAGGTGGGTGCCACACACTGGTGGTGGGTGAAGTGGCTTCCTATTGTCTATGTAAAGCGCTTTGAGTAGCTAGAGAAGCGCGATATGAACGTAATTAATTAATGAATTATTATTATTCTTATTATAACACAACATAATATATTAAAAGCAACACAGGAGCTCATTGAGGCTTTTCTCCAAAGTGCCCTTCACCAGTCCAGCCTTTTGTTCAAATTCCTGGACAAATCCCCCCCGAGACCAGCCCCAGGACCCCCTCCTAGCGCCTTACCTTGTATCCATTGGGCTTTCCAGGTGGAGGGGCCCACGTCATGCGAATGTTCTTGGCGCTTGTGGCCTGTGCATTGACGTTCAGGGGCGCGGACAGACGTCCACTGGGGGAACGCGGGCTGACACTTTGGTTCTGTAATATGGCCTGGGATTCCAGCATATCTGAAAAAGAAATAACTTGTGAGTGAGTGACAGCGGCGGAGCATTTGCCTGAGGTCCCATGGCGTTAGGAGGCCCACGGTGCCTGTACGGTTGTTGTTTCGCAAGGCTTTGACCACCTTAATAAAAAGATCAGTGTCTGTCCAGTTACTGTCTCTCTCTCTGTCACTCCAACAAATGGCGCATCACAAACTTTTGTAGTACTTTATTATTACCCAAGGGGAAATTAAAATGTAAATAAATGTAGCAAATGTAGCAATAAAATGGATTGCAGACAGAGCATCACAAACATTAATGTTGCTTTTACGAATGTTTTACCAAATAGCATATAACAGAGACATATGCGTTGCATTTATCACTCCAACAGATGGCGCATCACAAACATTTGCAGTAATGCATTAAAATTACTGCAAATGTCTGTGAGTTTTCATTTCAGGGTTTATAATCTATTGGAATGCATTTTGTAATGCATATAGTAATAAAGCTGCGGTGGGTTGGCACCCTGCCCGGGATTGGTTCCCTGCCTTGTGCCCTGTGTTGGCTGGGATTGGCTCCAGCAGACCCCCCATGACCCTGTGTTCGGATTTAGCGGGTTAGAAAATGGATGGATAGATATAGTAATAAAGTACATTGCATTTGTCATTCCAACAGATGGCGCATCGCAAACATTTGCAGTAATGCATTAAAATTATTGCAAATGTCTGTGAGTTTTCATTTCAGGGTTTATAATCTATTGGAATGCATTTTGTAATGCATATAGTAATAAAGCTGCGGTGGGTTGGCACGCTGCCCGGGATTGGTTCCCTGCCTTGCGCCCTGTGTTGGCTGGGATTGGCTCCAGCAGACCCCCCGTGACCCTGTGTTCGGATTCAGCGGGTTGGAAAATGGATGGATGGATATAGTAATAAAGTACATTGCATTTGTCATTCCAACAGATGGCGCATCACAAACATTTGCAGTAATAAAATGCATTCCTACCAAAGTTTGTGATGTGCCATCTGTTGGAATGACAAACGCAATGGACAGTTTTCTGTTATATGCCTTTGGAGACTTCACATCCGGGATAAACTTTTAGCACATCATAGCGAGAAAGCCAAGTCGTGCTGGAAGGTTGCCCTTACCTGGTGGCATGATGGAAACCACAGTGTTTTTCCTTTCCCCGATGACCAAGTTAGGACTGGGGTCAAACAGCTCCACCTGAAAGGTCTCGGGTTTAATGGGGCCAGGATGAACGTTCGGATCGATGACGATATTCTTCTCCGTGTCCCCAGGGCCAAACTTGAGTGGACTGGACAGCTCAAAGCGGGAGGCGTTGCGGGTTCGCCAGTGTAAGGTGGCGGGTCCTTCTGGGTTTCGGGTTCGCACCACCGGGATGGTGTAAAGCTGATCCCGCGTGGAGAAAGTCTGAGAGCCTTTCTTAAACATGGCCACTGCAGGCTCTGTGACGAAGATGACAAAACAATCTTAAAACAACTAAGCAGCAGACAAAGGGAGTCAATTAATTAACAGTCAAGCAAAAACGTAACCGAGAAACAAGTTATACCTCAAACAATGAAGGCATTAAGTAACTCATTAATTACTGGGCAGTCATTCCATGTACTAATTAAATAACAGTTTCATTAATTAGGTCTCGGGTGATTAAGTTATGAAGGAAGGAAGTTGTGATGACTCATTCATACTACCTTAAAATAATGAGGGAACTGAGAAACCGCGTAACAGTCACTCAGTTCATTAATCGAGCAAATCGAGGACTTGAGCGATTCAATTATTAGCACTAAAGCAATTGCAAAACTGAGTCGTCAAGGATTGCTAAATGAGTCAATGACTAAGCAATTAGCATTTTTCAATAAATGATCATTCAAAGAAGTAGTGCCATTATTGCATAATTAACAGATTAGCAGATCAGTCTTATAGCAGTTCGTTGAACGAATGGCGAATGGCGTCGCTGAAACAGTCGGGGGTCTGAAGAAGCCACAAACTCCGTCCGTCCAGCAATGGGCTGTTTAACATGTATCTGAGTCACGTTGTTAAATGTACAGCAAAGGAATGAATGATAACTCAATTAGACCCCTGAGTCGTTAAAGAGGGTCAGTGCAGGCCTTTAGACGAACTAACAGTGCAGCGGAAATCCAAGGAGGTTAGAACTTCTTCTTTCGGCTGCTCCTGTTAGGGGTCGCCATAGCGGATCATCTTCTTCCATATCTTTCTGTCCTCGTCATCTTGCTCTGTCACCCCCATCACCTGCATGTCCCCTCTCAGCACATCCATCAACCTTCTCTTAGGCCTTCCTCTTCTCCTCTTGCCTGGCAGCTCTATCCTTAGCACCCTTCTCCCAATCTACCCAGCATCTCTCCTCTGCACATGTCCAAACCAACACCATCTCACCTCTCTGACTCCAAACTGTCCAACCTGAGCTGACCCTCTAATGTCCTCATTTCTAATCCTGTCCATCCTCGTCACCCCCAATGCAAATCTTAACATCTTTAACTCTGCCACCTCCTGCTCTGTCTCCTGTGCCACCGTCTCCAGCCCATATCACATAGCTGGTCTCACTATCGTCCTGTAGACCTTCCCTTTCACTCTTGCTAATACCCGTCTGTCACAAATCACTCCTGTCACTCTTCTCCACCCACTCCAGCCTGCCTGCACTCTCTTCTTCACCTCTCTAGCTCAATCCCCGTTACTCTGTACGGTTGATTGAAACTCGTCCACCTTCTCCAACTCTACTCCCTGCGTCCTCACCATTCCACTGACCTCCCTGTCATTCACGCACACACATGTATTCTGTCCAAGGAAGTTAAAGCTACAGGGTCTTTAAAGCCGAGACACAGTGGACAGGCCACCCCACCCTAAGAGACGCCCCTTTGGACCTACCTGGCGTGTCCGTGATGGTGACGGTGGTCCGTGGATATTTTCCCAGCTTGGCCGCGTATCGCGGGTTGGTCAGGTCCATGACAAACTGCTTTATCTGCTTGTCTGTCAGCAGAGCGTCGCTTTCCGAAAGCTCCAGCAGGTCCACTTTGACATTCTTCTGATTTTCTCCTGGCAGAAAGGTCAGCTCTCCCTCAGTAGATTTGTAGTCCTGGCACAGAGAGGGCGGCACGTTTTTAATGTTTGACATTTCATCATACAAATACACAAAGAAACAAACAAAATGGTGTCACGATTCAAAAACAGTAACAATAATTAAGAGTATTAGGAAAAACGTAAGGTAAAGGGAATAACATTCGCGACCTTGCGCACGCCAAGTTCTTAGAAGTTCTGCAGTCAATGTGTTGTTGATGGCAGCTTTTGTAAAATTTTCAGTAACCAAAACTTGTGTGATAAACATTTTGTTATGCCGCTGTGGGGTGTGTCACGTGTTTTTAGCGATTGGTGGATAGACGTAAATCGAAGCCATGAGGTCAACACCAGAGATGCAGCTTTTGTACTGCGGCACACACGTGCACTCGGGGGACAACTTCATCCGATGGTAATTCCACTCCGAGTCACAGGGTGGCGCTGTATCTAACTGCCCCTTTACAGAGGAAGATCGACGGCTGAAGACCACTGATGTCGCTCCTGGTGATCTGACTCTTCTACCTGCCCAGCCTCATAACTCATCTTACTGCAATCTGAACTACTCACGTTTGTAACAACGCTTTGTGTGGTTGGGGGGGGGGGGGGGGGCGTCACCTGGTGTGCCCCCAACAACTTTATGATCTTTTGTTATCTTCTTTCCATGACTGTTACAGATGGCGACCTTTCAGTAGTCGTGAAAGTTCTGCGCAGGGCTGCTACAACTTTGTGACATCACTCTGGGATCACAAACCATCATGGGACACTGGGAAAAAATGTTTGCCTAAGCCGGCAACAAGGCAATTTAAAGCACAATATTCAATGAAAAAGGTTACCAGTGAACACCGGCACATTTTGACAATCAATACTAGAGACGTTAGATGTGTGATGCTTTAAATCGCCACAACCCAGAAAGCATCCGAGGTTATGGATAAATGAGAACAAAGCATCCGAGATTACGGATAATGTGAACAAAACTCTCCTCATTCATTCATCATTAAAAAGGACCAGAAGAAGAGACGTGAGCCAACAGACAAGCAAAGATTCATAACCAGAAATCGTCAGAGCAGAAAACCAAACCCAAAATCGTTGTCGATATTCATTGCACAAAAGTCGTTTTCGCCAGGAACGCCGACTTCAAACGCTAAACTCTTTGATCTGTTTTTCTTCGTAAACTCAGATGATGAAGAGTTGTCCAGCATGATTTTCATACCACCTGTCTGCTAATGTCACTTCCGGGTCATTTCCTTAGCAACAGGATAGCAAAATGGTGGAACTCATGAAAACAAAAGATGCCATTGGATGCGTTTCCGATCATTTAAATAAGAAAACCATTAAGAAAATCAAAATCTACAGGCCAAAAAAGTTCAACAAAAGAAGAAAATTGTACACTGAGTTTGAAAATAACCAAGTGTGCGACGCTAGCCAGGAGTCGAAAACCGAAACAACCTTTCAGGAAATGACACACTGATGAAGAGAGAGTTTTGTTCTTATTATCCGTAACCTCGGATACTTTCTTGGTTGCGGCACCAGCGATTTACAGCATCAAACATCTGACATTATACACGAGTTGTCGTATGATCGAACGAGAGACATCAAAAAGGTTAGGGGCAGCCACCCGCATATTGTGCCCTGGCTGCAAAATGGGTAATTTGGTGTGAGTTGTTCACAGGTCAGAGTCCAAAACCGAACTGATTTAAGGCTGTAAAGATGGCGGCTTTAAAGGCCGAGACAGAAAGTGATGTCATCTGGACCGGAAGTGATGTCATCGTGTGCACCGGACCTGGAAGTGATGTCATCATGTGCACACTGAGACTGGACGTGATGCCATTTGGACCGGAAGTGCCCTCACCATATGTGCCAGAAAAAAACGGAAGTGACGTCATCATTGGCTGTGGAAAATGGAAGTGACATCATCAGTGGTGCCAGAACCATGCAGGATTTCCCGTGGATGGTCTGCTGAGGATCGAGAGAGAACGTCAGTGCACCTCGCCACCCCCTGGTCTGGTGTGGAATTGCCATTATTCAGGCCCTTTAGCTGCCTCCCATGCGCACGTGTGCCGCCCCACGCACTTCCGGTTACACCAATTTTACAACGTTGTAGCAACAGTAACAAAATGGCGTCCCATAAGCTTGAAAGCTTTTCAAATTTTAAACTACTGCACGTGGAGCAAACTTGTCAAGTTCTCCATATCCAATAGGACGAAAATGATGTAAAACAGAAAGAAAAAATCCAACATGATGACAGCACATTCACTCTGTGCTCTCCTTGGCTGCCTTTCCCTCCGTCAATCCCATTTCCAACGTCGGTTTGCTCAGAAGGCCCAACGCCAGGCGAACATTTTGAACAGGAAGACGAAACCCTGACGTGTCCGCTCCACTCACCTTCTTGTCTTTGGCCGTGAGATCCCGCGTACGGTACGTGACCATCGTGCGGCCATCCTCAATGATCTCCCTCACCACTGGAATTGTCGCCACCTTCTCTTGCCGGCTGTACGTGTAGGACGGTTGCAAAAACGACAGGATGCTCTTGGCTGTGAAAATAAGATGCACGGTCGTTAGGGCACATAACTAAGAGGGGTTCGGCCATGGGAATCCAGCTAGATACGCATTTTAATTGGTTAAGTAATTAGCTAATTGATCTGAAATAAATAACCTGACCAGTAAACAAATACACGAGGCAGTGGATTAACCCTTGACACTTCACACTTCTCTTGGATACGAGTGCAAGAGAAGCCGCCACCGAACGATGGCCCTGCCGCCCATTTGATTTTTTTCATGGGTGATGGTGGGCCTGACCACACCAGAGCACTGCCGCGCTTGTCACCTGTCACTCCCTGTGCGTACACACCGTGTTCCTTGATGACGGTGATGTTGACAAATCGACGTCCAATCTCAGCGATGCCTTGGGGCACCTCCAGGGCCTCGACTCGAAGCTGCTTTTTGTCATCGTCTTCATCCTTGATGAAGAGGGGCACCCGCACGTCCACATTCTCCACACCCTCCTGGAACTCGACCAGGCCCTGAGCATCTTGGGGACAAGAGAGGCTAATGTTCATTAAATGGTAATAGCGGTGTAGTGAAATGTCAAAAATGGAGGGAAAAGGACAACTTCAATGTCATTTTTAAAAGTTTGAAATGTAAACCAGTCATTGTCTTTACTTGGAATTAGTGACCTTAGACTATTGGCATCATGAATAAAAACAGTCTGCAATCAAATGACGCCAGAAAAGCGTAACGCATAGCGAGACTTGCGTCACATGCCTCAGACTGTCACTTTCACAGTAAAGTCCCACTGGCTTCGTAGCAGCAGCTCATCAGGTCCACCGGACCACTCACCTTTGTCAGACGCCACGGTGTAGTAACCCGGGACAACCTTCAGGTCGTTGAACCTGCCCAGCTGGACCTGCTTCTCAGTCAGCTTGACAATGTCTGGCTGAGCCGAGCGAGGGGCAGAAAGGACCGTGTCCACGATGGCGTGGTCCTGCCTGTGAGGGAGGAAAGAAAGAAAGAAAGAAAGAAAGAAAGAAAGAAAGAAAGAAAGAAAGAAAGAAAGAAAGAAAGAAAGAAAGAAAGAAAGAAAGAAAGAAAGAGCTCTATGAATCTTTTCTTGGATTTTTTGAAAAGAGATTCATGTAGAGAAGTAGGTAGGCATCCTATGGTGTCTCCCAACCTCTGAGTGTCACAGATGATGACTTAACTAACATCTGTCTGTTTGTCTTATGGCATTTTCTCTATTTATTTATCTAGCATTGAGAGACCCTAATCTATTCATCTACTGATCATACCTGGCATCCCTCATATCTATCAAGGTATGTTTCATATCTATTTTGCAATGTTTTCACTTGGTCCATGTGACCACAGCCAAGGACATTACTCCATATTAGCAGACAGGAGGTGTCTGTCACTGATGCCTTTCATTATTCGCTTGTGAGTCAGCCCTGAGAATATCGACTTTAAAAACTCAACATATACAAAACCTACTGCATTTGTTCCTCAGTGCCTACATTTGACATGAAAACAGCAAAAGTGCTACACTTAGCTTGTGTTTTTTTAATGTTGGCCTACACTGCCAAATACAAACAGCTGAAGGAATCCCATGGGAGAACACAAAATCATGATGGGGTCTTCAGCAATGAACTGGGTCTGTCAGGGGAGCAGGAGAGATTGGCCTTTACATGGCCAGCAGGAATGTCATTTGCCTTTCCTTCATTATATGATAGCCCACCAAAAGATCTATCTATCTATCTATCTATCTATCTATCTATCTATCTATCTATCTATCTATCTATCTATCTATCTATCTATCTATCTATCTAATCCTGCCAACTACGCTATCTATCTATCTAATCCTGCTAACTACGCTATCTATCTATCTATCTATCTATCTATCTATCTATCTATCTATCTATCTATCTATCTATCTATCTATCTATCTATCTATCTAATCCTGCCAACTACGCTATCTATCTAATCCTGCCTACTATACCAAATTCTATCTATCTATCTATCTATCTATCTATCTATCTATCTATCTATCTATCTATCTATCTATCTATCTATCTATCTATCTATCTAATCCTGCCAACTACGCTATCTATCTATCTAATCCTGCTAACTACGCTATCTATCTATCTATCTATCTATCTATCTATCTATCTATCTATCTATCTATCTATCTATCTAATCCTGCCAACTACGCTATCTATCTAATCCTGCCTACTATACCAAATTCTATCTATCTATCTATCTATCTATCTATCTATCTATCTATCTATCTATCTATCTATCTATCTATCTATCTATCTATCTATCTATCTAATCCTGCCAACTACGCTATCTATCTATCTATCTAATCCTGCCTACTATACCAAATTCTATCTATCTATCTAATCCTGCCAACTACGCTATCTATCTAATCCTGCCAACTACGCTATCTATCTATCTATCTAATTCTGCCAACTACGCTATCTATCTATCTATTCCTGCCAACTATGCTATCTATCTATCTATCTAATCCTGCCAACTACGCTATCTATCTATCTATCCCTGTCAACTATGCTATCTATCTATCTATCTATCTATCTAATCCTGCATACTATCTATCTATCTATCTATTCATTATATAGTGCCTTTACTGTCTGTCTGTCTGCCTGTCTCTCTGTGTATCACCTTTCATATCCAACTAGTGTATATAATGTTATATAGTGCCTTTCATATTATCTATCTATCATACACCGTGCCTTACACGTCTATCACCCAATATGAAGGTCTCTTTCATAAATTTGTCTTATTTTCTAGAATGCTTTTAATATCTTCCTCTGCTATATAGTACCTTTCTCCCGTCTGTCTTTTCCTTTGTCTGCTCTGACATTGTCTGTTGTGAGTGATTATGGACATCGACTACGTGACAGCACAGCAAATAAAGGAATTCCAAGAGGCCAGTGAGGTGGGCCTAATACTGCGATGTTATTTGCAGTTTTGTCACATGCCAAGTAAATGAATGGCAAATCTAACTGTTTGGCAAGCTAAAGTGGCTAAGCAGAGACCCAAACCACATGTTTACTTTAGACAGAATGTTACCGTCCGTCCGTTACACTGTTTTACGTACCTTTTTCCTGCATTTGACTGCAACCTAAAAAATGAAGAAAAATAAATAAATAAATGTCAAAGATTCAACAGTCACATTGGCAATAAATGCAGTGAACAGGCAAAGGCTTTCAGTTAACCATTTGTCTTGAGCAAAGGCACCTCATCCCGCCTGTGGGCACCGTCACTAGCCACACAGAGAAACATTTCACCACGGCTGTTTAGTGCAGTGAAAGTCAATAAGCAGTTCTTTGGCTTTGCTGATGTTAAGTTGCAGATAATTCTCAATGCCCTCCCCCGTCTCACCCCTCCTTATCAATAAACCCAGTAAGTGCAGAATCAGCTGAGAATGTCGGCCAGTCACGTGACCTGCTGATATATTTGTTCGCTCCTTGTGGCGCTCCAGTGTTGCTCTCAGTCATCACTGTCTGCCCCATAGATTGTCCATCATACAGGACACCACAGGCTCATCCACCTGCATATCTCTGAGCTGACCACTTAACAGGGATGACCCAAACTTACAGGGAGTTCCTCGTTTGTGGTGAACAATTGTAAGCCCCGGTCCCCATCATGAACGGGGTTCAACAGTTTACACACACTTCTCTGCACCGGGTCAACACACGTGGATCCACTGAGTGCGGTACACCTGCAGCCCCTGAACAGCTAATGGCGTTACAGACCTGCTCTCACTCAACCTCACACGTACATCACTCCTGTGCAACGGGCCTCTCAGAATTCTGTGGGTGCTGCGAAACGGGTTACCCTTTCATAGATGCAGATAAATTAACCACGGGAGCGGACTCTACAGATTTACTGTAATCCAAACAATGAACCGAATTCAAGCCAAAGCTGACGTGACGGGCTGATCTTCTTATAACAGGCCTTACCTGAATTTGGTCCTCTGGACCCTCTGTGCTCCTGGGATCTGTTTGTACACTTCATTCAGCTGAAAAGCAAACATATCGGTTACAATCTGAGCAGGCTTTTGCTTATTAGTTTATCATTTTTTGGCTCTCATTTTCTTCAGGTTTCATCAGATGTTTGGATCAGAGGCCATAGAATAAGACTAGAGTGGACCTGACCTCTTGGATCGCCATAAACATACGATAGAAAAACTGAGCGTGTACTGCGCAGGCCACTCAAGACTTAGAGATGTCAACCACACCGACTCGAGGTGGTCCTCCAGGTCAAGGCCATAGATGATAGCTCACACAAAACTCGACTAAAGTCTACTCACATTTTCTTCCACTTCATGTCGCAGTTGGTCGGTTTCACGACTATCCAGCCGGGAGAGGTTTTCCATGAAGAGACGGGCCAAACGCAGTGACACACCGTAGGGAACTATGAGACAATTTGAGATCATCATGGAGTCGCACTAACGACACGGATGGAACAGAACAGGTCTTGGATATTAAAACACCCAGCTACAGGGATGGTCTGCTCCCCCTCCCTCAGCCCCGCACACATGATATGAACCCACAGGGAGAAACACCCGGCATGCAGTGGTCAGGAGGGTTTAATGACCTTAATGTCCCCAATTCCCACACCTCAACCCCTCCAAAGTCATCTCATTCCTTTGCCCCAGCCCTGCTGAGTGCACTCACTTATGTCCTTGGGGTTGGTGGTTGTCGCCTGGTTGTAGACGGCACCCTGGCGGTGAACGTTGTCGTTGATTTTCCATTTCACAATATCTGCCCCCTTGAGGGGTCCGGTGCGCACCATAGGCGTGTCCAGATAATCCGAAGTGAGGTGGCTCTGTCTCAGCATATACTGGTCTTCTTTGAAGCCCACCATGCGACCTGGAATGAGAAAGCAGAAGGTTTCTCACGGGGGGTGAGGACCGGTAAGGCATCCCGGGGTTGAGGGGCTGAGTGAGAGGGGAGGGCAGGACCGGCAACCTCGTGTTCTCGTAGAGCGCCTTTCCATAGTGGACAATTTACAGTAAAGAATAAGTGGTCCATATTTCCACAATGTGAGCTCCAGCAGGAGATCTGACCCACTCATCATCACATGACCATCATGGGGATCAAATTGAACTTTCTGGTTTCCGGTTCTTGGATTTCTCTTTGGAATTGTTGGCCTTTTGGGCCTACCCTTCTTTTTTTTTAACTTATACAAGCATTCTGCAATTTTCCTCTTATTCGTTAAAAAAACACAAAATTTATAGAGTCATTGTTGCCTTTTGCTTACAAGGCAGGGTTTTTTCTTTCAATGGTTCATCCCCCTTGTACGTCATTTTTGTAAATTCTGGGACTTTATTGCATTTCTGAACTTTTAAATCCAGCTCCCCATGTATAGGCCTGTCTAGGTAGACTGAAGCCTGCAGGTAGCAGTTGAGGGTCAGGCTGGTCTGGGGGAGCCTCTTCCGGGCTGTCCAGTAAAGTTCCTGGCTGGCTTTTGTGGCTCATTTTTGCAGGTCTCCCACCCTTGTGCTATGTTTGGAACCCGTGATTGTGACCTATAAATGACTGTGGAGGCACTTAAGTGGTGCCCATCGATATTACAGCATATTTATCCCGAGAAAGCTTACCTCGTGCACAACATGGAAGCATGGCCAGGCAAGCCTGTAAAGAGAAGGATCCATACATTAGAGACATTTGAAATGTTCCACATTCCAGTAATGCCATCTTTGTTTCATGCACATGATTGGCACCTGTGCTGCATATCTAATCAGCATGGCACCTCACCTTGCAACAAGCACAATACTTCCAGCAGCACAACAGCAGGAGTCCCAAGAGCAACATCAAAAACATGATGAGGGGAATGAGCCAGAGAAATCCAGCCGGGGGGCAATCTGTTAGGCACAAGAGAAAACCAGACTTTACATTGACAAAGACAAAGAGGCAGAAAAAGCCTCGGCCTGTGGGGCGACAGCCTGTCCTCACCCGTTCTTCGCACCATACCTTTCTTTTTGCGGACCATGATGTCCTTGTTCTCTGAAGTGCCATCTACAGTGTAGTGGTAGGTGCAGTCATCGTGTTCATCTCGGAAACTGCAGCGCTCATTCACTTCCTCCGCTGCGGAACAGTAAAAAAAAAGTGCACGGGTAAGAAAGAGGAGGCTGCCGAATGAGCCCACGAGACGGGATGCTTCTTGGCTTTGCTGGAGATCTGCCCGAATTGAGAGAAAAATCAGTGCCCGTTTAGCTGGATGGTGATGTTAATGGTGATTTCATGTGAAACAGACAGGTAGAGGCTTGACCCCCACAACTCCGCCCTACAGACATGCCCAGCTCCTATCCCCGCCCAACCGTTTTGATTGACATGCAACACTCAGTAAGGGGCAGCCATGTAATGAGAGGTACAAGAAGCCACAGAGGCTACACACCTCTGCAAAAGAGTTTGGGATTTTTGGGGACTCGTTTTAATGAATCGTCTTGTTGTTTTTCTTACTTTGGATATCTTTGACTCCGTGTTTCTGCAAACTGAACGTCACTTTGAATGTCGTAAACTAAAACAGCTTGGCCAGCCTGCTTCAGACCAAAACAGCTGTGACTATTACGGGCCTGTCACGTTACACCACGTTTACAGCAGTTTGCAGCAATTAACGTATTCTTTGCGAAATTGAAATCCTGATTCAAAGTCAAAGTGAACTGAAACTGGTCGGGAAACTTTTAGCACATGCAGACACCCCCCGCAAAGATTTTTTTAATTCCTCTTCGCAAACTCAAACCACCTGAAAGTATCAACTGGCATCTCTTACAAGTTTTGACCCCAAATGTCACCCGTAGCGAGACCCCAGCAGGGTCAAACACAAAGGAAAACCAAAATGGCACTGTGGGAAGACACCCCTATAATGGCAGACTCCAGTAACGCTAATATCAGCAAATAGATTCAGAAATCAAAAGACTTTGAAATAAAAATACAGACTGGAGAAAAATGAATTCTAAAATAACAAAAGCAGGCCTCCCCCTCCCCCCAAAGAAATCTCACTACGGCTTGTTGGTCAATGATGGGGTAATCCTGCAGCGGAGGGTCCGCGTTCATTTGACTTCAGATTCAGCTAGACAAACGGCAGAGCGCCTCCCTGTGCGAATGTGAAATACCCATAAGCCACTGCAAATGTGTTATATTGCATCAGTTTCTATTCGTTGCCGTTACGCTTTGGCTTATCCTCTGTGACAAAACCACTAGGGGGCGTGCCAACCACCCAACCCGACACAGACAGACGCAGGAGGCACACTGATAAAAACACAAATGTTTTTTTATTTTTCTTTACCTCGTGGGAAACGCCTTCCCCGTTTCCCACAGGCTCAACACAGTCCCTTTAAGCACAATCACAGCACACCATAAAAACAACACTCTTCTCTTTTCTCCTCCACTCCTCCTCGGCAAGCTTCATCCACCTTCCACCCGACTTTGGCTCACCGAGTAATGTCTGCCGACCCCTTATATGAGGCACCCGGAAGTGTTTCAGGTGCTCGTCGCCCCACTTCCGGCAGCACTTCCAGGTGTCTGGCGGAAGAACCGCCCACACAGGCATCAGGAACAGCTGCAGCGCCTCCCAACAGGGCTGTAGATAACTCCATCTCCCATGAAGCCCTATGGCAGTCCGAGCCACTGCTGCCACCCAGGGAGGCTGCCATCTAGTGTTCCGGGGGAGGTAATGCTCTGCCTACACTTGTTCCCCCGGCCCCTCCAAGGAAGACGTGTCCGGCCATCTGTGACACCTCTTATATGTATAACAGTTTTTTAAATTAAGTACACATAAGGCAGCCCAGGCGGGGTTGCCCCTGATTCGTGCGGTATGCCGCTCTCCCATTTCTTTTTTGTCGTCCCCGGCTCACCTTTCTTCAGCTCATCCACCATCTGGATTTGGAAGCCGCACTCCTTGCAGGCCTCACCGTTCTTCTCTCCCGTCTGCCAGGCCTGGCACTGGACGCAGGCCCTCGTGTCCTCGCAGACTCCCAGCAGGCCCTGCCGCAGAAGCAGAAGGAGAAAGCCATCAGCTCGAGTATAAAACAGACACAGTGGACGTGCGGACCCTCACAGTGCACCTTGTTGTCTGAGGGCAGCTTGGGTATTAAATAAAAAAAAATTAAAAAAAAAACGAAAGAGGCACAAGTTGAAATATTACCACTAGGGGGCATCGGGGGGCAGTTGGATTTGTCAGCATTTGTGAGGACTGTGTGGTGCTTAATTCTCAGGTTCACGTTTAACAAGAACCAGAGCTATATGAGAGGCTAAGTGGGCCCTCGTGGGTACTACAAGAGGGGGCTCTCATTTTGAGGGGTGTGACTGTGTGTGTGTCCTTACAGTAAAGTGGAGGTCCCCTTGGTGTCCAGACGATGGACTCTCAGCTGTCCCTGCTACAGAAAGTCTTCAGACCCTTCGCATCTCACACACTTTGTTATCCTCCAGTCTTCTGCTGAAATTGTTTCAATTCATTTTTTTCCTTTGTCAAGCGACACTCGATTTCCCAGACTGACAAAGCGAAACCAGACATCTAGGAGTTTTCCCAAAATTTATGAAAAAGGAAAGAAAATGGGATACAAGTACTCAGATCTTTTACTCGGCACTTCATTGAATCCCCCTTTTGGGAGGCACTCCAGCTTGGAGTCTACTAGGGTTGAACGTGACAAGTGTGACGGGACGTCTCCACGCTGGAAGAACCGGGGGAGTCAACCTATTCAGAGTGTTACCTTCCCCAGGAGCGCTAGATGGCAGCCCCCCCTGGGGTGCAGGCAGCAGTGCCTCGGACTCATGGGAGTTGGAGTTGGGTGCAGCCCTGTTGGGGGTGCTGCAATGGCTACTGAGCCCTGGAGAACTGCTCTTCCACCACACCTGGAAGTGCTGCCAGAAGCAGGGCAACAAGGAGCACCTGGAGCACAGAGACAAGGACCGAGCAGATTCCACTCCGAGGGCCAGAGTCAGGACGAGGGAGACGTAGCTTGTTGGGAGGAATGGAGGAGAAAAGAGAAAGAGAAGGAAAAGGATTTGTGTATTGTGTGCTGTGGCTTGTGGGGAACCTCAGGGTTGGCCTTTACACAAGCTTCACAGGCCCTGGATTTGGGGATTCTCTGCTGTTCTTCTCTGCAGAATCCTCTCAGGCTCGGTCAGCTTTGGATGGAGACCACTGAGGGACAGCTGGTTTTTAAGACTCTCCCCAGAGATGTTTGGTCGGGTTCGAGTCTGAGTTCTGGCTGAACCGCCCTGTATTGTCTTTGCTTTGTCCTACTGGAAGGTGAACGTTCAGCTCCAGTCTGAGATCTGAAACCGTCCAGAGGAGACTTTCATTTCATTTCAGTGGGTAGCGCTGCTGCCTCGCAGTTAGGAGACCCGGGTTCGCTTCCCAGGTCCTTCCTGCGTGGAGTTTGCATGTTCTCCCCGTGTCTGCGTGGGTTTCCTCCGGGCGCTCCGGTTTCCTCCCACAGTCCAAAGACATCCTGGTTAGGTGGATTGGCGATTGTACATTGGCCCTAGTGTGTGCTTGGTGTGTGGGTGTGTTTGTGTGTGTCCTGCAGTGGGTTGGCACCCTGCCCGGGATTGGTTCCTGCCTTGTGCCCTGTGTTGGCTGGGATTGGCTCCAGCAGACCCCCGTGACCCTGTGTTCGGATTCAGCGGGTTGGAAAATGGATGGATGGATATATCTCCGTGCTTTACTCCATTCCGCTCTCCCTCAAGATTCACATGACCTGGTATCAGGGGATTTTCTGCCATTCTTCTCTGCAGATCCTCTCAAGCTCTGTCAGGCTGGGTGGAGATCGTTGATGGACAATTATTTTTAGGTCTCTCCAGAGATATTCGGGTCTGGGCTCTACCTGGACCACTCAAGGACATCCCCAGAATTGACCCTAAGCTCTTCTCTCATGATGGCTCAGTTTGGCCGGGTGGTTGTTACAACCTTCTTCCATTTAAGAGTTATGGAGGCCACTGCGTTCTTGGGAACCTTCAATGCTGCAGGCATGTTTTGTAGGTCTATTCCTTGACACAATCCCATTTCAAAGCTCTGTGGGCCATTCTTTCGACCTCATGGCTTGGTTTTGGCTCGGCCATGGGACCTTCTATAGACCTTCTATATAGCTGGGTGCCTCTCCTTATCAATCCAATCAATCAAACTGATGACGAGTGGACTACAAACAAGGTTTAGAAACATCTCAGCGATGATCAATAGAATGAGATGCACCTGAGCCAAAGCAAAAGGGTCTGAAAACTTGTGTGTCAATGGGAGAGTTCAGAAATTTGCAAACATTCCTAAAATCCCGTTTTCGCTTTGTCTTGATGGGACTTGCATTTAGCTCAGAATCTAAAGGAACCATTTTAATTCATGAATGTGGAACAGAAAAGCACGTGCTACTCTCTCACAAGTCTTCCTTGGAGAAAACAGAGGTGTGTGTGTGTGTGTATTTGTGTGTGTGTGTTCATGTGTTACAAACTCTCACCATGAAGGTGGCCTCACAGGTCGCGCCGTTGTACTGCCCCTTGCTGTCATCGCACTTGCAGCGCCCGCACTCACAGATGCCACGGCCGTTACAGATGCCCTGTAAAGGAAACAAAACAAAACATATTAGCAAGCCGGAATTCCCATAAGCCATCGCTCTACAGAAGCCCTCGCGTGCCACCAGTTCTAAAGTGTGGAAAGTCGCAGCACTCTCTGTGGGCACCACCTGGGATGGAAAACATCAGTGCCAGCAGACCACAAAAATGTCCCAATACAAGGGTCTCGTTTACAGAAACGCAAAACATTAAGTGGTTCACCTCTCCTTGTCACTCTGAGGTGACTCCGTTGTCATGGAATCAGATCTGAGAATGCCTTCAAACAGCTATGACCACTATGTGTCCCCAAATGACCACCGCTGATCCTTAAGGGATGAGTCAAGCTACACCAAATGACCCCATGGGGTGCTAGGGGTGTTCCACTCAGGCCCAAGATGGAAGGACAAAACAGAATCCTCCTCCTCCTCACTCCATGGGTCTTTGTCCAGAAGGTGAGTGCCCAGACTCTGGGATTGTCAATCCAAGGCAGAACAGTGGAATATGCCGCCACAGGCTTCCCTGCTTTGTCAGGGAAACTAAGGGTGAATTTTCATGACATGAAGACATAATCAACAATAATCCACCCTAATTAAAGGATAAGTGTCTGTGTGTCTGTCTGTGTGTCCGTCTGGTTGCAATGTCATTCCAGCAGATAGTCACAAACATTTGTAGTAATAAAATACATTGCATCTGTCATTCCAACAGATGGCGCCTCACAAACATTAATACTGTCTTTACGAATAACATACCAAATGGCACATAACAGAGACAGATGCATTGCATTTGTCATTCCAACAGATGGTGCACTGCTTTTACAAATCCCATGTCAAGTGGCATATAACAGAGACATACGCATTGCATTTGTCATTCCAACAGATGGTGTAATGCTTTTACAAATCCCATACCAGGAGGCATATAACAGAGGCACATGCAATGAATTTGTTACTGCAACAGATGGTGCATCATAAACGTTTGTAGTAATAAAGTGCATTGCATTTGTCATTCCAACAGATGGCATAATGCTTTTACAAATCCCATACCAAGTGGCATATAATAGAGGCACAAGCAATGAATTTGTTATTCCAACAGATGGTGCATCACAAACATTTGTAGCAATAAGGCGCATTGCATTTCTCCATCCCAAGAGATGGAGCATCACAAACATTAACACTGCCTTGACAAATCTCACGCAAAGTGGCACATAACAGAGACATTTTCTTTGCTTTTGTCATTCCAACAGATGGTGCCTCAAAAATATGAACGCTGCTTTTACAAATCCCATACCAAGTGGCATATAACAGACACGAAAGTAAGAACTGCACTGCACTCTGTACGCATCACAGTAAGCTTAAACTTCACTAAACTTGCTTTCAGAGCACCCTCTAGTGGCCACACATTTTTTGAACTGGAAAAAGTCTGGTCAAACTGTGACTGTGTGGCCAACAACAGCAACCCCAAAGGGTGAGAATCGTTCTGAACACTTCCTGGGGCTTTGATATTTTACTTTGGACATCTGTCATGCCTGGGAATGGAGCTGCTGGGCTGCTGTGGTTCTCCACTGGTGAGTGTGCGATGAAGGCTGGTATTCTAAAATACAGCAGCTCTTACCCCTTTGCTGTCGATGCAGGTGGCGTTACTCGTTGGACACTCGCAGGCATCGCCGGCCCAGCCATCTTCACAGGCACACTGGCCCATGTAACACCGGCCACGAGCTGGAAGACAGCAAATGACACAATTAGAGCTCTTCCTCCTCCTCCTTCTCCTCCCTTGATCGGCTAATAAATCTATCTTCATTTTATATAGCGCCTTTCACAGAAAACATCATCCCATCATGCGTTCATTCAAATTCACACAATACAAAATCATGCAATACAGGAGGTAAAGGTCCAAGTAGGATGACAAACTGATAGGCCAAATGGAGCACTTTCTGTGTTGCAGCTCTCCAGACCAAAGAATGAAGTCGAGAAGTGGCTTGTGAAGTCCAGAACTTTCTCTCCTCATTACAGCACTGGTCTTAATCCCATCGGGTGACACAGGGGTCCAAAACTATTCCAGTGGTCTGGCTTTTTAGTGGTAATTTGAGGCCTATTCAAACACCTCTTGAACATTTTGTGTTGCTGCGTCCCAACAGCAGCACTAACCCCTGCACCGCCTGTTAAAGAACTTACACCAGTCTAGCCTGAAGTCTCAAGATGGCCACCCTGCATGTCTTTGAGATGTGGGTTTAGGACCATAATGTATTAAAAACACACACACAGGCACAAGGAGAACAGGGGGCCATATCTCATGGAGAAGGTTCAAGACTGCATATAAAGCAAATGGCATCTGCTTGGGGTGTGGAGATAATTCTGAATAGTTCTCCCTCATTTTCTTGGTCTGAGGAGGTCTATTCAGATGGCCTCTCTGATACTAACACTTAGAAAATCTGCACATCTTTCTCTGGTTCTACTTCTGACATCTTTTTCCTCGGTGAGCGTCAGTAGAAAATAAAAAACAGAGCTCAGGAGTTTTGGGGTGCCAGATTTCCTTACATAGAAGGATTTGGACCACCCAGATAGGTGCTTCTGCAAGGCTGGCACATGAGGAGGACTGATATGGCCAAAAGTGATCCCGCGATGGAACAGCATACCATTGCAGAGGAAGCCCGCGAAGCGTTGGCACTGGAGGCTGTTGAATTCGCAGTATTTGCCCTCGTAACGCTCTAGCGGATTTCCGGAAGAGTGGCACTGGCAAATGCCACATATGCATTCCCCACGGTCGGTGCACACGGACGTCGTGTTGGGCATTCTACAGGCTGCGTCGTCTCCTACGGTCCTGGCAGAACAGTTGCAGAAGGGGCCTATCCTGGAAAGAGCAAAAAAAACACAAAAAAGCAAGAGAATCAGAGGCTCAAAGGAGTGAAAATTCAGTGACGTAACTACAGGCTAGTGTTGAATCAGTGCTACAAGTTTCACTTGGTTATTGAAAGCAACTTTAGGACCTCAGTACCAGTGCTAAAACAGTTCAGAAGCAAATAACGGATAACTTCAGGACCCCTGCCCTTCTCAAGCCCCCCCACAATGGTGTGCTGCACAATTGATCACCTCCTAGATGTGCTGTGACGTCCTGACTGTGTCAGAGCAATAAGGGGTTCTGATCACACTGAAGCCATAAGGGGGAGGCCCCCATTGATGTCCTGATCATATTGAAGCCATAAGGGGGTGGGCCACCTGTGAAGTCCTGGTCACACTGAAGCCATAAGGGGGAGGCCCCCATTGAAGTCCCAATCACATTGAAGCCATAAGGGGGCAGGCCACCTGTGAAGCCCTGGTCACACTGAAGCCATAAGGGGGAGGCCCCCATTGAAGTCCCGATCATATTGAAGCCATAAGGGGGCGGGCTCCCTGTGAAGTCCTGGTCGCACTGAAACCATAAGGGGGAGGCCCCCACTGAAGTCCTGATCATATTGAAGCCATCAGGGGGAGGCCCCCATTGACGTCCTGATCACACTGAAGCCATAAGGGGGAGGACCCCTGTGATGTCCTAATCATATTGAAGCCATTAGGGGGAGTCCCCCAGTGAAGTCCTAATCTCTCCTCAGTGTAGGTGAAGAATTCCCATCTGTAAAGGCTTATTTGTTAACCACTTTATTTTTGAATGCAACAATATATGGGGAACACCATTCAGTGCCCCAACCCTTTATCTTTTTTCTGTTTTCTATTATTATACACAGTGTATGTATATATATATATATATAATAGGTGGACGGGCAGGAGTCAGGAAGATCCCGGACGGGATGCCCCGAGTGAACAGAAAGGCATCCCATCCAAGAAAGGGAAGAATGTCGCACCCAGACAAGGCTGCCCTAATGGATGGACGGACATCACGAGCAGATAAGAAGATTCCTTACTTGGATGGGAGGCCTTAGGGAAAATGGACAGGCGCCCCGACCAGACATGGTTCCAGTACCTTCTCCGAACAGGAGAATAGAAAATGACAGAGGAGGATGGTCTCTGAGGGATGGTTATTCCCCCCCAGGCACTAGATGCCAGCAGCCCTCCATATCGGTGCCCATTCGGGAACCAGCAGGAAATGCCGGGTGTTGTAGTCCGTCAGCACAGCCCTGCTGGGGCTCGTGGGTGCCGCAAGGGGAGATGCATTCCAATATATTGGACTTCTGAATGACCCGGAAGTACTTCCAAGAGGGAGCAGCCCTGGCACAGGAAGTACTCCCGGATCCTCAATTAATGGGACTGCACTCCCTTGTCCAGGCAAGTTGGAGCTGGGAGGATGGACAACAACACTCAACTGGAGGAGGGCAGTGTGGTGCAGAGACGAGAGATGAACTGGAGGAGAGATAATTTGTGCTTGTTACTTTTTGGAGGTATTTATACAATAAATTATTTGAACCCGGGGCTGTTCTTATGTGTTTGTGTTGGGGTTTGGGGCTCGCTGACGCCCCGGTTCTTTCACTATATATACAGTATGTATATTATCACACATGTGCCTGAGACTTGCCTTCCAGCCCTTCCATGCTCATCAGAGGTAAGCACTGCCACTCTGGGACACGAGGGGGCGCTGTTTCTGACAGTATCATCTCTTCTTTCTCCTACAGACCCGAGAAAGGCCAATGAGGACAACTGACTCCGCCCCTTTCTGGTCCAGCCACTATAAAGCTGAGGCGCTCATTCTGGAAAGAGCAAACTGCAGGGCAGAGCTCCGGTGTGAATATCGTCCGCTCTGTAAAGCCTCAAACCTTCCCCAGCATTGCTTACCTATTTTGCTTTTGTTCCTTTGTAATTATGCTTATTTTTGGGACTCTGGGATTATAAAATGGGGCCCAACAGTTCTTTTGTGGACGTTTTATTCCCTCAGTAGATGACTACATATATTGTCATGCGTGCACGCCTGAGGATCACCGTCCAAGCTCTTCCCAGGTATGTAGTACTACCCAGGGCCCAGAGGTGGCGCTGCTGCAATCAGCCGTGTCATGTTCTTCCTCCACAGCCCAGAGAAAAAGCCCAGTGAGGGCTTTAATTTTGTTTAAAAGAACAGCCACTAAACAGGGAGGGCCACATTGGCAGCCCAAATTGCTTTTGGTTTACCCTTCGTCCCTCGACCACCACAGTATCCATCCATCCATTATCCAAGCCACTATATCCTAACTACAGGGTCACGGGGGTCTGCTGGAGCCAATACCAGCCAACACAGGGCGCAAGGCAGGAAACAAACCCCGGGCAGGGTGCCAGCCCACTGCAGGGCACACCCACACACACCAAGCACACACTAGGAACAATTTAGAATCGCCAATACACCTAACCTGCATGTCTTTGGACTGTGGGAGGAAACCCACGAAAACACGGGGAGAACATGCAAACTCCACGCAGTGAGGACCTGGGAAGCGAACCTCAGGTCTCCTAACTGCGAGGCAGCAGCGCTACCCACTGTGCCACCGTGCCGCCCCTCACCACAATATATATATATTTAAATATGCGTGTGTGTGTGTATATACTGTGTCTCTATACAAAAAAATGATTGAAATTTGTTCACTGATTCCAGAAAGCACCCATCTGCAGCTCATGCAATTGAAAAGAATAGCAGCTCGTCACAGATAGAGGAGAACTGAAAAAGAAGAAGAAGAGGCGTCAAGTCCTTACCAGCCTTCAGAGCACTGGCACTGGCCGCACACCAGGTCACCATGGCCATTGCACTTCCTGGCATTGGTAACCCTATTCTGTAAGAAAAAAAAAAGAAGAACTGGTATCTTCTCACACTCTTTCTAGGAGACATCTTCAAGTGGTAGATATTCTTTCTGGAACATTCTGTAGGACCCCAGAGCCATTGTGCTCCTTCCTGGAGTTTCCTAGAACTGCCTACAGAGCTTAGAAACAGGACTGCATCATGGCACACATCTGGGGAGCACTAAAAAAAAAACGCCTGGGGTCTGCGGTTGAAGGTTTCCCAGGAGTGCTGTGGCCTCCATAATTTTTAAATGGATGAAGTTTTGAACAACACGTTAGGTCAGATCAGGCTGGGGAGCATACGTTGGTACAGCGCATTGTCGCACCCGCCACATGATGAAACAGCTGGTTGCCAACCCCCCCCAGACAGACATGCGGTCCAGTCCCCACCCTCCGGAAATGACCCAGGTGTTACGTGGGCATCCCCTTGGCCTGGTCCAGCCACTCGGGTCCTCAACAATGAGCTGGATCATCATCGGGTAATCACACCACATGGCCGTAGTGCTGTAACTGACGCTCCCTCACAATGCAGGTCATGTGCCTCATTCGGGACTCCATGAGCAACACAAAGTCATACCAGCGGTCTGAAGAGACTCACATGAAGGAGTCCAGTCTTCATCTCAGGTCACTGGATAGTGTCCATTTCTGACAAACAGGGAGCACCAGGACTCTAAAGACTTGGACCTTCATCCCTTTACAAGATATCAGGAGCGCCACACACCCCTTTCCAGCGACCTCATGACCCCCCATGCTCTCCCAATCCATCTACTGACTTCATAGGAAGAGTCAACGGAGACAGCAGTGGCTGAGGTAAGTAAGTAAACCTCTCGACGAGGTCGACACTCTCTCCGCAGACAGACACACTGCTGATGGCCGTGCCCAAGAGCTCATTAAAGGCCTGGATTTTGTTTTTTATCGGGACCCTCACAAGCCCTCACTCGAGAGCCCCATTCAGAACCTCCATCTACTCTACGAAGATCACAGCATCATCGGCAGACTCAAGATCCGTGAATCATTCTTCACCAACAGATGCCCCACAGCCGCTGGACCCCACCACTCTGCCCAACACCCTGTCCATGAAAGCACTGAACAGAGTAGGAGCAGAACACACCGCTGATGGACCCCAGAATCAACAGGGAAAAATGCAGAGGTCCTGCCTCCACTCTTCACAGCACTCACAGTACCAGCATACAGGCTGGCCATGATATCCAGCAACCTCGAGGGGATCCCACAAAGTCTCAGGATGTCCCACAGAGCCGCTCAATCAACCGAGTCAAACTCTTTATAAAAATCAACAAAAGGCTGCAAAGAATCTCTGCTGATATTTGTGCTTGCGCTCCATGACAACCCTCAGTGCCAGGATGCGGTCGATATTGGGTGGGGGGGGGATTATGATCAAGAACTCCAGAAGAACTTGCATGGAGGAACTTGCTGAAGGTCAAGCATCACTGCACAACTCCATCGATCTGGACTTTACTGTGTGCAGAGGGTACAGACCTATAAATACCTGGGAGTGCAGCTGGATGATAAATTGGACTGGACTGCCAATACTGATGCTCTGTGCAAGAAAGGACAGAGCCGACTAGACTTCCTTAGAAGGCTGGAGTCCTTCAACATCTGCAATAAGATGCTGCAGATGTTCTCTCAGACGGTTGTGGCGAGTGCCCTCTTCTACGCAGCGGTGTGCTGGGGAGGCAGCATAAAGAAGAAAGACGCCTCACGCCTGGACAAACTGGTGAGGAAGGCAGGCTCTATTGTAGGCATGGAGCTGGACAGTTTGACATCTGTGGCAGAGCGACGGGCGCTGAGCAGACTCCTGTCAGTCATGGAGAATCCACTGCATCCACTGAACAGGATCATCTCCAGACAGAAGAGCAGCTTCAGCGACAGACTGCTGTCACCGTCCTGCTCCACTGACAGACTGAGGAGATCGTTCCTCCGCTACACTATGAGACTCTTCAATTACACCCGGGGGGGTAAACATTAACATTATACAAAGTTATTGTCTGTCTGTATACCTGCATTGTTATCACTCTTTAATTTAATATTCTTATTATCAGTATGCTGCTGCTGGAGTATGGGAATTTCCCCTTGGGATTAATAAAGTATCTATCTATCTATCTATCTATCTATCTATCTATCTATCTATCTATCTATCTATCTATCTATCTATCTATCTATCTATCTATCTATCTATCTATCTATCTATCTATCTAATCTTGCCTACTACACCAAATTCTATCTATCTATCTATCTATCTATCTATCTATCTATCTATCTATCTATCTATCTATCTATCTATCTATCTATCTAATCTTGCCTACTACACCAAATTCTATCTATCTATCTATCTATCTATCTATCTATCTATCTATCTATCTAATCTTGCCTACTACACCAAATTCGACAGTGGGTACCAGACTTAAGGCTGAACGAATATAAACCGAAGTCCAGGTCACGACACCCACATGACAGAGCGATTATCGGCAGCACTGCAAGTGTGATGGCTACACCGAGTCTTTGTGCACCACATTAAGACTGGTGCTGTGCCGTGAATGAAGCAACTTTGAGGTTCTACTGGCACAAAGATTGTGAAAGGATAAATGCTCAGCATGGAGTTTTTGATGCTGACGGAGAGCAGAACACCAGGTGCCCCTTCTCCAGGGACAACCAAACATAACTTTACAGCAAACATGAAAAACCCTTTGAACCAATAGAAATGGTCACTAGATCATAGACAGCTTCTAAGGGAAAATTTAGATCTGGCTTGTCTTTGAGTGGTGGCTCTGAGGGTTCAGGATCTGTGGCAGCAATCAGATGGTTGCTGGTTCAAAGCCTGTAAACTCCAGAAGTGCCTCTAGTCTGGTGGGCCCTTGAGCAAGACCCTTAACCTGCAATTGCTCTGTCCTGGGTATGACGTTAACCTGCATCCAGCCCTGCAAGCGGGTCCTTCCAACTTACAGGGTTGGTGGCAGGATTGGCACTCCAGCCACCGTAAGAAAACCTCACACTGTTCCAGTGTGGTGCCAAGGTGTCACCCGCTGCACTTGGGTCCCAGTCCGGGCGGTTTGTCTTGTGGTGGGTGTGGCCAACTTCTCTCTATGTCTTTGAGCTACGGGACAAAAAAGGACCCCCCCTGCCCCCCCCCACAAAAGAAACACTTGCAAACAGCACCATTACAATCACTACCGGCTTGATTTATTCCTTATTATTCTGAGCGTGCCCTACTGTCAGATCCCGCCATACGCACCTGCTCACAGGGGCACCGAGTGCACAAAACCCCGACGTCGACGTTCAAGGCGTCCGTGAAGGTGGTGGGCTTGATGCGGACGTTCCCCGACTGGTCTTCGGCGGGGAGACTGCAAACATGCTTATCGCCCACCTTCTCCTGGGCCTGCAGTTTCACCGTGAAAGATTCCTGGAAGGCGAAAGCGCAAAGTCAAACACCAACAGGCATTGGAAAGAAAAAAACAAAGAGTCAGATGAGTACCACTTGAGAGACCATCTTTACAGGCTGGGGGGTCCTGATGTGGTGATTGGGGGGATGCCTGTGGGCTTTTGATCCAACTAATTTCAAAATGAGAGGCCAATTCTTGCTTTTATTCTGGACTCCCAGCTTTGTGAAACATGCTGGTCCTTTCTGATTCAGTGTAGCATTTTAGAAAGTCACAAAGCGATTGTTTTCCTCAAGTGTTTGCTGTCAAATTTCTTTGGAAAAATAAGCCGTTCTGTGAATTTTAAGTCAGCTCATGGACCTACTGAACGCTGCTTTGACATGAAGTGCCCTAAACTAGTAGGCCAAGCACGCAGATGGTGGGTTGATCTCAGCCTGAACGTGTGAGCTGCCAACAGGGTCTTCAGAAGGGCACAAAAGCCATTGAAGAACATTGAAGTCACTACTCGCTAGAAGTGACTTCGCACCGTCCAGCGACATGGGCCGTGAACTTCACAAATGGAACAGAAGCTCGTCTGTCTGATGTCTCAAATTTCACATACCATAACAGAATGGAGGAAAAAAAAATGAAAGCACAAGAGATTGCTGCATGATGTTAACTCCGTCAGACTCACGCCATTGGCTGTCAAAAAAAAGGGGACACGCACGACTGCGCCTGAAAATCAGCATGTGGACGGTTATGCAGTCTTCAGTCAGGATGCAGCAATGAGATCAGCGATCAACAAATCTGACAAGCACCAAGACAGAAAAGTCGCGTGATGTGACATCAGCTTAACTTGCATACTTTTGGATTGTGGGTGCAGAATTAGACAGACACTGAGAGAACATGCAAAGAAAATCCGAGAGTGGAATTCAGACTCAAGGCTTTGGATCTGTGTGATACCACCCTACCCTACATATATTTTGGTCTACACTTGATGCCACCTCTATTGCACCATCCTCAGGCACATAGGATAGCATTAAGTCCCACAGTTTTACAGAATCAATTTGATCATACCACCGCTCCCGGGGTCAGCTTGAAAGTTCCAGCTTCTGTCTTCTGTCCGGACTGAGACAGCACCTCCGCTTTGAATGCTTTGGGGATGTTTTCTGCACGCATGCTGATCTTGGAGCGGATGTTCTAAAAATAAATATGAGGCGAAGTAAGGAAAGACAGTATATGTACGGCTTCGTTTCCTTTTCTATCCTATTTTACTTATTCCTAATTTTATATTTCACACCTATCATCCATCCATCCATCCATTTTCCAACCCGCTGAATCCGAACACAGGGTCACGTTGGTCTGCTGGAGCCAATCCCAGCCAACACGGGGCGCAAGGCAGGAACCAATCCTGGGCAGGGCGGCAACCCACCGCAGTTCACATCTATCATTGCGGATAAAATCATTCTATTTCTTTGGTAAGTGTGTAATTTTGCTCATATGAACTACAACGGACTATAAATGACAATTTACAAAAGCCGTTTACTGAGCCATTGAAAAAAAACTCATCTAACTACGTATATCTCTATTCATTCTTGTAAGGGACCAGCGAGCAACGTCAAGTGTTCTGTCAGCGAACTGGCAAATAAACGTTTGAGCAAAAAACTTCCTTATCGAAATACCAGTCACAGACTTCCATCTGCTATCTATTTATATTTTGTATTATACTTTCTTTTATTAGTATTATTCTACTTTAATAAATACCGTGCTGATTTTAAATTTCTATGCTTTATCAGTTTACGACGAGAGAACTACATATCCCAGCTGCCTCTTGGGTGTTCCACTATTGGACAGTTTTAGTAGGGCGCAGGGGTGGCTGGGAAGAAGGCGGGCCCTTTAAATGCAGGAACCGGCAAGGCGCAGAGGTAGAAGAATTAACGTTGTCCACCTGTTTGGATTATACGTCGCGGTCCTGAATTGGTGAAAAGTTCTGTTTCGTGCCCGTCTGCATTGTACTTCGACGGAGGGAGAGCTTCCACGCAACTCATTCCGACACACTTCAGAAACGGTAGGGCAAACTTTATATTCACCTCTACAAACAGTTCACATGCTCTGCCACTGTCCAAGCTTTAGTTGCATCCAATACATGGGACTGGTTTATGGACGTCGTCGTGAGTGTTTATTATTGTGTATTGTATTTGTTATTGCCGTAGGGTAAGGGGAGTTTTTTTTTTTGCATATTTGTTGCCGATTTCTTTTTCATTTAATATACCGCACAGTATTTATTTGATTTGCTGTGTTTCGTGTCTGTGTGTGTGAGTGAGTGGTGCCAGTCGGGCCAAGGCAGGGTGCGAGAATCAGAGCGGCACCGGACTGCTACAAATTCGAGAGTCTGGAGTAATAAAGTAAATTCAGGACGCCTGGTGTGACGGAGACCACTGGTATTCATTTTCTACAGTGTTCTCATGCTGGGGGATACTCCAATACAATTTCAGGGTGGTAGAAGAAAGACCTTGTGGGTTGGTAAGTAGTGTATAACCGATGGGTGCATCAACCTTCTCCGATATTCTTGAGACGAAAGTAGCATTTAGGTCTGGGTGTTATCTGGGGGCACCTGTGTGTTGTTTATGCCAAAGACCGGGGGTCTCTATGTGGAATACTATGGAGTGACCAGCAGTGTAGGCAGCACTGATGCATACATGTGTGTAATAGGGTGTGTATGTTAATTTTAAAGTGCACTAATACAATAGCAAATATGGTGAATTGCAGTCATCCTACAATAATACAACGTCCCTCGGTGCCAGTTGAAGCCCACATGGAGCCGTAGGCGAAGGGCTAGGTGTCTGTAGTGTACGTCCCTTAAAGCCACGGTTTTCAAACTTTTTTGAACAAGTACCACTCTGTGAGGACCAGTAAACTGAAGTACCACTGTCAATGAATCGTTAATTTACGCCTGTGTTGTTTTGAAGAAAAAGTCCCTATAATCGCTATAATGACTATAATTATGACGTTAAAGTGATATTAAACTAATTAAGGAAATGGGTGCCCGCGCTAATAAAAGCCAGCTTGGATTCTTCCACGCATTTACAGTAGTAAACTTATATTATACAGTATATGATTATATGCAACATATTGGCATTCTAGCAACATCGATTTGTGAAAAATAAAGGACCGCACGAGTACCACTTGGCCTGACTTGAAGTACCACCAGTGGTACGCGTACCACAGTTTGAAAACCATGGCCTTAAAGTTTCCAAGGTGACACCCCTTAAAATGAGCAAAACCGCTCTCCTTGTCCAATTGTATCTGCTTGGGTTACAGAAGTGGTACCCCTTGGTATTCCGAATGTGCATCTTTTTAATTTCCTAATCCGCACATGGGGATGGGGGGTGCCTATGTCGCCTAATGGACTAGCCAGTTTGATGTCCTTTTCCTTTTTCTCTTTTGCTTTTCTTATCTTTGCCTTGAATGACCCATTTTCAGTAGGCCTGTAATTCATTTTAAACTCTGCTGCCCCCCTTGATGTCCTGGCACACGTATACGGGAAGAGCTGATTGACGGATCCTTGAAGTAAATAACTAAAAACTCAATCTCCGCGCAAACCACAAACTGTAGAACATGCTGCCATTACCGTGAAGGCTTTTTTCAGGAGGTCCAGGATATTGGATGAATCTTCTTGAAGTTCACCGATGTCCGACACTGGAAAGTAATGGCTCAGCTTCTGCATTGGGACATACAAATACAATTTTAGTAACTTTCAAGGGTTGGGTGTTTTTGTTGTTTTGTTTGTTTTTGAGCAAAAAGTAGAAACATTCACTGACTTACCATACAATACAAAATGCAGCCAACCTCCTCCCTTTCTAATTAGTGTTCTTAGGTTGAAGCCAGGTGTTGTTTTCTGGTTTGTGTTCAGATTTTCTTTTCCTTGTCTTTTTTCATTCATTTCTCAGTTTTGGTCATTTTGTTATACAGTAATCCCTCGCTACTTCGCGGTTTACTTTTTGCGGATTCACGACTTCGCAGATTTTATATGTAAGCATATCTAAATATATAACGCAGATTTTTCGCTGCTTCGCGGGTTTCTGCGGACAATTGGTCTTTTTACTTCTGGTATTTGCTTCCTCAGTTGGTTTGCCCAGTTGATTTCATACAAGAGATGCTATTGGCGGATGACTGAGAAGCTACCCAATCAGAGCATGTAGTTAAGTTCCTGTGTGCTGCTGATTGGCTCAGCGACGGAGCGTTGCATTAACCAGGAAGTCTCATCTCACTCATTCAGCATTAACATGCTACTGCTTCAGGGGCCGTGTCCAAGCGCCAACAGAAGATGCAAATGATTGCAGAAAAGGTAAGTTTTGGATATGTTGAAGGAAGGGAACAGCTACACCGCTGCAGGACACCATTACAGCATCAATGAGTCCACGATTCTTTTTATTTAAAAAGGAGGAAAAGCATATAAGATCTACGGCCGCAGTGTCCTTTAACCAGGGCGCAAAACGAGTTGCAAGTGGACGTGATAAGGCAGTAGTCTGGATGGAATCTGCTTTAGGAATCTTTGCAACAAGGTCGACGACATCATGACCACCTACAACCTGCTACACGTGTACTTCGGTATACAGTAAGTGTAAACTTATCTACCGATTTCATATTGCTTAGCAGTTGTCCCTGTTTATTAATAGAGTAAAAGGTGGGTTGTAAACAATACGGGGAGGGTTTAAAAACGTCCAAGTACACGTTAAATAATTATGGTGTCCCTACTTCGCGGAAATTCAGTTATCGCGGTCGGCCTTGGAACCTATCTCCCGCGATAAGTGAGGGATTACTGTAATTAATATTAAAATTGTTCTGTTCATCTAATTTTATTTTTTAGTGTACAGACTAGCAAGGAAAATGTCAGTCTGTTTTAAATTGAAGGACTGGATGAAGTGACACGATCAGCAAAACAAAGATAATGAGTCAAAAAAAAAAGTGTGAAACCCACCAGCACTGAACCAAAAATCAGTCTCTGAATTTCAATACCAGTATGAAAGAGTCGCATTAAATCGCTATATAATATCCAATTCACAGATGAGTCTGTATCGCACAAGGTGACCTTTGTACAATGTCACTGTGTCACAGTCCCCGTTATCCTCGATTTTTACCTACAATTCTGCTCTGATTTGGCAGTATAACCCTAAAGATGAGATAAAATACTTAATGTCTATTTAATATGTTGTTAACACAATTATTGGTTTGTTCATTAAGCCAGGGGTTTTTAATGGTTCCCCTCTCCCTATGAGGATTTTTAGACCTGAAGTATTGTTTTCATGTGTGTGTTTGTGAATATTTATCTATTGTGTACAAAGATATACAAGAAATATACACTAACAATATAAAACCTATACAGTAAAATCCTGATTATCTGTGCCCCGATTTACTGAGATGATGAACTTGTAATACACTACTTTTCTTATGCAGTAATTTAGAAAAGCTTTGCCGTGAATATTGTACCGAGTTCGCTGGAATTAAGAGGGAAGTAGTGTGGCGTATCGCACATGAAAGACTGGAGCAAGACGGGAGGTTTTGTAGTTCCTGCCTCAACCTTCTCAAGATGGAGGCGGTGCATAGTGTGGTGCAACACGCCAGGATGGCAAGCAATTTTGCGGCACACCTGGGAGGCTGGAGGGTTTGTAGTTTTTGCTTCGACATGACTGAGCCGTCATGGCTATCAAGAGGGAAAGTGGTGCGGCACAATGACACATTGCACCCGGGAGACTGGAGTATGACGGTGGGTTTTGTTGATGATGATGATGATAGCCGCAACGTCTCAATTGCTCTCAAAGCAAGAGAGAAAAGATTTGCGACATGATGGCGATACGCTATTGTGCAGTGCACCGGGGGGTGGAGATGAATGGGATGCATTTCAGTACACTGGTAATGAGGTCCGAAAGCAGGTATTAATACCGATGTCAAAATTTTAGTACTGATCCAACACCATTACTAACATGTGAAAAGAGGTTTAAACGTGATGCCGTACATTTTTTATAAATTTGTAAAAATCTTTTAGATCTTGTAATAAAGGTGCTATATTGTGCCCCACCCGACAGACTGAAACGGAGGCACGTGTAAGAACAAATGAACTATTTTTCTTCAGCTCAAGGGCACGTCTTCCCTGTAATCCCTCCAGCCACAACACAGCCCTAAATCACAGCACACAATGAAACACAAAAGCACTTTTTTCCTCTCGGCACCACTCCTCTTCCTCCTCCGCAAGCTTTGTCGTCCTCTTCCCACCCCACTCTGCCCGCTGAGTGGTGGTTGCTGGCTCCTTTTATATTTCACCCGGAAGTACTCCAGGTGCTTGATCACCAAGTTCCGGCTGCACTTCCGGGTGTGATGAATACACTGCCCACACGGACTCGGGAGTCCCAAACACAGCACCCCCTGGTGGTGCCTGCGGGACCTAACAGGGCTGCACCCAACTCCAATTCCCATGGAGCCCTGTGGGAAACCGAGGCATCGCTCCAACCCAGGGGGGCAGCCATCTAACGTCCAGGAGGAGGTATTGCACTGTCCTGGGCTGCTCCCCCTGAATATAGTGTGCAGGGGCGTCCCGACTGGGCATGGACCCTGGCCGCCTGCCACAATCTGTAATTTTTTAATCTGAAATGGCTGCAACCATCTGTTTTTATTCAAGTTTTACATTTTCCAAGGTAGCATCAGTCACATTACCTCTGATAATTGGAGTTCTACTGGACATCATTTTATATACTCCCGTATAAGTCGGGTCTCAACCTGAAAAATCAATCGTAAAATCAGACCCCGACTTATACACCGTTCAAAAATACAACACTTTTGTGGTGTTGGGTGTGTTGTGTGGTTTGTTTTCTCCCTTCTCTTGGACACCAAATTTTGTTGCAGCAGCGCAGTTACCAATTTATTTTCACCACTTCGACTTGGTTTAAAACCAGCTTCATATTTTCTTCTGATCGAACGCTCCATCATAGATAAGGTTATGCTCTTCCGATAAAGGTGTATGAGGGTGTGAGACACACAAAACAGTGCAAACGTTGCCTCGGAATAGTTTGGATATTACCGTGTGGTCACGTTGGCACAATACATTGGGAGGGGGAAAGGCAGTGTGCTCTGTGGATACTCTCTCAGGTGGCCGTCGCCATATCATAATCTCTTGGACCAATAGCGTGAGTTGATTATCGTAATTACTGTTTTCTCTATCTTTTATGGTGGTTTTTGTTTCATTTGATTCAATTTTTAAGTGTCTTTAAATAAAATGTATTATTTATTATCTGAGACACAAGGATAGCCATCGGCTACATGCTGATCTTTACATTGGCAGTATTAATGTTCACTTTCAGCTCACGGCGACATGGGCTGAAAGGCTACTTACCTCATAATAGGAATACGAGTGGTTGGTCACCGCAAATATTGGGATAATATTGTTCTCCTGCAACAGCCGCACCAACGTGGGGACAGAAGGGTAGTCCTGCAGTATGTCGTGAGTGTAGGACCCTGCGGCATTCAGGTGGCAGGCTTCATCATTCCGCTTTAGGATCCCAGCCAGGACGTTGACCCCATCTCCCTCGTAGTGGAATGCGGACTCGGTAGAGAACACCAGCAGGTGGGTGCTCTGGTCACGCCAGCCGATTTGGTCCTGGTGAACACAGAGAGAAAGGAAAAATTCCAGTCAGTAGAGGAACATGGAGTGATACCACTAGAGGCACTGTTATGTTCATCCTCCGGTATGTTCTTTGTTTTCTGTTCAAATTGGTTGTTTTCAATTCAAATATCCATAGGTTTATATTGTTTTGTTTTGTTTGATCAGTTTGTGTGTGTGGTCACGTGTTCCGTTCTGTTTCTTGTACTCTGTGGCTGGAGCCCTAAGAGGCGGGGCCACCCTGAAATCTCTGCTGAAGGGCCGCACTCCATTTATCTTCACAGGCTGAGAGCAAACCCTTCAGTGGTCCATTGAAGATCTCTTGAGTGCATGGGAGTGAGTTTTAGATTTTTTTGGTGTACTAGGACATGGTTTTTGAAATTTGGAATGTGTATTTGGCCTTGTTCACATAGGAATGACTTTGAAACTGCCCCTTTTTTGCTCATCTCTATATAAAAGCAAATGCAAGGCTACGATACGTGACAATCTCAGACATTTTAAAGACCCGCGAGACCAAGGAGACTTGCCACAGTGTATCTTGCGGGGACCGTAAACATGAGACTTGGTGCCAAGAGATTGTCCCAGGGCCGTAGCAAAAAGGACAGCGGCTGTACAGACTTTAAAAAGATCGAAGGGCAGCGCGACAGCAGCTACCCCAACCGAACGCGAGCAGCGTTATACATCCTGCAAGAAAGAATTCAACCATGCCTGCAGCCAGAAATAAGACGGGTATTGCTTTTACAACGTCACGTGAGACCAGGCAATGAGCCATCATTTAAAACAAGTCAACAGACCTCTAAGCTAGCAGTTGTTGGATTGCTTTTGGCAGGCAAGCATCATGTGCTACCAGCTCTTAAAACAACGACATGCGACAGGCAGAAGAGGCAGCTAGCAAGCAGCAAAAAGACCGCAAATGATCCAAAGGCATATCCTTAGCGTACGTTCAGTCGCAACGCCCTTCACAACACGAGCAGTATTATACGTCTGGGAAGAAAGATGTAACTACGTGTGGGGCAGGAAATAAGTATCGTTTTTACAAAAAATTTTAAAGTGAAAGTGAAAATGCATATGTAACTTCACAAGAAAATAACAATCTCTTTAAATTGTAGATTGCCTGCCTAAGACATGGGAATGAGGGGTCCTTTCATCGGATTAGCGCTATTTCAGATGTGGAATGGCAAAATGGGGGAGGCAGCTTGATGAATGAGGTCTCCAGGACTTAAAACAAATCCAAATCATATGTGATATCATCTAATGTGAAATTCTACTCCGTACTTCTAGAATTTTTATTTTTATACTGTATTAAGGATTTATTCTGTTCTGTGTATTGTATTGACCCCCCCCTTTTGGAAACCCACTGCACACTCAACCTACCTGGAAAGGGGTCTTTCTTTGAACTGCCTTTCCTGAGGTTTCTTCCATTTTTTTTTCCCTACATTTTGTTTTTTCTGGTCTTCTTAGAGAGTCAAGGCTGGGGGGGCTGTCAAGAGGCAGGGCCTGTTAAAACCCATTGCGGCACTTCTTGTGTGATTTTTTTTTTTTTTTTTTTTTTTTTTTTTTTTTTTTTTTTTTTTTTTTTTTTTTTTTTGGGGCTATACAAAAAATAAATTGTATATCCGGTAAACCAAACACAGGGGTTGGCGAGCGAAGCCCCCTAGTTATTAATTAATAAATTTAAATTTTCTTTTTAATTGTTTTTAAATATTCTCATTTATTCCCTAGAAGGGCATTTTTTGAGCATCTCCTGGAACAAAAACCCTGGCAAGCAGGCTGGAAATCCAATGATTCACAATAAGCACAGAAGATCCTCAAAAACCCCCAAGTGCATTTGAAACGAACCACCAGGAGCTGTAGGAGACCCCCGAGAACTTATAGAATGGAGGGCAGAACCTTGGTGGTGATTTGGAAGGTGGCCTCGCCTCTAGGGGCACCAGCCACAAAACACATGGAACAAAAAACGACAGGCTTAGATACATAAAATGTAAATTGTTAACAAAAGGAAATTCCAACACACACATGTGTATATATATAATATTATATACAACAAATAAGCATTGGAACACAAGCCAGAGGAAGAACCCTGGCTCAGATATAATAGGCACGTGACCCGACTGATCGACTGTGCTCCTGGTTTCTTAAAGTACGATACCTTACAAACGGCCGTTTGCAGGATAGCATCAAACCCTCCTTCAGGGGCATCGAGATTCCCAGAGATACGTTCCTTATCCAGCTCCCGACGAAATGTGTTGCTGTCGCTGGTCAGGCGGATTACATTCTTAAAGGAGAATGGAGGGTCGCTGTCGGGCCAGGGCTGCTTCAACCTGTAAGGGCAAAAAAAAATTTCATCAAGAGACATAAGGAACATTTTTGAAAAAAGAACACAAGGGGAATTTCTGGGAGAACTTGGCAAGTGAAGTGTTCGTCTGTAGTCGAGGGTACGGTGCACAATTTTAAAATAGGCCTTGTCACGTGTACACGTCGGAGGGGCCCCTCGCAGGCTCAGTCCAGGTATGTAGTAACCCATAAAGACGACCGGGGGCACTGCAGCTAATGTTATCGCCTGGTGAAGGTGTTTGACCCCACCTCTTCCAGTCCAGCCACCATTAAACCCACAAAGAAGCGTCTTTACAGGCCAGAACAACCCGCCAGACAGACCTCCACTAGAAGCCACTGCAACCCAGTACTTTGATTCTGAATTCACATATATGGGATGCACACCTTGGAGCGTTTTTATTTTCGGTGTCCACGCACAATGAAAGGGACGACCTGGTTGGCACTCCAAAATTTCCTCACTGCTTCCTGAGCCATCACTCCCGCACCCAGCCACGGTCTTTATTTATGTTGAGTTTTGTCAAATGTTTGAGAAATATTAATTCATCACAACCAGATGTGCCCACAAAGGTTTTGTAGTAGGCCTTTAGAGGTTCATTCTTGCCTAGTCAAGAGATAAGTTACAGGATTCCATCATGGCAGGATGTCTCTCCAAGATGACCCATGAGTAACATAACGTCGAACGATTCTCCTTCATTTGATTCATGAAAGGGTCTCATGACTGTCTGGTCTGAATCATTACTCGAGAACAAGTCATACAATTCTTGTTCATTTGATTTGTGAACGGAGTCCTTACCTGAGAACGAGTTGCACAATCCCCGTTCACTTGTGAGTCTGTGCCATAACAAACGATTGTCGTTCATTTGATTCATAAGGGAGTGTCACAATTCTCATTCATCTGATTTGCGAACTGAATCGTTGCTCAAGAACGAGTCGCTTGATTGGTGAACTGAATCATTACCCGAGAATGAGTCTCACAATTTTTGTTTACTTTTGGTTCTGTAGTGTAATGACCATTAGACCTACAAAGAGTGAGTTTGTGGACATTCTGTCTTGGAGTCTTCAAGAGTCACTTACTTGGAAGGCCTCATGTCCGTCTGCGGAACCGTCACTTTGTCGACAAATTTTCCGAATCCAATAGTGTAGTCCCGGGACAGTGTTCCCACCAATTCACCTAGAAAATATAAGTTAAAATTAAATGGTGTAGTCCTTGAATCACCGAACCTAAAGAAAATGGCACCTTGTTGTCTAAAGGAGTCCACGGCAAAGCACCTTATCGCCTCTCTGCAAACTCTATTTTTGGAACCCTTATCTTTTTGTATTTGTGATACCATTTTATTTTTCTGCTTCTGAATCGATGTTGTAGTAGTAGTAGTCGTGGTATCAAAAGACGTCAACACAACTGTATAAAAGTCAGCATGGTGGACAACAGTTTGTCCAAGATTGTGGATTAACTGTCAAAAACAAATCGTGACCTGTGATAGTTTCTGAAAGTCTCGGAGGTTATTGAATTCTACCCAGTGAAGAATTTTTGTCTCATGTTTTGGTGAAGGACTCATTAGTACTTTTGGTTTTTGAACTTGACATCTAATTTATACTCCTGTGGAAAAAGTAAGTACACCCCACTGAAATGGGGTGAGTTTTTCAACATGTGTGAACCGGCAAACATTGTCATGCGGACAGTGCCTACAAATAAAGGCGCTCAGGCTATAGGAGTACAACGGGCACAAAGAATTTCTGAAAACTTGGGAGACTGCTCACTACTACAACCCAGCAGCCTGAAATGTCTGACATGACAAATTCTTACACTCGTGTAATAGCCCAGTCGTCTGATGCAATTGTAGGGGAAGCCATCTCTAGCGTTTAAGTGAGGTTTTAAATGGCGCCCCCTGCTGCCCCCTTTGCTTTGAATGGGATCTCCACTGCCAGATGTGGATGTTGAAACCTGTAGACAGAACTGGGGGCAACGAAGTGTGGAAGGTTTGGATAAAAAAAGAGTGAATTTGCAATTTGAAAATGTCGAGGGGCCCGTTGGTTACTTATAGCAACATCTGCTTACAAGACTGTCTCAGAAAAATGTTCTTAAGTGTCGCCAAGTTAGAAATTATGGAGTTGGGCATAGCAGACTTTTATTAATTTTTATTGCATAAAATGTTTTTCCTAAAGAGTAAGATTTTCATAACCATAATATCCCCCAGACTGACTTGCTAAGTTATATAGGTCTCTATTTAAACCTTAAGCCAAACATGTATACCTTACAGTGATGGTGATATTATAACTAGATTGTCACCAAGGCAGCTCTGTAATGTATGCATGTCATTTAAATTAATAAAATGACAAACTTCATATGATCTCAAAATTCAAGGGATCTGAAGTATAATGATCTTTAAATATGAATCTTTTTACCCATGATTCCTAGCTCCTGTATCTTTAGTGCAGTAGAACTATCCAATCAATGCACAACTTTACAGAGTTTTTTCAGCCAGAGACGGACTATGGCGAGCATGCCAAGACTGAATCTCGTAGATGGTGGTGAACAATGGAGAGCGATTTTATTTGGCAAGTTTTAAGATAAGTCTTAATGTAACCCCATTTGGGAGAGGATCCTTGGCAATGTGTTCAAGGGCTGCAGTCAGGCTGCCGTTCTGATTGCTTCATTTTGTCTCGCCATGTCTGTGCTACAGTCTAAGGATTATTATTATCATTATAGTTGTTGTATCCAACAGCACTAGCGTTCGTTGGGAGTCCCAAAGCACTTCCAGGAATGTCCACTAGAGGGCGGGGGGCAATTCTATCTCAAAACCCCGGCTTGATTTGAAAAGGGCCATGTAGAATCTTCATAAACTAAAAGATTTATTTATTCTTCACAAAAATGCTCTTCAATAGCAATGATGTTCCATGGGGCACAACAACCATAGGAGTTGCCCAAAAACAATAAGACAATCCAGTGCAACCAAAGTCCCAATACGGAAAGCCAAAGACATAGCATGAAGTCGAAATCTGAAAATCGTAACCAACAAGAAGATCACAGTCCCTCCCTGGAACTTTCAAGGTGAACCATCAGGTTAACTGGTGGTGATTGGCAGGGGGACCACCCGCAAAACGCATGGAACATAACACAGGCATAGAAAATAGAGCAGATAACTAACAAAAGTAACATTAACATCAATAAATGGCACAACATAAAACATGAATTTGAACCCCAGCCAGGGCAATAAAGTGCTAGTAGTGAAAATAACACGATTATAATCACTACAGCCTTCTTGAGTCTGAGAGTTTTGTACGTTGGGATTTAAAAAAAAAAAAAAAATGCCCCTGGGCCTGGCAATTGGGTGTCACAAACCCCCTCATACTGCCCAAAAACCTATGGCCTATGCAGCAGAAAATCGAGCCGACTCAGAAAACCAGTCGGCGACTGCAACTCAGGCTTCTAATGAATACGAAATCACTGAGTGCCTGCCCGGTTAAAGGTGACTATGCTGCACATGAGTCAAGTGTGTGAGGACAGTTACACCAGATGCGTGTTTTGGTGTGAACATCCTAGGGTGGATGGAGATCATTTTAGTTAAAGCAACGGCAATTGTGGTATGGACTTGGCCTCGGGTTTTCTTCTAATTTTACATCCTCACTAATTCATCCTGTGCTGTGGTCCTTCAAGACCTTTCTAACTTCTATCACGCAGCTTACCCAAACTGTCCCCCATTTTTTTGAGATTTTCCAGATCGTCAGACATGGAGTTGGAGAAGTCCATAAGGATGTAGAGGTCCACGGGTGTCTCCAGGGGTTCAAAAACCTTCATCTGGAATATCCTCTCCTCGCCCACACGCAGGCGCATCTTCATCTGCTGGGGCGACACCTGCGTCTTGACCAGCTGTGTATTGATGGACTCTTCCTACAGGAGAAGCAGGCAACTGAGTGAAAATGAAGCCAAATGCAAGCAACTGAAGTGAACTACGCCCCTTTAAAAAGAAGTGACATCCTCTACCTTTATTATCGAATATTCACTACTTATTTGTACCGAGTTCATGCACTGGTAGGACTTCAGGTTACTTTGCAGGTCACAACGGGGATATTCAAAATCCTGTTAAAAAAAATACATATTTAAACCTCCGATTGTTTGAGAAGCAGAACAAAAGGACACCGTTAATCCACCCAGTCAAGCAGTTTCCGGAGTCTGTTTCTTATAAGTTGTAGCGGGTGCCCGTTGTCAGTTTGCGTCTCATTAGGGTGTACATCAAGAAATGGGTTACTGAGGAGTTCGTCAAAAATGGGAAGGACACAATGCGGACGGGATGGTTGGGGCTGAAGACCCTTTAACCGGAAAAGAAGGGAGCCAAAGACATCGAGCGGTGGAGCAAGGAGGAGCAACGAGTTGGCACAAAGAGTCCACCTGCTTGAAGAAGGTCTTTTACTCGGCGAAACAAAGGAAGACGCGTCTCTGAAGACAAACTTATTTTTTGGTTTCTCCGGGGCAGTCAACCTTTTGGAACTGGTAGGACAGAACATTTTTTATCGGCCCAGCCGCCGGCTTCCAACTTTACACCTTGCTCGGGAACTGTAAGGACGGCAATCCAATTTGGGGAAACCGGGTTATCTCCGGCGAGAACATCTCACAGCCTAATCTGTTTTTGATTTTTGTTTGTTGGGGGGGAATTATTTAAACTTTTTTTTTTTTTTCTGTCAATATGTAAATTATATCTTGTTTTTAATGTTTAGTTTTTATGCTGATCTGGGGCATGGGGTGAGGGGATCAAAAATAAGGATGAGCATTGATCACGTTACCCCAAAAGATTTTAATAACGAACCGCTTTTCTCTAGCGGTATTCCGATCGTGCAGCAGCACGGGGTGGTGGTACAAAGGGTTGGTAGGGGGAAATCGAGAGTAAACCCCAAACCCAGAACACACACCTAGTTGGTCAAGAATCCTAAACACAAAGGGTTTGTATTAATGGAAACTAAACTTCGCATTGTCGCCTTCTCCTGGCACGAACAGTTTGGCCTTTCGCCTTCATACCAGAGAAGTCTGACTTTCTTTCAGCTGCAAGCTCAGTTTGTGAGGGGGGGCTTTGAAGTCCTTGCTCCGGAGTGCTTATGTGCCCGTGATTTCCTTCAGCCAGAATCTTAACACTGAGGACAGCTCCCTTGCCAGGTGTTCCTCAATCTTATCCTTAATAATTCCTTCTATTAATTTTCCTGTGATGCATGTTAAGCTTACTGGCCTATAGCTGCTTGGATCTGCCCTGTCACCCTTTTTATATAATGGGATGTTATTTGCTATTTTCCAGTCCTTCGGAATCTCTCCAGTGCACAATGACTTCCTAAATAATTGTGGGGGGGGGGGGAATTGGGGTAACCATAGACCCCATTTCTTGACAATGACTGATTCAGTCAGATCAGTGTTTCTCAACCACTGGGTGGGTGACGAAATACTGTTTATAATCATGGGTTGAGATTCGGGTTAGGTTTAATCAATCAGTTGCGCTCGATCCTCTTTCACCGCTCTGACAATCATGCTTTGTTCACCGGGGGTGGCTCGCGACTCCAGAAAGGCTGAGAAACGCTGAACCACATGACATTCAACAGTACCCATGGACCCCATTTCTTGGCAATGATGGATTCAATCAGATCAGTGTTTCTCAACGCGATGCTGTTGTTCATCATGCTAATGGCTCACAGTAAGGGTTAGTGTTAATCAATGAATCACAGCTCTGGCGATCATGCTCAATTCACAAAAAGGGGACTCCCCCCACTGCTTGGTGGGTCGCAAAGACACTTGTGAGCTGCTTTTTCACCACCTAACTCTAGAAAGGCTGAGAAACACTGAACCACATGACATTCAACAGTAACCTTTAAACTTGTCTGCCCTGTGCAGTCTGTAGCCCCTCAAATAAAAAAAATAAAAAAAATCGCAAAACGCCTTACCTCATCAATGCAGTAAGCGCAGTCTTTTCCAGCCTGGACACATGAGGTGCAATCGGTGGCACGTGCAGCAAGGCAGTGGTTCACTGATGGAGAAAAATCAAGGGGATACAAGGAAAATTTAGAAATCGGGGCCCCATCAAGACACAGTGTGCTTCTAATCATCATTTCGGAATGGTCCGCCATGGGTGTACCATGGCACATTCATTGAAATGACTCCACTTTTCTAAAATTTAAGTGGTAGATATTCTAGGGAAAGGAACCCAACAAAGCTGAGGGACATGCAAGGCTTCTTCTAGTGGGGTGCTGGGAGGGGCCACAACCCAAAAGATAAGAGAGTTGCTGTGCCCGCCCACCCAGTCGCCAAGCTTCATAAACGGTATCTGTCTGTCTACCTGTTCACTGCCCGCCTCGTCGGGACCCTTACCTTTACTGCCTTCACAGATTCCTGCAAGGACCACAAGAACAGCTCCCAGTGAGAAGAGGAAGGAGCCGAGCCGCCCCTCCATCGCCAACCTGGAACAAAAGAGAGCAGACACAGGCACACTTTAGTGATGCAAAATGCAAATGGCTGCCCAGTTTAAAGACTCTGCACAAATCAATCCGCAGTTTCCACAATGATGCTTACCTGTACACGTTACACCCTGTGCTGTATACAAGTTTTTATGTACCCTCACTGGGCAGATTATTAGTAGGGGTGCCTGCACACCTCCTGACCCCTAGAATGATCTAATCGGGCAATCAAGTGGCAGCAGCTCAATGCATAAAATCCTGCAGGTGCAGGTCAGGAGCATCAGTTAATGTTCACATCAAACACCTGAATGGAGTTTAAAGGGAGGCCCAGGGTGTTGTGCTAAGCAAATTAGCTGCTTGGATTTTGGACCAGAAAACGAAGAAATAGATCTCGGTAGTCACGTCCATAATCCGATTTGTCGTCAACCCCCCCCCCCCCCCCCCCCCCCCACCAAAAAAAACACTAAGCAAATTAAAACAAAACGCACAAACCAAAAAAAAAAAAAAGTTGTAAGAAATCTGTCCGAATCTTGTATGGAGAAAAAAAAAAGTTGTTTTTTTTTTTCCTTTCATGCCAGAATTTTGCCAATGCCAAATCTCTCTCTCACCTGCACACACACACAATATAAAATATATATATATTATATATATATATATATATATATATATATTAATTATAAAAAAATTATAAAAAATCCAATGTCTGTCTGCTTTTCACAAGAGAACTACTTAACAGATTTAGAACGTTTCTTTCTTTCTAGAATTTGCTTGATCATTCAGGTTGATGTTGCGACTACTGTCATTGTGCGAAGTATCATAGTTCGCTTATGGCACAGATTTTTTTTTTTTTTTTTTGCACGAATCTGAGAATCACACAGCAGGCCGAGGGGAGGGGGAAGCGTGATGTCGGGAGTGGGGAGCTGGGCAGGGCCCTCCTCGCTGTCCTGTTTCACTGCTACGTGGGCATAGCCACGGGGGCCAGCTAGTCTTTTATATAAATGAAAGGCAAGAGAAGGATCTTTGTCTGGAATGGGCACTTTTATTTTTGCAGTTGTGACCTCAGAAATTTGACTAAAAACTTCTTAATATTTTCGCTCAGACAAAGAAGGGGTCTGACCACCTCCTGACACACCCACCAAATTTCAAAATGGTGGCCCTTTTTTTTTTTTGTCCTATTTCTGTGCATAACTTCTGCACATGTAAAGGTTAGTGAATGAAATCTTAGGGGGCACATAGCCAGACCCCTGCTGAATTGATTAAGGGTTAGCCCCAAGTGTTAGCCCTTTTATATGTCTGGAGAAATTTTTTTTTTTTTTTTTTTTTTTTCTTTTTTTGGTGAGAACCAAATTTTTGTACATAGTGTGGATAAATACTGGTATATTATAAACAATTTTAAAAATAAAAATAAAGAATATATAGCATACAATAACAGAATCTAATATATAATAATAAAGCGCTACAGTGTGTGGGTCCAGTCCCTCAGAGCAATCTGATTGGTCAGTTTGGCTTTGGTGACGCAGTGAAAGAGAAGGTGCGAATGTGAGACACCCGAGGAGGAGTAAAGGGTTAGGGGGCACGCTGCGAGTCGCCTTCAAAGAGGGGAAGTGTAAAAGCAGATGTGGTAATGGCAGAGTTCGGGAAGCAGACTCTACAGAAAGTTCGCTCGAGAGTCGGAGCACCGGTGGAGAGAGGTTGAGACACACGCAGATACCGAGGAAAGATGCTGAAGGGTACATGTAGGAGAAGAGATAGCAAATATTTGTAAATGATTCTACAGTGGGTAGCGCGGCTAGTGTAAGTGCTATGGAGGACCGACGGGCATCCCAGCTGGAGAAAGAGAGACTTCTCACCCGGCTAGATGGACCAGGAGCAGTTCCCGTGGTCTTCTCGAGGTATACCAGTTAGGACACCTGCAGGGGTGCATGGCAGTTGAATGCTGAAAGTGCAGCCCAGTCGGGGTCCCTAGGTGCCGTTAGAGGGCCTCACTCATTCTCACATGACCTGGAAGTGCTTCCATTAAGACACCCGTGGTACAGGCCCCTCTTTTTTTAAAGGGGGGCCTGCCACCTTATTGATCGATTCAGTGTAGTGTGTGTGCAGACATCGAAGAGCTTAAACGACCTGCTATTGCTCGATGTCGCATGTCGCTCATGCGTGACAGGCCTCTCAATTTTACTTTTATTGTTTTTTCTACTGCATGTGGCTGTGACTGGGCACCAGTAGACGGCAGGTGCCACAGAATGGGTTGCACCTTTAAGAGTAGCAGTTAAATAAATCTGAGGAAAGGGAACCTGCGGGCAACCAGGATGTGCTGTATGTATAAACAAACATAAATACTATAAGCTGGTTTTAAAACCAAAAAAAAAACACCAAATGGACGCCTGGGGCCCAGTTGTGTAGCCAGCAGCTCTGGACTCGATCGTCCTTCTTTGATGTGCTTTCTCAACTTTCAGTGATGGACGCCAGGCCCACAGTCACCCGTCAAACGCTGGGAGAAGACCCCCCACTGGGCACCTCCAGTCAGTTTTATTTCCTGATTGATCCGTGTTAAGGAGCTCATAAGAGATTAAGCAGAACCCACGCCACCAGCACCTGAAACTTCCTTTTGTGGATGTCTGGTGCTCTGATTGGCATTGGGTACAGAAAATGGTCAGAGCTGATGGGCTGTAGCTGAGATTCTAGCGGAGTTGAGTCCATCCCAAGGCTTTCCTGACAAACGGTGTCCCTGTGACTGGACAACAGAGGACGGTCCTCAGATGAAGCTTCAAACCGGATAAACGAGAGCGGGCATGGGGACATCACAAAGGCAGGAGTCAGTCGAACAGCACAATCCGGGGTGATTCCGGATGTAAGAAGAAAAGCAGATGACTCTGGGAGCTGGGAATGTCGGTGCGGCTTTGTGTCTTCCCAGTCACAATGGACGAAAGTTCTTGTCAGGATCCCCACAGGTTGCTGGGCAACACCTCCAGGGCAAGCCTGGCATGCCAGAAAAGTTTCTTTTTTTGAGCCGACAGGCAGAAAATTGGGGAAATAAATCTTAACACGCAGCCCCGGCATTCCTGCAGTCATGCCTGGGCTTTTCTAGCAGGCTCATTCCACGAGGAGCAACTCGGGCCTCGTATAAGCAAGTCTGTGCAGCCCAGCCGCGGTGCTCAAAGGAATTCCAAACATCAGCCAAGGCCCGCCGTCTTGTGTTCAGCCTGAAATGGATGTCAGGTAGCCATTTGGGCAGAACTGCCAAGACGCTTGTTGACGTGAGGAACCTTTAGGAAAAACCATTGAGCAAACTGTTTTGTTGAGTTGTCAAAAATGGCTTCGGTTATGTAATGTCCCAACATATTTCTGGGCCTGATCAGTCTTGTTTACGGGGGTCTGGGACCCAAGGGAGCTCCAGGTGCAAGGCAGGATCCAACTTGCAGAGGAAAGCGGGACCTTCCACCGTGGGGCACACCAGACATGTACAGTGTTTTGAGATGGAGCTTCTCCTGAATGGTGCTATATTTTTTATTTTATTTATTTATATATAAATATGACAAGAAAGAATCCGTCATTGGCTGCCATGGTAAGCTCACCAACACCCTGGAGTGGAAGGCAAGACCTGAAGTTTTCACTAAACGCATTGACTGACTATATCTGGAGGTGTTTTCTCGAGACAAAGATTAACAGGACTCCTGTGCCAGGGATATGGCTAAGGTATTGTGTCGCCAGTGTCTTCTTACAAAAGCAAAGTGGGGCAGCAAACCCAGGTGGGACCACGTCCCCTGCACTGGGTCATTCTTAGGAGTCGGCCGACGCCGCTCCAAGTTCACGAATACAGCGAAAGTGCTAGGGGGTCTGCGAAAAGTGTGGCAGAAGCACTACCCATAAGAGCTCAGCAGCTCCTGCTCCATCACCCCCTGGAGGTGCCTGCGGATCCCAACAGGGCTGCGGGAATCCAAGGCACTGCTGCAACCCAGGGGGGTTGCCATCTAGCGTCCTGGGGGAGGTAATGCTCTGGCCACACTTGCTCTCCCAGTCCTCCCAGCGTGGAGGCGTTGCGGCCGCACGCTACACTGTATATATCATAAAGGCGCTATATACAAACGCTGAACCAAGCACTGCATAGTATTCAGAAAAGAAAACCACGTGCAGTATTTTTATATGCAAATATAAATGTGTGTGCGCATGCGCGTGTTTAAACAGAATACAGAGTATATAGTATTTATTTTATGGAGTTTGAAAGTTATTTCACTTTCACACCAACACAAATATCACAAAGGGGGCAGAGTTCAAAGGGCTGGGGGCAGCAACAAAGATAAAACCACTGCTGATCCCATTCATGGATCCCCTTTGGACTCTGAGAATTCCCGAGTATAAAAAGATAAGGCAAATGGCTGCGGTGGTCAAAGGACACAGATATGCGTAAGACGCTGGTGGTCATCTTCATAGGTCAAGTATTTTTTTTGGCTGATAAGTTCGATGAATGGTAGCGAGATGAGAGACATCAGGAAGATTCAGAGGTCAAGGGGTGCGGAGAATACATAGCACAGACCTGGCATGAGTGCGGAGAGGGGGGATTCTCTGACAAAGGGGTCAGAGGTGAAAACCTGAAGATATATGGTAGGTAGCACACTGGTGGTCTTCCCCACAGCACCCTTCAAGGCAGCAGCGATCTGGTCTTAATGACTGATAACTTAATGCTTGAAGTGGTGGCCCTCGAACTTTCTAAATTGAGCACATGCAGACCCTAAGGCCGCTCCCTTCCCTTCATGATTTGCTACACACGTGTGTTTATTTCCACGTCCGCAGCTGTTACTTGGATGGTTGTTAACCATCTTATTGCAGTGGAACTTCACCTCATGGACTCCTTGTTGTTTCTGGTGGTCATTTATACACGGTATGACGAACGACGCAAGCAAACTTCAGAGTCTTGATGCAAATGGGGGAGATGTAATAGCAAAATAAGAAGGAGAAAGTCGCCAGGAAGATAATCGAGTCCCGTAAGGAGGGGACCTTCTATCCTGTCGTTCTTGATGATGTCATCAACTCGTACTCCCAGTGCATGATGGGAACGGCACCAAAGCACACAAGGCTCTCAAAATGGCGACACCCATTACCAAAACAAAAATGGCCTTGAACAGAACATTAAATTAACAACTATTAAATAAAGTCCCCAAAATAAAAAAGACGATTCTCTTGGTAAGAAAACCCCAGAAGACATGTAAAGATGAATTCTTAGGCTCAAGGAAAGCTTAAGAAATGATATCAATAAAAAAAAAAATTCATCACAACGCCATCTGTTGGAATGACAAATACAATGCATTTTATTACTACAAATGTTGGTGAAGCACCATCTGTTGGAATGACCGAGCCAAAGCAACCAAATGGACACAGACACGCATCCTTTTTATTAAGGTAGATAGTGTCACTTTCTCCTTTGCCTTAATTATACAATATATGATTGTCAATGGCAGTATTTGTGAGGCGCCGACTGTTGGAACGAAAAAGTGCAAATATTTTTATCACTGCATGAATTCCAAAATACAACCTAAATAAATGTTCAAGCTGAATATGCCCAGATAGAGTAGAACTGTCAGGAATCGTCTTGTATTATGTAGATCAGACTTTCACAGCCTGTGGGTGGCATTGCAGGTGGTCCACAGCTGACCCCAGATGAAAATCCACCAACCCAACTCCACTAACAGTCTCATTTGATTCACAGTTGCAACATGACGGATGGATTGTGGCCGACCCAGGACAAAACCCCATCCATTGGGCTGATAATCGCGTTTGATTCATAGCGGTAGTGTGGCTAGCAGATCGAACAAACTCTCCAACCACCAAATCCCTGACGATCGCACTTCATTTATCGAATTCTCTAATGCTCTGGGATGGCTTCCTCCAGCTTTGCTGATCGGACTCGATACCCCGAGGGGGACCACCCCACTCCCCCATAATCAGACGATCAAGCAAAATTCACAGAGGTGGTCTCCTCCTGTTTCTCATAATAAAGTCAGATTCTCCCCAAAAATGGATTGAAATAAATTTGTGTAGGGGGGTGGGTGATGTTAAATTCGGTGGGCTAAAGGAACCTCCTGGCATGTGAAACACTGGGTCATGACACCACCAAGTTTGGGAAGCTCCGATAGAGATAATTAATCGTATAAGAATGAAGGTTTCACTCTGTGAATGTTGGGTTTCACATGTGCGTGTCTTTTGCTGGCATTGCGTTACTGTAGACTCCCAATTTAGACCTTCATTGTACACAGACAATCCTCTTGAGCTTGAATGATGGCACCTTGAAGATCCATCAACACCAAATGAAGTTCAAGGCCCAAGCCAGGGCCAGCATGACTTTTCATAATGGAGAATTGAGGTGGGTAGGATGAGTGAGCTCGTTCCTGTTCTTGTCCACACTGGTCTAATGATGTCCAGAACGTCGCCCACATTGAGGGGGACACCTTCCGAAGGCCCACCCAGTTAGCCGGGGGGGGGGGGAATGCTGACTGGCTTTGCTGTTTGCAGCAGTATGGCACTCCCCCCTGACTTCTTGCCTATCCCTCCTGCTCACACTGCAAAGACTGTGAACTGTGGATCTGAGGAGAGACCCCACTTGCCAAATTCTCCAGACCTGGCCCAGTGTGACAGTCACCTGCTCCCCAATCTGAAGGGCCTCCCCTGTAGGACCTGCTTTGTCAGCAATGAAGACGTCAAGCGGCTGGACAAGTCTGACAACAACTATTTGAGTGGCACAGAAAAGCTTCCCGATGGCTGCAACAAGTGGCTTAGTGCTCACCAGGAAACGTAGTCACTGTCACTGGTGTCCCGTTTAATGGGCCAGCATCACCCATAGCCCAGTAAGGCGCTTGGGATTTAAAGTAATGGATTAATCATAAAGAAGGGACAAAAACTGAAGCCGATTGCGTCTATACGACCCATCAAACAAATCCTGCCCTGGGGAGTGGGAAATGAGAGGACCCCCGACAGGATCAAAGTGTTTCAGAGTCAGACGAGAAGCCCAAAGCGTAAATGTCAACCACGCAGCCCCGCCTCAGCCCTCTGACTCCTTGGACTAGAATGTCAGGGCTTCAGAATTCTCCAAAGGGCTTTCTTTCACTGGGGCACATAAAAGCAGCCATTATTGGAACAGTGGGTTCCAGAGAGGAGGGCACAGAGTGCCAAAAATGTGACATTTATTGTTGCAGTCTGCCGGGAAAAGAGCGTGTATAATGGGCACAGTCAGATACCGCCGGAGGTCATCGTAACGTTTACGCTTTTATATCCCGTTTTCAAAGCTGCATAGTACAGTTCAGGGTAGTGGGAGGAATGGGGGGCTTACGGGTGTGACGGAGCCCATTCTGGTTGCACTGGCTAGAAGGTAGCAGCCATGCCCTGGATGGGGTGCCAATCCATCTCACACACACACACACACACACACACGGTCAATTTGGAACTTCCTAATGCACACATCACTGGGATGCGGGAGCAGGGGTTCCCAAAATGGACACGGGGAGAAAAGCTCAGCCACACGTAGACAATAAACAGGTGTAGGACTTGACCCCAGGACCGTATAACTATGAGCCATCGTCACAGCTGCCCTCCTGCTCTGCCATTATTCCTATTCATTCCCTTTAGCCCATATGGGTAGGATAATTCACCTCCATAATGTCAAAACCTTAAACCAGTCGGCATTCAGGGAAATAAAGAAATGTGCCGAACTCACGAGGACTCAAATCTACTGGGGTGCCTAATGCTGCATCCCCAGCTGGGATACCCCAACTCTCTCGAGGTGCTGTTCTTTGTCTGCCCAAATTTCAGTTAACGTTTGTCACTCATCACCAGTTTGTGCTACTGCAGGCAGTGTCCACTAGGGGGCAGCAACTTGTACTTGTATTACTGTTCTTGTCCATTGTCACCAGTCTGTTGTCCTACAGGCAGTGTCCACTATGGGGCAGCAACTTGTACTTGTATCACTGTTCTCTTCCATTGTCATCAGTCTGTCCTACTATAGGCAGTGTCCACTAGGGGGCAGCAGCTTGTACTTGTATCACTGTTCTTCTCCATTGTCACCAGACTGGTCCACTAAGGGGTAGCAGCTTATAGTTGTTGCACTGTTCTCGTCCATTGTCACCTATCTTTTGTACTACAGGCAGTGTCCACTAGGGGGCAGCAATTTGTACCTGTATCACTGTTCTTGTTCATTGTCACCAGTCTTTAGTACTATAGGGGGCAGCCCTAGGCACTAGGGGGCAGCAACATTTGGTTGTATCACTGTTCTCTTCCATTGTCACCAGTCTGTCCCATTACAGGCAGGGTCCACTAAGGGGTAGCAACTAATAGTAGTTGCACTGTTCTGTTCCATTGCCACCAGTGTGTCGCACTACAGGCAGTGTCCACTAGGGGGCAGCAACTTGTACTTTTCTACTACAGGGGGCAGCAATGTTTGATTAGTGAGACTGGACAAGAATAGTGATAGTCTGTTGACATACAGGCAGTGTCCACTTGTATTACTAATATTCATGTCCCTTATCGCCTGTCACCGATCCGCTGTCTCTGCTGCTGTCACCAGTTTTCACCGGGAGGAGTGGGGTTGGGAGTGTGTGAGAAATTCTAGTTAGTGTGTTGCCCACCAGTCTGTCCTACTACCTAAGTGTCCACTAGGGGGCGTAAACTTCTAGATGGAGAGACTGGTGACATAACTAGAAGTTATCGGCCCCTAGTGGACACTAGTGACAATAGCAGAGGAGAGCGCAGTGAATAGCTAGAGGTTGTCACTCCTTGGTGAAGACTGCTGGCAGTAGAAGAGACTGTTAACTGGTGACATAATGTGACTAGAACTGGTTACCCCTCGTGGAAACTAGAATCGTAACAAGGGGTTGTCACCCCATGATGTAGAGTAGTGACAGTGGAAGTGTATGGTGACGCAACTTTCAGTTGTGCAAACTGGTGACAGTAGGAGGGACTGGTGATGGGTGTCATTTCTAGCAATAAAATGCATTTCATTCCAACAGGTGGTGCAGCACAAACATTTCTAGTGATTTAAATTCATTGCATTTGTCATTCCAACAGGTGGAGCAGCACACACATTCCTAGTAATATAATGCATTGCATTGCATCCCATGGTGGAGACTAGTGATAGTGGAAAAGGATTGTGACAAAACTGGAAATTGCAAACCCATCCCCTGCTTGTGGAGACAAGTGACAGTGGGAGAGTTTTTGGTGACACAACTAGAAGTTCTCTCCCCTGGTGGAGGCAGGTGACAACAGGAGAGACTGGTGATGGGTGACATAACTAGAAGGTGTCTCCCCCTAGAGGACACTAGTGATAAAAAGAAGAAACTGGTGTTGTATGACATTCTCTAATTTACCACCCCCAAGGTGGAAACTGGTGACAATATGAGAGACGGCGGACTGCTGACATAACTAGAATTTGCCACCCCCTGATAATAATAGTAGGAGAGGCTACTAACTGGTGATGTAGCTAGAGGTTGTCGCCCCCTAGAGGATACTGATGACGAAAGGAGATATCGGGGGTTACAAGCAGAAGTTGCTGCCTCCTAGTGGACATTTTGTGGTAGTAGGAGGCAACTGGTGACGAGTGCCATACTGTAACTAGAATATGTTGCCCCCGGTGACAGAAGTAGATGTCACTAGTAGGACACTGTTGATAGTAGGAGAGACCAGTAATGGGTGACATAACCAGCAGTTGTCACCCCCTGCTGGATGCTGGTTGTACCCAAAAGTGTTGAAAATTCCATGTGCTGCTGCCCCCTGGTGGATACCATGCAAACTCAACTAAACAGACTGGCAGACCTCTAACTATTTCTTACCCTTTAAAGCACAAGCTCTTTGGGCGCCACCTGGTGCCTTCCTTCAACTTAAGCGGGTGCCTCTAACAGTCCGGAAGCTCCGGTGCCTCTCTTCCTGTCCACATAAACTCCGCATGGCCTCCATGGACCCCCTGCTGTCACAGGATTTCCTGCCTTTGTTTCTACCTGCTGTGAAAGCAAAAGGGGGTCCCACCCCCCAGATCACAACGAGGCAGCCAGCAAGGTGCCTTATACATAGAGCAGGGGTCTGTGTAGTGTCTCTGAGGAGTGGAGCGCCCCCTGCAGGACATGCCAGCTCTCCTAAGCACGGATACTACACGAAAACCGGTCAATGAGGGAATCTGATTATTTTTTAGGAATTGTTGTTATAATAGACCCACTAGAAGAAGTTTGCAGCTTTTAATGATTACTTCTCTGTTTTTCACCTAATCAATCAATCCATTTTTTGAACCCGCTTTCCATTGTTGCCTCACCAACAGCCAATAGCTAAACAGAAACCAAATCTCCACAGCAACCTGGCCTGGTTCTGGGCACCTCCAGTTCAGGGCCGCTTTAATTATGTCGTCCCTTCGTTCGTACTCTGCTGTTTTCTGGTGAGGGTCATGATGGCACCATGCCACCTTGAACAGACCAGGTCATCCAATCCCTAACACCTTTTTCCAGCTCCTCCAGTGCAATTCCCAGACACACTAAGGCCACTTGAGAGGTGTTGACCCACCAGAGTGTCCTTTAGGAGGGTCCCAGGGGCCATCGGAGATACATGCCCTAACCAACTCAAGTGGCCCACCTCAATCGGGATGGCTGATGAGGAAAAAATGTAATAAAACCGCAATGCCCCTGAATTGAGTGAAAGGGTGCCTGATAGTGCCCGGCTGGCTGTGCCCTGGCATAAGTGAGCCGAGCCAAATAGGCATCCTGGAGTCCCAAAATTCACACACTCGGGATGCAGTTTCAGTACTACAGACCCAGACTGGCACCCCATCTGGGGCTCCTGCTTCTCTTGTGCCCATTTGTACCAAGAATGGCTTTGCCACCATTGACTTTGACTGGGATAAGTGGGCACAAAAATGAATGAAGGGATTGATAAAATCCAAAAGCCAACAGGTAGCCTAATCTGCACATTCTGTGGGACGGAGGAGATAGCAGGGAGATGAACGTGCAAACGGGCCCCTCCGTCAATGTATTATATACCGCCTTGCACAGCATGTAATCGTTTAAACAATGCAAAAGGACAACAAAGACGTCATTAACAAATTTGGTGAGTCCCTGAAGTTGACGCAGCTCATCCCTAGGAGATAACCAAAGCTTTTTATATAGCGCCTTGCACACCATGCACTTTATAAAGCAAACCTTAATACAATATAATATACAATGAATGTGGTTGCTATAGCTTTAGGGCATCACTTGAAATGGCAGAGCTCATCTAGGGGAGCGGTTTATCTAGCGCCTTACACAGCGGCCACTTTACAGAGCAAACCATAATATGACACAAAAGGACAACACATTTTACTGAGTCCCTGAAGTTGACGCAGCTCATCCATAGCAGGTAACCTGAGCTTTTTATATAGCGCCTTGCACACCATTCACTTTATAAGGCAAAGCTTAACACAATGTAATTGGGATGTATACAAGGACAACGAAGGTCATTAACAGCATTTGGGGTGTCACTGGAGTTGACACTAACGTGGCGGGGTCATCGGTCCTCTGTGGGAAATAAATAAGGGCTATTTATATAGTGCCTTACACAGCATGTACTTTACAGGGCAAATCTTAATATAATGCAATGCAAGTCACCAACACTTCTCGAAGATGACAACGTTCAGTCTTTGGGGAAAATAACGAGTTTTTATGTAGCGCCTTACACTGTACGCACTTTATAAGGCAAAGCTTAATCCAGCACAATGAACGTCACCGACGCCTGGTCACTTGTGATGCCATAGCTCAGTCAGTCTATGTGAAAATAACAAGTGATGTTTGTTTATATAGTGTCTTACAATTATAAGGCAAACCTTCATATAGTGAATGAACATCACGTGAGATGACGGAGCTCATCTGTGGGAGATAACAATGGTTTGTATAGCGCCTTACACAGCACGGAGCCTTTTAAACAATACAAAAGGACAATGGAGGTCATTAATTTTAGAGAGTCACTGACTCATCCATAGGAGATAACTGGAGCTTTTCATATAGCGCCTTGCACACTATGCACTTTTATAAAGCAAACCTTAATACAAAATAATTGGGATGCATAGAAGGACAATGAAGGACAATAACACCTTCAGGGTGTCGCTGGAGTTGACACTAACATGTCTGGAACATCACATGAGATGACAGAGCTCATCTAAGGGAGATGACAATAACAGTTTATATAGTGCCTTACACCGTATGCACTTTACAGAGCAAACCTGAATATACTATAACAATGAATGCCATCGGCGCCTTGAGAATGTCACTTGGCATGACGTAGCTCAGTCCGTGGGTGTAAACGAGTGATTTATATAGTGCCTCACACCCCACACACTTTTTACAGGGCAAACCTCAATATAACACGATGGATAACGAATGTCATTAAGACACTTGAAATGACATCTGTGGGAGATAACAGGAGCCATAAAAAAGAAATAAATAAAACGCTCAACTTTATAAATCTGAGGCACTTCAGGAATTCTCAATGAGTGCATCCTCAGTCTGTAATGTTTTTACCAAAATTTCTAACATCTGGCGCACAGATCAGCCTCACATTCATTTAAGGAGACATAAATCTTAGACTGGTGGGCTAATGTGGGGGCTAAGCACTTGTGGTCAAGAGGGCTTCACCGAATCCAAAAACTGTTTGGAATAAAATAGCGGCTGAGTGCATAAAGGAGAACAGGCTACCATTGCTGTGACACGCCCTCAGTGGTGACATCCAGGTCACTTACATGAGGATGCTGGGCTGGGAGGAGAGTCCGGAGATGAGATCATCAGGTCCAGTCCTGTGACTCCCAGGCGGAAAACAAAGAGAGCCCACTGGCCAGTGGAGAGTTGGGCCAAAGGCTTTGTGGTGAAGTGGTGGGGATGGGCATAAAAAGTGGCAGTCATTTTATTATAAATTGAGAGCCATGACACACAAACCTGGTGCAAGTCACTATATTAAAAAAAAAAAAAAAAAGTTTAAACACCAAAACACACAAATGTAAGCAGATATACGGAATTGTGAGTCGCTTTGGATAACATGTTCTCAAGCCAGGATAGAGGCGGAGCTTATCCTGTGAGCCACACCCACCATGGCCGACAGGGGTGCTGCAGTCAAGGGGAAGGATCTATTCACACCTAACTGAAAGAACCAATGTGATTCTAAATGTGCTGAATGAATGTGCCTCCTCGTGGTAGAACTGTGTTCTGGGTAAAGAAGTTTCCAGGTAAGGTAGAACTATACATCCTTCCATTCATCTATTTTCTTTACCTGCTTAACAAATTCAGGGTCATGGGGACGCTGGAGCCTAACCCAGCAATCGGGCACAAGGCGACACCACCACTGGCGCACACACACGCACACACTAGGGCCAATGTTGCAGTGCCAGTACACCTAACATTCATGTCTTTGGACTGTGAAAGGAAACTGGGGCACCCAGAGGAAACCCACACAGACGACGGGAGAACATGTTTGTGATGCGCCATCTGTTGGAATGACAAATGCAATACATTTTATTACTAGAAATGTTGGTGTTATACCACCTGTTGGAATGATAAATGCAATATGTTTTATTACTAGAAACGTGTGTGTGTGTGATGTGCGATCTATTGGAATGATAAATTCAATGCATTTTATTACGAGAAATGTTTGTGATGCACCACCTGTTGGAATGATGCATGCAATGTATTTTATTACTAGAAATGTGTGTGTGATGTGCTATCTGTTGGAATGATCAATGCATTTTATTACTAGAAATGTGTGTGATGCACCACCTGTTGGAATGATACATGCAATATGTTTTATTACTAGAAACGTGTGTGTGTGTGATGTGCGATCTATTGGAATGATAAATTCAATGCATTTTATTACGAGAAATGTTTGTGATGCACCACCTGTTGGAATGACACATCAATGCATTTTATTACTAGAAATGTGTGTGATGCACCACCTGTTGGAATGACACATGCTATGCATTTTATAACTAGAAATGTTTGTGATGCACCACCTGTTGGAATGACACATCAATGCATTTTATTACTAGAAATGTTTGTGATGCACCACCTGTTGGAATGATGCATGCAATGCATTTTATTACTACAAATGTTTGTGATGCACCACCTGTTGGAATGATGCATGCAATGCATTCTATTACTAGAAATGTGTGTGATGCACCACCTGTTGGAATGACACATGCTATGCATTTTATTACTAGAAATGTGTGTGATGTGCTATCTATTGGAATGATAAATTCAATACATTTTATTACAAGAAATGTTTGTGATGCACCACCTGTTGGAATGACACATTCAATGAATTTTATTGAAATGTTTGTGATGCACCACCTGTTGGAATGACGCATCAATGCATTTTATTACTAGAAATGTTTGAGCCATCTGTTGAAATGGGAAAAGCAATAAAAATAATAATAAATAATAACTCATTACATTTATATAGCGCTTTTCTCAGTACTCAAAGCGCCATCCACACAGGGAGGAACCGGGAAGCGAACCCACAGTCTCCTTACTGCAAAGCAGCAGCACTACCACTGCGCCACCTGTGACAATACATTTTAGTACTAGCAGTGTTTGTAATGCACCATCTGTTGGAATGAAAAATGCAATTTTTTATTACTAAATATATTACATTAATACGGAGATGTGAGTCAATTGTTTAGATTTCAATCTGTCTTAGATGGGTAGCAGAGCTAGTATACAATAAAAGCATTTGGTACAGTGAACACCGAAATCAGTACTCCTCAATTGAGGACCCCCAAGTGGCATTCACAGCCCCAGCGTGACAATGTTTACTTGACTATTGGGTGCCATGTGTCCATAATCCATTGACTAGAGTCATCGCACTTTTTTTACTGCCATGTATGAGCTATGTAATGAAGGTGGTGGTTGTTGTTGGAGTTATGCTCACATAAAGGTGTGGGCAAGTGGGGTAGCTGCTCCTGGGGGTCATATAGACCAACATAAATCTAGTATGGAAGATCAAAGTGGAACTGGAGGCCATCAGTTGTTTGTTTTTAAAAGCTGGCATAGACTGCATGGAGTGCCACTGAGCATATGAAGCCCCACCTCAAGTACTCCATGACACACCTTGGCTGCCTGCTCCTGGTAAACAACAATTTGAGTCCCACTTCATGATCAGCCACAAGCCTGAAAGGAATAACAAACCCCAGCAGAGGGGTTGGTAAACATGCCAGCAGTGACCGCTCCATAATCCACTTCTACCCAGCCTAATCCCCCCTGAACAAACCCACCACTTTAGATCTAACTGTGAGGCCAACGTGACGGTGATGTAACCAGACAGCACGTCTCCGCCACTCCCGAAAATGACACCCTGCATTGGGCAGACCAGCCTGACAACATCGGTCAGCGTCTGACCAACTGGAGTTTTGACGTCTGCGGGCATGTTGGCTTTCACATCACCTTCACAACTCTGCCCTGCATGGAAGGGGAGGGGAGATGAAGTGAACTTTACAGAATTGATAGAACATGAAATATTTGTGACAAGTTGTGTGCAAGAAGTAAGAGGCAATGGGGGACCACTGGGAAAAAAAAATTTAAATGGACCAAGCCATAAGTGAACAGCCTCCGAAATGGCAGCAGGTGCCAAAATGAATCCCCAGCTTTAAGTGACAGGAGTAGCAAGCAGCGTCCTAAATGAGACGTCACAATGGAGTATCATCAGAGGAAAGGCATGTCAGACTGGAAAACCGTCCGTAGGGGACGCCCATGCACACACATTAGAGTGGCCATTCGACATGTAAGAGTGTGATGGGTGGTCTGAACTGGACCCCAGCCACTTCAAAGTATTTACAGTGCTGTGCAGGAAGTCCGCTCACAGTGCTCAAAGATGCTTTGAGTGGAGTCATCACTGGTGGGTTTGCACCTGTGGACACGAGAGGGGAGCTCTAGCAAGGCGGTCTCACGAAAAAGTAGTATTTGGACTGCATTGGCAGGGTTTCTTTAATTTTTGCATTTTACTTTCTTCTAAACAGATTGAATCTTTGACATGGGGAGAAGCTTTGGTCCACAGACCATCCACATTCCCCAGCAAACACAGTGCCTGATGCTAAATGATGCTCTTATTGTTAATTATACAATACTGTTATTATAATTTTATAATCTTAATATAATAAATTTTATTTATATACTGTAGTGCCTTTCCCATGCTCAAGGCATAAATATTATGTTTATTACGAAAGGGTGCAGATAATAGTGTAATAACATATCAGCGCTTGAAAATTAATATTTGTCACCTATTTATATCACCTATTAGATGATTTACGATGGTGACTTTTCTTTTTTCATAGTACTAAATATATTAATCATGCAGCCCCATAAATATGTAAATTAAAATTATTCCTGAAATAATAAACAAATTAGTCACATATTATCAAAATTCAATTGCATTTCAACGTATACCCATAAGTCCTGATACCCCCATCCCTGACTATGTATGCAAATGATGCAATCTCACCGTCCAATTAGTGCGCGGCATCAGAGACCGAACTTGAGTGCGCGTGACGAGTGAAGGTGAAGAGCAGGTGGCGGTAAACCATGGAGGACGACGTTTGCGAAGTGATAAAGTAAGTCAATTTGAAATTTATTTATACTTTTAAATACAAAGTTTTTAGTAATGCGGGTATAGCGTTGAGGGCAGACCTGTTGCCATGTTGAGCGTTTTTTTTTTTTTTTTTAATTACCAGCGTTTGTGTTTTGACGTGGTACGCCATTTTGAAGACTGCTGTCGTTACCGTTGTATTATTATTGTGTAGTTAGTGGCCAGTGATTGTTTGTGACATTCGGCGTCCATGCGCGGGCTGCCTCCCGTGATGTAGCCTACGCAGTGCTGCCACAATGTAGATTTGTAAATGTGTTTTGTACTTTATAGTGGTATTGTTAGGCGGCACAGCAGGTACAGTTTCTATCTTACATCAGTTGAACCCGAGACCTGCTTTTGTGATATTCCGAATGCTTGACTGTATGGACGTCGCCCTCTCCTGGTCAAGACTGGCATCTTTAGCAAAACCAAAATAACTAAGTGACCTTCTAGAAGGGGCACGTTACCGGATAACTTCCCACCGAAATAAACAAAAGCTGACCCCTGCCGTGACTCGTGAGCCTCACCGCTGGACGGAGCAGGGGGTAGCGATGGCCGGCAGGCCCCAAAACAAGCCGCCCGATTGTCTGACATGAAAAAGGAAGGCCCGCCAAAGAGGAATTTCTTCCGAGTGAGGGATGTGAGAATCGCACATGCCGAGAGTAAACACGATGGCCGTTGAATTGGCGGCTTTATGCTCGGGCCTGTCAGATGACTGCGGAGAGTAAACAGCCGGCGGTGGCGGGGGCAGCTTTGGTACTCGAGCTCGCTGAGCAAACACGTTTTATGGTGTTCTGGGAAAGGCGCTATAAAGTTCACTGCCCAAATACATTTTTATACAATAATGTGAAGGAATTGGAAAGTGTGAGCGTAATGCAAGTAGCATTAAAAAGTGCAGTCCGTGAAGTGTGGTACGAGTGGCATCGGAAAGTGCAGACTGTGAAGGGTGCTGTATACATGCACGGGGCCAACGCATCTTTAATGTAATGCAGGGGCATTGGAGAGCGTGAAAGGCGCCATATACTTCACTAAGCAATCATCTTATCATGTAATTCAGGTAGCATTGGACAGTATAAATGGCGAAAAATGTTAATGTGTAGTGTTAGTGACATTGGAAAGTGCAAACTGTAAAAGGCGCTATAAACCTCACAAAAAATGTATATCATAATGCAGATGGCATTTTAAAATGCAAGTTGAGAATGGCGCTATAAAATTCACAAAAAAATGTTTAGCATAATGCAGATGGCATTTTAAAGTGCAAATTATGAGTCCGGTTGGGGAGCATGCACTGGTATAGCACATTGCCTCACCCACCACAAGACGAAACAGCACGGGACCCTGGTTGACAACCCCCCAAGCAGAGACGTGGTCCAGTCCCACCCCCCGGAAATGACCTATCTGCCACAGCCAGGTGTTGGGTGGGCATCTCCTTGGCCAGGTCCAGTCACTTGGGTCCCCAACAATGAGCTGGGTCACCTTCAGGTAATCATGCCACGTGGCCTTAGTGCCATAACTGACGCTCCTTCACAATGCAGGTCATGTGCCTCATTCGGGACTCCATGAGCAACACAAAGTCAAACCAGCGGTCTGAAGAGACACACATGGAGGAGCCCAGTCTTCATCTCGGGTCACTGGATAGCATCCATGTCTCACAAACAGGGAGCACTAGGACTCTAAAGACTTGGACCTTCGTCCTTTTACACAGATATCAGGAGCGCCACACACCCCTTTCCAGTGACCTCATGACCCCCCCCCCCCCTGCTCTCCCAATCCGTCTACCGACTTCATAGGAAGAGTCACCAGAGACCTGACTGTCACTGCCGAGGCAAGTAAACCTCTCGACGAGGTCAACACTCTCTCTGCAGATAGACACACTGCTGATAGCCGTGCCCAAGAGGTCATTAAAGCCCTAGACTCACAAGCTCAGTCCATCGGACTCCTCGCTTAGAGCCTTCACTGACTCTGCAAAAATCACAGCATTGTGATTCAAATTATAAGTGGCGCTATAAAATTCACTAAAAATTGTATAGCGTAATGCAGATGGCATTTTTAAAGTGCAAAGAGTGAAAGGCGCTACATACTTCACTAAACATTTTATCCCATTTTATAGTGTGATGCAGGAGCACTAAAATTTGAAACCTGCTGTACTGTGCACTCCACTATGCGTACACTTTAGATTGTAATGCAAGTAGCACAAAAATATGCAAATTGTGAAAGGTGCTATAAAGTTTAGTGCAACAGTAGTAGTTTTAGAAAGCATAAACTGTAAGGCAGTCCAAGTATGGGGGGAAAAAAATATGGTGTAAAGAGAGTGGCATGAGAAAGTGTAAGGTGCTATACTGTATACCTAAGTGAGCTAACACATTTTTAATGTAATTGCAGAGGCACGGCAAAGTGTGAAAGGCGCTACATACTTCACTAAGCAAACATCTTTATAAAGTAATGCAGGTACTCTGAAAAGTACAAACGGTTAAAAGTGCTATAAAATTCATTAAGCAACCGTATAATGCTAGTGGCATCGGAAAGTGTGGACTGTGCAAGGCACTATGAACTTCATTAAACATTTTACAGTGTAATGCAGATGGCATTTTAAAGTGCAAACCAGGAAAGGTACTATATACAATATTTCACTTGGCAAACATGTTTTTAGTGTAATGCTGGGGTCAGTCAAATGTGTGAAAGGCGCTATATACTTTACTAAGCAAACATTTTATAGTGTAATATCTGTGGGATTGGCATGACACCTCTGCTGGCAGCACTGGGTTCAAGGGAGGTACCAGTGCTGGGTGGAATGACACTCCATCTCGGGGGCCCCCACACGCCCACGTAGAGCCACAGAAACTGCCATAACTGAAATAAAACTCGTGCAAACACAGGGAGAACTTGCAGAATAAAACCCAAAAAGCAGTTTACCTATTAAAAAGGGTCCCCTTTTCACTGAGACGTGATAATTAGGCAAAAACTGTTGCAATCCTGAGTGCAAATTCAACAAATCCCAAATCTGGAAAACACCGTAATCAATAACTATAGCTTTTGCCCTCATTGATCATTTTTGAGCCATTTCACAAGGGTAGAGAGCTGCAAGTCTGTCGCATCAGCAAGACGCTCAAGGCTGGCACCCTCCCTGGATGGAATGCCAGTTGGTTATTGGGACACCAGTACCGAGTGACTGCAAAGTCTTTCCCCATTTGCTAGGTTGAATATCGGTCAACATTTATTTATATAGCGCATTTTCATACAACAATGTAGCTCAAAGTGCTTTGCAAGATCACAGAGAAGGTTAACAAGAAAAACAATTAAGGTTAGGCAATAATATTAAAGAATTAAATCACAACAAAACAAGGTAAGGTCAGAGTTGAAAATCTGGGTTGGACTGCCAGCCTGCCTAGTTTGGTACTTGCTTTGTACCAGATACCTCACCAGGCTAAGCCCATTTAGGGCTGATGCCCTAACAAAACCGGAACATGTTGGAGATGGGAGTGGCACGTAGTAAATAAAATATATGACTATTATTGTTATTACCTGTTCACAATCTTATTAGCTGTGCAGTGGACTATCAGCCTATCCAGGGCTGGCTCCTGCCTTGTGCCGTTGCTTCAACGTTGGGCTCCAGCCCCCTTGATCCTGTCTTGTAATAAATAAGCGGGTTTGAGAGTGACTGACATTATTGTTATTATTATTGTTATTGGTAGCAGTTCAGTTTTATAAGCCCTGAAATGGACTAGCATTCCATCCCAGGCTTGTTCCTTCCTTATGCATACTACTACCAGGATAGATACCAGCCTCTTTGATCCTGCCTTGGATTAAACAGCCCTGCAATGGACTGGCAGCCCATCCAGGGCTTGTTCCTGCCCTGTTGCCATTGCTACCTGGTTAGGCTCCAGATCTTGCAGTCCTGCCTTGGAATAAGTGTGTTTTGAGAATGACCGCTGGTGGTATTATTATTACTGTTATAGCCTGTTAACACTTTTGTTAGCCCTGCAATGTACTGGGACCCCAACCAGGGCTGGTCTCTGCCTTGCACTCACTGATGCTTGGATAGGCTCCAGCCTCAGTGACCCCATCTTGAATTTAACAGGTTGAAGAACAACTGAGATTATTAACCACTCGCAATATTATCAGTCCTGCAATGTACTGGAATCCCATCCAGGGCTGATTCTTGCCTTGCAGTCATTACTGCATGGAAAGGCTGCAGTCCCTGTGATCCTTCCTTGGAATAAGTGGGCTTGAGAATGACTGACATTATTATTAATACTATTATTATTACCTATTCACAGTTTTGTAAGCCCTGAAATGGACTGGCAACCTGGCTGGGTTTTGCATTGCAGCCATTGCTGCCTGGATAGGCTCCAGCCCCTGCGATCCTGACTTGAATTAAATAGGTTTAAGAATGACTGAAAGTATTATTATCCTCACTAACCATTCACGATATTATTTGCTTTGCCATGCTCTGGCAGCCCATCCAGGGTTTTTTCCTGTCTTGTGCCGACTACCGTCTGGATTGGCTCCTATCACTGTGACTCTGCCTTGGGAGAAGTGGGTTTGAGAATGAAGGTGGTGGTTGTTGTTATTTACTGTTCAGAATTGTGATATTCTTGCCTGTGCAGGGCTTGTTCCTGCCTTGCACCCAAGGGTACCTGGATAGGCTCCAGCCCTGATGATCCTGCCTTAAGTTGGTTGAAGAATGACTGACCTTACTATTATTAGTTCACCGTTTTATTTTCCTGTAATGGGCTGGCACCCTGTCCAGGACTGGTTCCTGCCTTGCACCCACTGCTGCCTGGATAGGCCCCAGCTACCTTGTTTCTGCCTTGGATTAATTGAAAGTTATGATATAATGATGATGATATGAAGAGGCAGTAGTAATAATGTGTGAAAAGCTGCATGTATACCTGCATTGTTATTTCTCCTTAATTTAATATTTTCTTTATCAGTGTGCTGCTGCTGGAGTATGTGAATTTCCCCTTGGGATTAATAAAATATCTCTTATTTGTAGTTTGTCGCCACCCCTGATTTGTCAGTTTGTGTTGCCATCAGGAGCTCAAGCCCCTGACTGACGTTTTTCTCCATACATTCTGCCCTTCAGGAGGATTAATTTATGAGGTGGTTTAGTTTTTATCCTGAAATAGCTAATCAGGGGAATACATTTTAATGAAATTAGACATCATTCATAGACACTTCAGGTTTGCTTGAATGTGGAGCACAATATCAGTGGTGGAGGAGTGGCTCGCGCTGCTCCCTGGACCCGGGTTCAACTGTCGGCCTGCTGCCCGCTATGTAAACGTTCTCCACTTCTCTGTGATGCTTTATTAAATCAGGTTCATAAAATGCACGTATGGACCTGTTAGGCTGGTCCAATATGGGTGACTGCGTTTATGAGGGTGCCCTGTGACGAGGTGCTGTTGGTTCTGTCTTGGTCTTGGTCATAAAAGATGCTTGTTCAGAAAATGAATGGACAGGTGGACTTTGCCTCCTTTCCTCATCCTAAAGATGCACTTGTTATGTGGGCCCATTGTGAGTGAGTTAGCATTTATGTGTGACTGTACCCTACAAAGAACTGGCATTCCACCTTCCCTGATCCTTGTGCTGCTGGGGAAGGTGCCACCTTCCTACAGTCTGATGTTTGTTCAGAAAATAGGTGGGCCAGTGAATTTTGCTTTCATCCACAAGACCTGCCAGTTATGTAGAGTTGGTTCACAAGGGTATATACCCTGCAATGAATGGGCATCCCATCCAGTATCTATTTCCAATGTTGGTATAGGAGCCTGGAAATGGAAGAAGCTGGTTCAGAGAATGGAGGGATAGGCAGCTTTCAGTTTCCTCACTCACTCCAAAGATGTGCCAGTATGAAAATGTATACGCCCAGGAGGAATGGGTAGATGCTGGTTTCCTCCCATCTTTTGCCCTGGTATGAACGAGTGTCTGTGTGAGATTGTGCCCAGAAATGGACTGGCACCTGATTATAGAATCTGTTCCTGCCTGCTTTTAACAACCTCATAATTGGAAGATGTTCAGAAGATGAGTGGATAGGCAGACGTGACAAAGAAGTGCCAGCATGAAAGTGGATGTGCCCTGCAATGGACTGGCATCCCACCCAGATTGTGTTTCTGCCTTGATTTTGTTGGTGCTAAGGTAGCCAACAAGCTTCCTATAGCCTGGTGGTAGAATAAGTGATCTCAGAAAATGGGGGGGGGGGGGGGGCAGGTGGGTCCCATTTCCTCCTGTACTTTGCCCTGGTATGAAGGTATGTGCATGTCTATGTTAATGTGCCAGGTATGGACTGGTATCCTGTTCAGCTCTCCAAAAATTGGATTTGAAAAATAGGTAAATGAAAAACAATCGGTTTTCAGAGAGATTTGAGTGGGCATCATGACTGTTAACTTTAGATTAATAATACATTCTATTTGTATAGTGCCTTAATCATGCTCAAAGTGCTTGACTAAACTGACTAAAGCAGTGCTCAGATTTTCACGCAAAATTGGAAATCTTTTGAAAACGAGTTCTGCACAACCCAAATACGGCGAATTTAGAGCGCATAAACTAATAGAGCCTGGCACAGAGGTCAGTGCTGCCGATTCAGGGTTCAAAGCCCAGTCCAGTGACTTTCTATGTGAAGTTTTGCTTGTTTTTCCTGTGTCCATCCACATGGGCTTTCCCTCAGTCAAATGGAGACTCTAAACTGGCCTGGTGTGTACATGAGTGTGACCGCCAGTCCAGAGGTGGTGTGCACCTTCTGTCCTGTGATGGACTGGCCACCAATCTGGAGCTGGTGCCCACTTTGTATCCTGTGATGACGGTCTGCCTGCCTTCTGTCCTGTAATGAACTGGCCCCGGATTCACCAGTAGTGCACAACTTGTGTTCTGTGATAGACTGACTGCCAGTCCAGAGGTCATGCCAGCCTTATATTCTGTGACAGACTGGCCACCAGTCCAGAACTGGTGTTCCAGATGCGTTCCAAATACTTTCTGCATCTTTACAACAGTAGAATTGGTGAACCTTTCCAGAAAACGGATGTTGTATCTTATCCAATAGCAGCCATTTGTAAGTAATGCCTATTAAGTCAGCCTGTTAAAGGAGTTCTTGAGTCTTATTGAGGTGTCTGGTGGGGTTGGCTGAAGACGTAAAACTTGCCAAGCCCTGATTTGGTAAAACTGGGATATCAAATTTTAAAATTTGCAGTCGCACAAGTCTGGGATTGACAATGATGGCAGCGCCACATTTTCATAACCTCTGGGCACGCTGGGTGCTTGAAGCAACTTTTTTAACCTCCCCCACCTGGTCATCGATTTCTTTGTTCTGTTCAGCGGGGCCACAAAGTCAACACAGCAGGGCGGCCCCTTTTGGAGTAGAAAGAAAAAAAAAAAAAAAAAAAAGCGATTGCCCGCGGCTGTGCTTGCCATGAGTGTGAAGAAGCGGCACGATTCCTGCATGTCCAAGACCAGAGAAGTGGAGTGAAAACGGGTGGCCCCAGAATGGGGGTAAAGAAGTGACCTGTTTACACCTTGGGGTGCACCCTGGATCTTTGATGCTCACTTCATCTGCATGCCCAAAAACTCCGCCAGCTTTTACCCCGTGTCTTATGCCAGACCTCCTTGAGCGGCGTGCCAACTACAGCAAGACAGAATGGCCCCACGTTTCACAATGCACTTCGTCCAGCGTGACTGGATTAGTCCAACAGGCTTCACCTTGTATGGAAAATCTCGATTTAGCATAAATTACAAATCCTCTTATGTTTGGCAACCCCCATCCCCCCCCCCCCCCCAACTTCCCGATTACCTGAGAACCTTTTCACAAAGAATTAAAAATTCACCAACCTGGCAGAGCCCGTCTCCAAACGCATGTGCTTCAAAGTCCGAGAAAGCGCTGCACGGCGGCTCGCAAAGCAAGGAAGAAACTCTTCCGAGGGTGGCGATTTAAACAAGGATCCACCTGCCCACCAAGAAAACTGGGCTGAAAAGTTTCCAAAAGTGGCACAACTTGAGGAACGCAAGTCCCGCTCTTCCAGGCAGTAGCAGCAGCAACAACTCTGTCGATCAAATATTGACTTTCACTTGGGCTTCGGCTCCTTAGAACTGAGAGAGGGAAGGGCAGTGAGAGGGAGAGAGCCGCCTGCTACGTGATCCCGCCCCAGTCCTGTCGGAGAAAGCACTTTTATTTCCAGCACGCAGGTAGCCGAGGCTGCGCGAGGTGACTCAGTTCCGTGAGTACGCAGGCAGCCTCTGCATTCCTTTGAGGCCGCCACACCTGCACAGGCTTGACCGAGTCGCCCCCACCCATGTGACTGACAGCACAAAACGTAGCCGCGGGCCCCGCACACTCAGCGGAACACACCCAGGCAATTAGGAAAGACGGAGAGACTTGGAGCAGAATTGGGATCGACAGGAAAGGAGGTGGAAGAGTCTCCCCAAAGACACCTCCATTCCCCCCCCCAACCACTGAAGATGCAAGTGCCTTTGAAGTTTCAGTCTTGTATCCAGTAACCGCCGCCTTAGATAAAGGTGAGGCCCACTATTGCCCAGACAGTGGCTACTCTTATCTACTGTACAGCTGGGGTTTACGCAGAATACAAAGACCAATGCCTGCTAGTGGCATGCCGTTGGCAGCAGCCGGCCAATAAAGTGCCAGACCCTCAAGAAAAGAACCCCTTGGTCACGTAGCTCACGGGCATGAGGCTCAGTTCGTGGAGGGCCGCAGCTGCAGGCTTTCTTTTCAGTTATCTTCTCCATTATTAAGCACTTTAATGTGGGGAGTGATGTCCCTTACATGTCCTACAACTGTGGACTGGCCAGTGTGGTGTGCTCAACCAGTCACATCTCTTCAAGAGAGGACCACCGAGTCAACAAGCTGATTAAAAAGACGAGCTCTGTTATTGGATGCCCAGTGGACCTGCTGGAGGTTGCAGTGGAAGACGGAATGAAGACAAAGCAGAGGGCCATCATGAGCGATGTGCACATCCTCTCTCCGTGTCGGGGAAACACCACTGGAATACGCCATTCTAGTGCCTCAGTGGCAAGCACTGCTTGCTTGTCTTTAGTTATGTCAGAAGGGTTTTCTTCTTTTTTTGTAATTCTTGTTTGTGTTTGAGGGGGTTTGTTGCTGTGTGTTATATTTCTTTAGCCTCTCTAAAAGCTAAACTCTCCCCTCCTATATCAGTATTATATAGCACCTTTCATATCTATGTATCTAATGCTATTGAGTATTGAGAAAAGCGCTATATAAATGTAAAGAATTATTATTATTAATGGAACATGCAGTCCTGCCTTGAATTTAATTGCCTTCCATTTTAATTGTCTTTTTCTTTAACCAGGAGCTAAATAATACAGGCTTTCAAACCGAGCCAGCCAGCTAACTCTGATCCCGTTTGTGCTCCTGTTTTTCATACAATATCTGTCTCAATGAAATGTGTGCAAAATGTGAAGGTAGCATTGCTGCCTTACAACAAGGAGACTGGAGTTCAAGTCTTGGGTGCTGCCTGCATGATGAGGACTCAGTTTTGTGCTCACTGTACCAAATGCTTTTAGTATGTGTTTGACAGACACCTTGACCCAAGGATGGCATGGTGGCACAGATGTCTGTGCTGCTGCCTTACAGAACCAGCATTCTCACGGTTGTCTGTTTGACGTTCACATGTTCTTCCTGTGTATGTGTGGATTTCCTCCCACAGTCCAAACACGTGCAGGACAGGTGGACTGAAGATGCTAAATTGGCCCCGTGTGTGTGTGTGTGTGCAAATTTACCCTGTGGTGGGCAGGCGTCCGGTCCAAAGAATGTTCCTGCCTTGCACCCAGTGATTGCTGGGACCCTCCCTGCTCTGGAAAAGCAGGTTTGTTAATAGGATGGATTGGGAAAAAAGTGAAGGCCTGAGAAATATGAATATGCAAAGTTTAGATGGTGATCTCAATTCGAAAATCATTAGAATTAAATAGTGGGACCCATTAACAGCTAAATATATAATATAGTCAAACAGGAGAGTTATGGTGTGTCTTTAATGGGCTCTGGTAAGGTAAGGGTATGGGGGAAGGATTTGGGTGATGCCGAGTATCTAACCTGTATCCCACCTCTGTCTTTAGAACGGAAGAGGACTCTCATGCAGGCCAATGGCATCACATCCACCCCACTTCTGGAAGCACCAGCACTTCCACTTGGCTTGTTCTATAAGGAAGTCTGTGTTTTATTTTAGGACCACCTTCAAAAGGAGGAGGATGATCACCAAAGAGAACCGAGAAGACCACTTGTGACAGCAGGCAAGAATATGAATCTGTGTTTTGTGTTCAGTATTTTTCCTTTAAGTTAAATGGGGCCTCACATGGAACCTCCAACTCTTTATCTGCATTCTCATGTCTTGTATTACTATATTACGTGTGTGTGGTTTTTTTTTTTTTTGTTGTTTTTTTTTTTATATATATAAGTGTATGTGTATTTATAATATACACACACATTTACTGTACATTTATATAAACATATACCTTTTATTCACACATTAATTTATGTGCATATATACATAAGGTAAGGTTGGGAGCATGTGCGGATTACAGCACATTGACGCACCCACCACACATGCAGTACATTTAAATGTATATGATTAAGTGTCATTTTCCTGGTTCACCTTGGTTGACCAGTTTCCCCTTTAAAGTAAACATTGCAGCTTGATCCCCTTCCTGATACCAGCCTCCTTTACAATGCACAAGAGGAACAGCGACATTATTTTTTACCTCCGGTCACAGGAATAAATATTTATAGTGACCACTGGGGAGGCATCTCATGGCCCTCACCCCAGACACAAATGCACAGGTACCAGTACCAGGTCCAAATACACTTCTCTGCAAAATACCTCCCAGACAGGCTTCTTCATACAACAATAATAATAGTAATCTTTTTTTCCTTCATCCTCCTTCACCCTCCACTCTGACACAGTGGGAGAGGCAGATGGTGTGTTTTTTTTGTTTTGTTTTTTAAACCCAGATCTTTTGAGTATTTCTGGCATGTCAATGCCATAGCCAGTAAGCACTTCTGGGTCAGGTGGAGTCTGTCCCAACAGCTCCCACTTAAAGCTCAATAAGGCTACCCTCCAGAACTACATCTCCCATGCAGCCCTGTGGGTTTCTGTATGGCAGCTGTACCAGAGGGATGTTGCCACCCAGCATACTAAGGAAACACATGGCCTAGAGAGGCAGCCCCCCCGCTGTCCTTTCACAGTACCAGCTTCCCGACCAAGCAATCACTTCAGCCGGGATGCCTATCCATCCAGAAGTTTCCTTCCATTATGATAGGGTATGAGCCTGGTAAGGGAACACCCTACATCTTGACAGATGCCCAATCTGCCTTCCATTAAAATGTCAAAAAATCCCGTAAGTGTTTTGTTTGGTTTGTTAAAAATTACACAACTTAGCACTTCCTTTATACCCATCCATCTATTTTCCAACCCGCTGAATCCGAACACAGGGTCACGGGGGGTCTGCTGGATCCAATCCCATCCAACACAGGGCGCAAGGCAGGAAGCAATCCCGGGCAGGGCGCCAGCCCACCGCAGGGCACACACAAACACACGCACACACTAGGGACAATTTAGAATTGCCAATCCACCTAACCTGCATGTCTTTGGGCTGTGGGTGGAAACCGGAGCACCCGTAGGAAACCCACACAGACACTGGAAGAACATGCAAACTCCACGCAGGGAAGACCCGGGAAGCGAAACTTCCTTTTTACTCGCGTTCAAATTACTTCTCTTAAGATGCTGTGCACTTGTCCCTGTAGTTCTTCAATTTGTGGAAACATTGCCTGTACTCCGTGTGTTACCATGTCTAGAGCCCCCTGCCTCTTTTTTTTTTTTCCTTGGACTTCTAACACAATAGCCAATTGTCTTCCCCTCAGTCTCAATTTTAATTTTGAGAACAGATTTAAAAAAAAAAAAAAAAAAGTTACTTGGAGCGAGACGTGGTGAATATGGGATGTGTACAGCAACAGTCGCCTTGGTTTTGGTCCAAACATCTTTGACGGATAGTGTGCAGGAGTGCTGCCCTGGTCCAGCCGTGTGTGCTGTCCTGTCCAATGCAGTGGTGCTTGTGCCACTGCTAAGAACATTTTTTTTCCAGCAGCCACCTCCGTAGTTCAGTGTAATGCTGTTGATTAACGGTTAGTAAAGAGTTTTCCTGTTAGAAGACCAAGTCCATTAATGTCTTGATGTCTGATATGACCCGATGTGCTTTTTTTTGGTTTGTAGAAAAAAAATAGTTGAAATCGTGCACATGACTGTAGAATAAATGTCAGAAATACGCACTCGATGAACACGGCACAATGCCAGTTGTCAGACTGATTTACAAAACTGTTGTCATGTGATACCTAGCAGCATAGTCGATAACTACACCACACTCCTTTTAATCAACCCCTCATATACTTGTGTTTTGTTATTTTGTACCACAGATCTCAGGTAAGCAGTGTTCCACTCTTGTGTCCTCACTATGTACTAATTCCAAGTGTGTGTGTGTATTCATACTGTGATGCGGCCAATGCTTGCTGCCCTGGATAAATGGGTTAGTAAGACGAATGGCTGGATATTATAACATATGTACAGCTACTCTAGGGTCATATTTTATTCCCAGTTCTCAGCTTCTTCTTTACACACTCTTTATTATGTGAGAGTGTTGACATTTTTTTTGATAAACACACATCATGGAAACACATGGAGCCCCAGTAGCCCACCCAGTGCAGCTGATCTCCATATGAGTGGCGGAGCCCAAACTGGCGTGGCGCGTATCAACGGCGTCTCGGCTTTGTGATTCACATTGCTCTTTATTCTGCCTGCCAAAAATCCAATGACTGAACGAGCCTTCAGAGGGCCCGCTGCTGTGTTGCTCCATTCCGCTTCTCCAACAGTCCTGTTCCGCTACTCCCGCTCTCCGCTTTTCCTGCTGCCCCACCCTGGAACACCACAGCTGGAAGTCAGCACGAGGAGATGAGGAATCGATAAATACAAGCTGACGGAGTCTCAAACCACAGTCCTGATTGTGTTAACTCTTTGCATGTTTTATCCTTGGTTGGTGAGGAGTCTTAGCTTTCTGATGTACCCCAGTCTCTGATTTCAGGGGTATAACATCACCTGCTCACACCTGCTTAATCCCGTTCACGGCTACAGGGTGCCCGTCTGTGCACCACTTTCCTACACTGGGCTAACTTTAGGAGGATTTTCAAGATGACCTGGGCCCTGTCCCATGAGCTTTGGGCACAAGGCAAGTTTCTAGCCAGCAGTCAGGGGTCTACCCAGTAAAACTGATCACACCACCTTAAACGAACAGTGACAAAATTCACCATGGCCCACTGTGACCAAGCACACGCATGTTGGGTGCACTGACTTGATCCATCTATTTATTGTACCTGTTTAATGCAATTTTATGTCTGCATCAGACACAAGACAAGAACCGACCCCTCTGAGTACAACCATCCACAGCAATCAACCAAAAACAAACCCCTCTGGGATGTGGGAGAGAATGATACATAGGGAGAGCATGCAAACTCTGCACAAAAAGTGAACGCAGGTCTTTATAGCTGTGAGGCATCAGGGATAACCGCTGTCAGTCCTTCCTATACACAAGTTACGTTGGGCGCTACGCTTATAATTTCATGTTGATGTTGTTTGTCGTTTATTACTTAACTAAGCTTCTTACAGACGTGATGAAATTTTCAAACAACATAACAGAGATTGACTCCCTCCCACCTGAATCCAAATTGTGATTGGTCACATCAAATGATGACAATGTCGATTTTGTTTCACCTTCATCCATATGGACGTCAAAACGCAGAAGAGTACAGCATGGCATCCAAACGACAGTATGAAAGTGAGGAGAAAAGAAGATGCAGGTAAATGTTGTGTGCAAGAGACAGAGGAGTGGACTTGGCATTCTGCACAACACTGGTGGTAACTGGCCCTTTAAAGACCTATTGGTCCCTTATGTGGCTGGACCTGCCACCTCCTCTGCCAAAGCAGAAACCGTTGTATTGCTACGTGAATGAAAGTATAAAGATTAAGTGAATAAATGATGGAGAGTGCAGAATTTAGTAATAAATACTGTATATGCATATATGGATTATTCATGCTGCTTTGGACCCATTTTGTTTTCTTCTCTCATGCTCTCTTTATACTGCCAGGCAGACTCGGCCTGTATCGGTGCAGACCTGTGATACAAAGAGAGCGGGCATCAGCCACTGTCAGCACTGAGCCCAAAATACAAGCATCAGCCTGTGCCAGCACAGTCCAGTAAAGAGTCCAGTACTATTTAAAAAGTATCTTCCAGTGCCATAGAGTGCAGTTGATTCAATTTAAAGTAGCTTTATTGGCTTTACAAGTATGGACATGTTCTACTAAAGTAGAAAGTTATATTCCTAACAAGAATTAGAAGTATAAAGAGAGAGCAATAAATGCTAGTGAGGAGTGCAGAAGGTTATAATACTACAATAAATAAAGTGTGCATATATATGAACTATTGATGCTACTTTGGACCCATTTTTCTTTTCTTCTCTGTCTCTGTAATGTATTGAGAGAGATTAACCAGTATCCGTACAGAGACCTGTACTATAAAGAAGGCAATAACCGGTGCCATCGCGAGAGTCCGCCATAGAAAGAGTCAACGAGTGCCAGCACAGTGCCCATTGCCATAGAGAGAGAGATAGAACATCAGCCAGTGCCAGCACAGAGTACTTTAAAGAAGGCATCAGCCAGTATTAGTAGAGACCCTAGTACTACAGAAAGGGCAGCTGTCAGTGACAGAGGGAGATTATTGGCCAGTGCCAGCATACAGCCCAGTATTAAAAAACATCAGCCAGTGCCAGCAGAGATCAGTAATATAATGAAGGCACCAGCCAGTGCCATAGAGGGAGCATAAGCCAGTATCGACAGAGAGCACAGAACTACAGAAAGGGCACAAGGCAGTGCCAGCACAGAGCCCAGTACTATTCCTCCATTTGATTTATGCTTCATAGCATTTAATTGTTTATTTAAAAAAAATATATATTGTGTATTTTTCTAAATGCTGTTAATGTTTAATGGAATTTGTTTTTAAGTCGATGCTTGCCTTGAAACTCCTAAAGTTTATTTTGAGCCCTGGTGCTCCTTTACAGTCCAATGGCCACACAGTGTATTTGATTCTAATAAAGATAAAGGTGCAGAAAAGACACGCAGTAGGGGTAGGCTGGTTATTGGAGCCCCCAACAGATTTTGCTTAGTTATGTTATTGAATAAATATCAGATGAAACATGTGATGGCAGTCCTGTGCTCAGCTTGTCTGGTCACACTCATCATCACTCCCACCACTCCAGTTAATTGGAGGGCTTGTGCAGTAAAGGAAGCCTCTGTTAAAAGATTTGTAAAAATGTGTGTTTTTTTTTTTTTTTTTTTTCTGAAGAAAAAGAAATCCCACTGTTTCAGTAATGACTGGCCAGTGTTTGGTGCGCAGCCATGTGCCACGGCCCACCCAGCCCCCCCTCTTAGGCGTCAGGCTGGCAGATCAGGGATGTGCTGATGCAGGGCGAGGCGGTGAAATGAGTGACAGGAAACTAAAGGCAGGAAAGGGGGGGGGGGGGCTGACAGTCTGCCAAGTGTGAATACAGCATGGGCTGCCCTCGGTACCCAGAGGATGCAACCATCCTAATCTGAAAATAAAACACACAAACAATTAGACGAGGAAAGCCGTAGCCATCCGAGACTGGACGATAAAAGCGTGGAAAGTCAGAACGACAACAATTAGGTGGGTGAGGTCGAGTTCTACGCTCAAGCCTCTCGACTGAATAAGGGGGTCTGTTTTGGTGAAATGAAAAATGGAGGGGAGAGTGGGTAGAGTTTGTCACAAGCCTGCATAATCCACGTTATTAAGGCTGGATCAAACCCAGGCAGGGATGCCCATGTGTCCCTTTTCAGAAGAGTCGGGTGGCACTCTAGCATTTCCTACACTGTGGAGCCCCTGCTTTGCCATACTGGGGGCTTAAAAACATCGCGGATGCTTGCAAAAAACTATCACTGTCAGAGAAGTGGAGGATTAGTGTGCATTTCAGACTTTAGGACCTGCTCCTTCAACCTGAGCAACCTCAGATTTTTTGAGGGGGGGGGAGGTCAAAATTCCAGCCGTTTAAACCTTTTTTTTTTTTTTTTTTTTTTTTCCCTTCTGCTTGCCAGTTCAGTTATTCTCACATGTTTCATATTTTAAAGTTTACTGCGGATGCACCGAAACATCTGCCTAACAAATGGAGCCACCTTGTTAACTGATGGCTACTTAAATTTAGAACAGCATCGGGTGTTGGTCCGCCCATTTTCTAACACCATATCTTCTGTTGCAGGGAGCTACGACCATCCTGGAGATAGAAGGGACTCCAGTCCACTAGAGGGTACACACACGTGATGCTGGTTTTTATCAGTGGTCATTTTAGGAGACATCTAACACAGGGAGCCACACCCTGGCTGACAGTCTGGCTCAAGGTGTGTGTGTGTGTGTGCGTGTGCGTTTCTTTTCTTTACAAGTAAGAACTCTAGGAGGTGTTCTACAAAACACACCTGACTAATAGTTGTGCCTTTGCACTTGGTACAAACTTGGAGGAAAGAAGTGCTGTAATGCTTTCCATCCTCTTGCTTCAGCGCTCCCATTTTTTTTCACTGTACAGGTCACCTGCTGCCTACTTAGTTTCTTTTGTATGTTTTTATGTCATTTTAAGCACTGCCAATAACTGCTCAAACATTTGTCCTCTGGTTAGTTCACTTGTTACTCCATTTTGCATCAAGTGAAGTAGGAAAACCCACACATCTCAAAACTGGCATATGGGGCAGGAAAATATGGAGTGCTGATTTGTCACGTTCATGGTGAAATGCACAGAGTCCACTCTGTGATCTCAATGTAATGACATCAAACTGGGTGAAACCCTTCAGTGACTGCAACATATTCTGCATGATTATGTCATACGGCCAAATCAGTCACTGACCGTTGAGTGATTACAGCCTGGTTACATCACGCAGAGCCAAACAAATCAGTGACTTTAACATGCTTACATCATCCAAGGCTAACCCAATCGGCAACTGCAGTGTGATTGTGTCACATAGGGCTAACCCAATAACCAGCTATAGTATCATTACATCATCCAGGATTAAACCAATCAGTGACTGTAGTATGGTTGTGTCACATAGAGCTAAACCATCTGCAATATAATTTTGTCACTCAAGCTAAATCAATCGTTGATTGTGGCATTGCAGGTGGGAGTGCTTTCCACAGACAGAGCACTAAGCAGCCAAGCCCTGAAATTTCTTTGGGGTTCCATGAACCATTGGTAGGATGTGAAGTAAGAGACACCAAACAGGACTTGGGTGCCAGTGGAAAAGCAACTCGTGTGAAGTGGCCTAGGCTTACATCAGGCCAGGTTCTCTGTTCACTTTCTTACATTTTGCATTTATTTACATGACTTTTTTTTATTTGGACACTGGGATAATGTTTGTCCTGGCTGTTCTTATCAGTGCTCAGCTTGGGTAAGGACATAAAATCTTTTAACAATGCTATTGTTAATCGAATCCATGAAGGTCTATGGAAAAACAGGTCATGGAGTATTTAGATCTGCTTTCTTCCCATTCCTTGCGTTTTCCATCTGCTTTTCCTTGGACACATCAATTTCCTTCCAGTGCAAATAAGAATTGATCCTCGCTTCTATCAGACTGACCCTGACCCGCCCATTCTAGAAACGGGGAGACCACTATACCAACAAATAGTATAGTCCACTGTATAAAAGTTATCTGCACATCCTGCTGACTTGCTGATGAATAAATGCACCTGAGCTCCAAGTATAATTAAAGACATGCCAATATCTGAAAGCACTTGGGGATGGCATTCACTGCGCAGAGCTGCTATACAAGTCCAGACCACAGCCTTGTAACCCCACCGCTGACCCACTGTATGATACTGAGCAAGCTCCCTTAATTGCTGCTTGTCCATTGTACAAACTATCGCTATTCCTGGGAGGCAAATCAAAATGGGGTTCACTATGGACAGGTGCTATATACAGTAAGAGGATGGTTTTGTTTTTTATATATATATACAGCCATGACTGCTGACTGTGCTTTCCTAGGGGCACTGGCACAGGGGATTGAAGTATGGCAGTTCTTGTGAAGTGCATCGAGATGATAACATGCTATGTGAACAAAATTGGTCTCATTACTGACTCATTTAATTAAGTCTTTTCACTGTTTTAGCGTGTTGTCAAAATATGAGACCCTCGTGAGGCATAATGAGAGGCACAGAGTTGCACAAGCCTCATTTAGAGTGGCAGTTAATTTGAACCGTGACACATAAACACAGTTGGATCATGTACCTCGACAGACACAACATCCCTGCTGCGACTCCCAAGTGCTGCTTGCGCCGTTATATTAGCCGAATGATACATTTTTGCTTGAGTGCTTATATACTGTTTTATGGAGACCTTTCCACAAGTAACTGGAAATAACCGCCCAATCACGGCATTCATATATCTAACTTGTTTGTTTGGACCATGCGAGCGCTTTGAGAGGTTCCCCGCCCGCCAAGCAGGGCTGATCCGACTTTCGCCGAGTACCTAAAACGTGTTTCCCCAAAACAACAAGTAACAAACTGTTCAAGTTTAAGAGTTACGACGCACATTTCAATTAACTGCATCGGGAACCCAAGAAGTAATCTGAGCGAGTGAATCGGCGCAGCCGCACCCCCGGATTGGAGCGCAAGTGAAAACGGGGAAAGAAATAAACGGACAGACACCTGCCTGCGAGGCCGATTGGCGACCTGCGTTTTACTTTGAACACGAATCTCGTCAATCCACAGTGGGCAGCGTATCTTTCGTTCTCTGCACAAACTCAATTTGTGGAACCAGAAAACGTTTTTTATCCAAACCGGCGGACAGGAGAAGGTAAAGCGGGTTGACTCACCGAGTTTTGGGCTCCTGCGCTCTTCTGCTTCGTCCTCTTCTCCAGTCCGCGCTCGCACTCCCGTTGTTAGTGTCCGGCGCTGTGCCCTCCTCGCGGTCCCCTCCAGCTCTGGCGGCGCTGATTTCCATGAGAATCCCCACTGCACTTCTCAGATCATTGAATTCATTCAAAAGCTTTTGTTCGGCTGTGTTGCTTGAGCGCGCAGTGCTGCTTTAAAAGGCATGCGGCCGGCCACGTAACGGACTGCAAACTTCAAAAAGGCAGCACATCTGCAACTGCGGGCGTTTTTATATTCAACAAGGCGCGCTGCGTAAAAGACGCAACCGAAGTGCATGCAGACGTGGACCGCGCAGCCCCTGTTTTGAAGCACCGGATTATGTGTTCTGTCTTGTGGCAAGGACGGAGTCGCGTATTTAGAAAGTTCATCAAGGCATGGAACTCGGAGTCTGTTATCTTCTGGTCATTGCTCTGGAGTAGACGTGATTATCCCTCTCTCTCTCTCTCACACACACATCAGCAGCATCTTACTTGGGGCCATTCCACAGCAAAACATTTAGGAGAAAGAAGCGGAGCAGGAAGGGCTTGTGAGTGCCAAAAAAAGCGAGCGAGCGACAAATGCTCGGCCTATGTACTCACCTTGAACTAACGGCAGACCAGTGCGTCACAGAGCCGACAGAGACACTGGGCAACGGAGAAGGCAATGGCGCTTTATGGAGCGCGTCTGCGTGCTCCTCAGGGTCGCGTGTCAATACTTTGATTTATCGGGTAGCACGAGACAGCAAGATAGATATGAAAGGGGCTATATAGCCTAATAGAATAACAAAGCACGTCATAATAAAGTTACATGACAAGAATCTATTAGCCGTTAGGTCCCCCGCACGTGAAATTTAAGTCCAATTATATAATGACCATTATTAATAAGATACGTCAAGCCTACCTTACATAAAAGGTCACAAGTCAATTAAGTTTTATGAAGTTGTGGGAATGATGATACCGTGAATAATAAATGAAGTCTTGAGAAACAATGACCATGCAGTGATTGCGGAACCCGGGACTACTGCCCCACCTGTATTGCTTGAGGTTACACCTCTGCAAATAGAGATCCATATAACATGAACTACGGAACTAACAAACAGTATGAATGAGACACTTCAGAGACAAAAAGCCAATATATAAAAGGTGGAGAATGGCAGTATAATGTGGACAGTAATGTGTATTACTAGTAAATATACAGTATGTGTTATATAGGGCATTTCATGTCAGATCTCTTCTTTTATGTTGACTCTTCATCTGTCTCTTTATATAGTGCCTTTCATGTCTTTTTTTATTAGATAATAATAATTCATTACATTTATATAGCGCTTTTCTCAGTACTCAAAGCACTATCCACACAGGGAGGAACCGGGAAGCGAACCTATAGTGCCTTATAAATCGATTGCATAGTTCTTTTCAAATCTATCTTGTTTATAGTGTCTTTCATATATTAACTCTACTTTTTCATGACTTATCTATTTTATATATTGTCACTCCTATTTATGTATTGGTGCCTTTCATATTCATTTTTCGGTCTAACTGGATGGTGCCTTTTAAATCTATTTGTTGTATATAGCGTCTTTCATATATCTATACTTTTATGGTGACTTTTCATCTCTGTTCCCCTCTATTGTACTGTATAGTCTTTTCTATATACTGTAACTATTTTTCTATAAGTGCCGTATAAGTCTATTATATAGTTCTTTTCAAACCTGTTGTATACAGTGTCTTTCATAATTTCTGTATAGGCCAACTTTTATGGTGACTTTTCATCTATTTCTCTTAGTCCTACCTATTTATTTATATAGTGCCTTTCATATCTGTCTTTGTCTATTAGGTAGTGTCTTATAAATACGTTTTTTTTATATGTATCTGTCTAATAGAGTGCTTTTCAGATTGTATTATAGTGTCTTTCTACTGTTATACAGTGCCTTATAGATTTATATGTTTATTTAGATATGGCCTTATCTGTTTGTTATACCTGTATAGCACATTTCATGTAAATCTCGTGGCACATATTCATGAGTCATCCTGATGAGGTACACTGCTATTCTCCATAGATGTATTGGTGTATTAATGCATTTTCTAAATCCTGTATTTTCTGTCATCTCCCACAGCTAATTACTGAACTCAGATCCACGGCTGTTAACCCCCAAAAATCCTCAGCCTATATGAAGTGTGCCACCATCACGGTTAAATGCACAGACCACTCCGCCGAAGTGATGAATGCCCACTCCTTGAGATGTCCTAATGAGGACCGGGTGTGGTGTTCTTAACGCTCGCTCACACACACACACACACACACACCCTGCACAGAGAAGGCATTCCTCGGCGAAGGTGGAACATGCGTAGCTGGAGGGCGCGTGTTCTCATGCGCCGGCCGCGCTGTTCAGACCTGCCTGAAGACACAGCTTTCTGAGGTGCGTGCGTCACGCCGACATGACTCGTGTCTGAGCGGCGGTTGACGGGCCGTGTGTTTGGGGCTGCGCTCGCGAAGCTGGGGAACGCCTGGACTTGTCCCCCCGAGTCCCCGTTGATCTTTAACGGGCGGAGCTCGCACCTCAGATTGAGTGCTTCCTAATGTGCCTGCTCATTTATTTTGTTATTTATTCGTTTTTTTTTTTTTTTAAAGAACCTGCGAAATCTCAGAGATAAGGATAAAAAACGAAAGATGTCAACGTGATTCATTGCAGGTGTTGAGTTCCCCGTCAAGAAACAGATGTTTAATAAAAAAGAGCGCCGGGGTCGAAGTGCTGGAGTGCGTTAGCTGCGCTGCCTCGGCCGATTCTACGATGGCGACAGTGAATTCGGGTGACGAAAACCAAAAGAAACTTAGTAGTTAAAGCCACGGAGAGCTCACCGAGGCTCCGAGCAGTAGACACAGTAAGGTGCATGGATGATCTCGCTTACAAACCAAGCGGCTGGGGTGCGAATCCCTCGCCCGCAGGACAATCTTAACAGCAAAAGCATAGGTCCTCGGGCAAAGTAGAGAACTGGGGGGGGGGGGGGGGGAGGGGGGGGGGGGGGGGGGGGGGTGGGGGGATGGGTTTGGGGTGTCGTCCTGTTTTGATAATAAAACAAGCATACATACAGTAGATATCAAACCCCTTAGGCCCCGGGCCAGCGCCCATTGTGCCTATACGTTAAGATGGCCCTGTTCTCCTCATCCCCATGTCTGAAGGGGTTTTCCTCCCCACATCACCAAGATTTACACCAACTGGCGACGCTAATGTGGCCCTGTGAGGTGTGTCTGTTCACGACAGTGGTCTCTGCCATCCCACCCAGGGTAGGTTCCTGCCTTTCTCCAAACGTAGCAGAGATGGGCTGCACCCTCCCCTGAACTCCATTAAGTGACTTTGAGAATGTCAAATGTATTTTATTTTTCACCAGTTAAACACTTCACATTTGACTTTGGTGGTAAATTTATAATAATGATCATAATGCTTTCTAAAAACCCATCAGCACTGGTAACAATTTAGATGAGGTGTCTCTAATCTTGCTGTACTTACCTGTTTAATTACTGAGTAATTAAGTGTTATTACCTTGTACTTACTGTGTAATACAGTGTAACTCTATAATTTAAGTAGTCCATTGTTAGTCCACAGTTTTTATAAGTACGTGTATATAAATTGTGGACTAACAATTGAGTACTTAATTATAGCTGTACACTGTATTATACTGTGAAATGGAAGAAGTGCTGGACCACCAGGACTCTTCCTAGCATTGGCCATCTGGTTAAACTCAAGTGGGCAAGGAAGACCCTGGTCAGGGAGATGGTGTACAACCCAATGACCACTCAAACAGAGCTTCAGAAGTCCTCTGCTGGGATGGGAGAACCGGTGGAAAGACGGCCATCGCAGCAGCAGTCCCATCAATCCGGAGTTTAAGGCATACTGGTTGGACAGAAACCACTCCTGAACTAAAAAGTGTGCAAAGGACTTTGAAAGAAAAAAAGATTGTTGAGACGAGACAAAAATTGGAACTCTTTGCGCAGAACTTCAAGCCCCATGTCTGGTGAAGGTGAGGCACCACCTAATACCATCCCCACAATGAAGCATGGTAGCAGCAGCATCACACTATGGGGACAGGGCGACTGGCCAAAATTGAGAAGGATGAATTCAGCCAAATACAGAGAGGCTCTTGAATAAAACCCACAGGCCACCTCAGACTGGGACGGCGGTTCAGCTTTCAGCATAACGATGACACGAAGCATACAGCCAAGACAATACTGGAGTGGTATTTGGGGGAAAAAATCTCTTGGTGTCCTTGTGTGGCCCAACCAAAGCCACATAGACCACGTGTGGAGAGACCTGAAGATGGCAGTTCACAGACGCTTCCCAAGAAGCCTAATGGTGCTGGAGAGGATCTGCCAGGAAGAATGGGACTGACTGTCCAAATCCAGGAGTGCAAAGCTTGTAGACACTCGCTAAGAAGACTCAACGCTAGAAGTGCTGCAAAAGGGGCTTCTATAAAAGTACTGAATTAAGAGTCTGAACTCCGATATCAAAGAGCGACTTCAGGTTTTGATTTGTAATAAGTTTGAAAAGCTTTCTGAAAAAAATTGTTCACCATTGATGGGCGAGAATGGCAAATTTATCCATTTAAAATGAAATTTACAACACAATTAATTGTGCAGAGAGTGAAGGGGTCCTGAAGAGTTTCTAAGACCACTTCTCGTGGTTTATATAGCTTACCCGCAAAATAACTGCTGCTCGAGAGAGAGAGGTAAGGACACGTTGGATGTGCTCCGTTCATCTAAGGGACATATTTGGAAAGAAAATTAAAATTATATATAATGGAGAGACGTTAACCTCCAGCAGGGGGTCTGAAACAGCCGCGCAAGCCACTGCGCCACCATGCGGCCTCCTGCTCGTCGTGCTTGCACTCATCGTCGCGGGGTGAGTGAAGTTGGGGGCTTCGGTGCGCGGTCTTGAGTCGATGTGCCCCGCAGAGAAGCGACGCCCTGGTCGGAGGTCTGCACTCTCGGCTATAAACCGAGGCCAAAATGCCTTTGCCGGGCTCGTCTTGTTGCTCGAACCATTTGGACGGGAATTCGTTTACGCCAAGCAAAACATAATTGGTAGTTCCTTCTCACTTAAGGGCACATTTGAGAAATCAAATAACTGTGTTTACTTGGCCGGTGAGGACGAGCAGGGTGGAGCCGCCTTCCTTCATCTCAAATTATGGTGCCGGAGCTGCACTGTCCACAGCCTGGCAGGCTTCAAAAAGTCACGGAGAAAATGTGCGCGGTCAGCGTTCACTCGACAGATTTAAAAACGAGAAATCCACTCATTACTTCCACCCATTTAATCACATGAAAGCCCACGGGCAGCGACTGTAAACAGCAAAAACCGACTGAAGTGCATGAACTTAAAACTGCGGAAAAGAAAATAAATGTGCAGGAGAACTGCGATCACACCGGCGGACACAGCAGTTACCACAAATCACCGGGCAACCAAGTCATCGTCACACCTATTTCAGACAAAATTAAAGAATCAAGTACGCAAAAACAAAGTACTATGACAAATAGAAACACTACTGTAAAAAAAAAAATATATATATATATATATAATATATACTCCTCGTTTATGCTGGTAGCGCAGAACACACAGCTAATGCAAAAAAATCACTACCACCAGCAAAATTCATATTAAACCTTCGGCTTTTGCACAAATATGTGAACGCATATACCAGGCGCCATCAGTTAGTGGTGGCTGTCAAACTCGACACACAACTTCAACAGAACATTCTCATTACCAAAAGAGGAAAAAAAGTTTAAACATGAACATCAAAGAATTGTAATTAAAAGTCGAGTTTTAGATGCGTCGTCGCAGAACATCATGGATGTCAAAGCCTTTCGTCGCTACTGTACTGTGAAATGTGACAAAAAAACATGAAACTTGTGTATAAATTTATTAAAGTGCCGTGAAGTATTATTGCTGCTCATTTCTTTCATATTTCTAAAAGGCGCAACGCCCCGCCCCTCTCCTAAGTGACATCCAATAAGCGTGTAGCACTGATGCGGTATGAAGTATGGAAATATTCCATATTAATGGGCAGGGTTCTGGAATGGGATGTCCGACGAGCTCATATAGGTGTGATGGTTAGGTGTCCATAAGCTTTTGGCCAAATGGATAGAACTTTGTCATTATGGAGGAAACTGGTCTTTTTACATTTTGCATTTATGTATTTGGTTTTACTAATATAGTGCCTTTCTTGTTATTCCTTTTGAATGTTTTACGTTCTAAAGTAGTGACTTACAGATTTGTAAGACACTCCATAAAAAAATAAATGTATCTTATTATTTTACACAGTTCCTTTGACACGTTTCGGCCTTATCTTGTGCCTTTCCTACAGTGCAGCTGTTGTACTTTTAATAAACTGGGCCCTAGGCGACCACCTAAGTAGCCTAAAGGATGGACTGGCTCCATGAACACTGACGAGTGGGGGGTGGGTTTCACAAAGGTAATAACACTGCGAGTCGGTGGTGGAACATTTTCATATACAGATTGATAAAAGAAAGCTGCTCTATAAAACATACAAAAATATAAAGTGACGGATGAGAAATAAAATGCACTGTAACCAGTAAATGAATGTACAAAGGGAAGAACGTGACACACGGAGAGACTAAATAAACTGTACAATACATACAGTGAGAAAGAGATATGAAAGCAGAGCTACTCAATCTGCCATTTGTAAAAAAAAAAAAAAAAAAGTTAACGGGCGCGCACTCCGCAAACAGGGGGGAACCAAACTCCGGTCGCCGAACTGTGATGCTATTGAGCCAAGGGCGCAGTTTGTGAAAGTAGACTTGCGCGCGCTCCCCGTAAAGTCCGCGTGGTATATACAAAAGGACGCGCGCTCCGGACACTGGAGGGGGACGAACAGGTCATCAAGGGCTAATAATAACGATTATCCACTTTGAACAAGGAGGGGCGCCGTAAGTTCTCCCCACTCAGTGATCTAAATGGACTTCGATCGGCACGAAGTGTTCGCATTGTGTAAGAATTGTAAAATGTTTAACATTTCAATTTTAAGTATTTATAGATTTGTCATTATAAACAAATTACTTAACATTGGGGCGGCACGGTTGTCAATTCACCTATCCATGTTAAAGTACTGTGGAGACATGGAGGCCATTGTATTGAGCATGGAAAAGCACCGTATGAAATTTGAAAGGCCCGGGTCTTTAATCTGTGGCCGTGTCTTTGGCTGATCGAGCGGCTTTGCGAACTTTGTCATGAACGGGGTGACCCAGACGTCCTGCATTTCAGACCAAAACTAAACTTCGTCGTGTTTTAGACGTGCCTCATTCAGTTAAGTTAAGGTGACTTTTTACACACCCGTACTGTTGCATGCAGCTTCTTGTTGGATGCACAGTACATAGTTGTTGTTGTACATCTAATAACCAATCATATCCGTTTGCCTCTAAAGCAGACACAGAATTTGACCAATCAGATGACTCATATCTGTGACGTTTCCGCCTCTGTCAACGCACGCGCAGGTGAGATGACGCTTCACTTAAGCGAAGTGCGCGAGGAGGCGGGGACTCCTGAAGACGACCGTGGGACAGAACGAGCACCCCAGCCTGGTCGCTTGAAAATCCCGATTCGGGGACTTGTAGTGCAGCTGTGCGCCATGTTTCCGACTGCTCTTCATTGTGAAGAGTGGGCGGAGAATTTGATGACGCAACTACAGGCGTGAATCGTTCAGTTCCAAGCCACCGATCACCAACTCCACCTCTCCGCACGCCCGCCCCCAGTTCCCTAATTAGTTCTGCGATCATCTGGTGAAGTTGGGAAGGTGCTCTATTTGAAAGGCGCTATACAAGGATGTGGGTTCAGTCTCCTAACTGTGACTTTGAAAGAGTCATTTTACCTGTTCATACTGCCATTGTACACAATACCTGTAAACTCCATCACTTTGGGACCCCATAAGCAAGGAAGGTGACACTGGAAGGGGGGGGGCAGAAAATTTACTTAGAAATTGTGCTGTGGTGGTGACAGTCTAAAAGGCACACTATAAAAGGTTTAATTTCTGGCAGTCCGGGTGTCCGTCTGCCATTTCGCACATCTTGGGGAAATAGAAGCAACTCCAGTGCACCTGGAAGGCGTGTTGTATATCGAATAACGAGGGTGAAGGTTGAGTCCTTGCTGTGTAACCCTGAGCGAGTCACTTCACTTCTCCCAATAAGTCATGTAGAAATACATTAGCCCTGTCTTTATAAGGTTAAGGAGCTGCCACGTGAAAGGTGCGCTGTAAACACAGTACATGAGGGACTCTTCAGTGTGTCAGTTCACCTCTTTGGTTTCGCATTTTAGAACATAGATATTTTGTACCTGGGAAAGGTTTTCACCCTGGATAGGCGCTATATGAAATCATTAGCTGGTAGTGTGACATAGTGGTTTAAGGCTGTAGACTGCTAACCCCAAGGGTTGGGTTTGTGGGTTCAAATCCTGTTACTGCCACCACTGTATGACCCCGAGTCAAGTCACGTCACCTGTCTGCCAACACAAAGAAGAAACGGAACCAAATGTGTCGCAAATGTTGTAAGTCGGCTTGGACAAAGGCGGTAGCCATGTAACAATCTTTATATCTAATACGCTACCGTGGCCATCCATTTGTCTGTACAGGATTTTAAATCAGACTGACCTCCAAAGTTATTCCTCTTATTATTTTTATTTTATTTTATTGTAGAATCAACTCGCAGCAGGGTGGCCGTGTTGCGCATGCGTATGGGCCCTGTTCTCAGCCATAACACCTTTGCCGTCACTTCCCCCACCTCTTCGTAAGTCTTCAATCTGCCTCAACAATGATTTAAGTGAAAAATTAACGAAAATGTGTTGCAATTTCTTAGTACGAACACTGACTTAATCAGTTTTAACGCGAAAAGATGCCGAGAAGAAGCGGGGCGCTAGGGTGGAGAACAGAAGAGCTGCGCAGGAAGCAGCAGGCGCATCAACCTCTGAGCAAACGAGTGATAAACGTACAGAGAAAGATTCTGAAAACTAGGAATGCTCAAGTCAAATGTGTTCACTGCACAATCGTTACTGCTACTATTAATAATAAGTAAATGAAAAGGCTGCCGATTTCTCGCAGTCCTAGAGGAGCTCACACTGCGACTGTACCTGTAAAACTTGCACGGCTGAAAGGCGCTATATGGATAATAAGAGTGAAGGTTCACTGGCTCTCGCGAGCTCATTTTGCGACCGGTCACACACTGTAGAAATACAAAACTAAGTTTAAAACCCTTCAAGTGAAGTGACCTGTTACAAATCTGGATGTCTAATCCCTACTGTTGACCCCCCCCGCAAGGGTCAGTGTAAGGGGTAGGCTAGCTCACCTGTCGGTGGCCACTGCAGCACAGCTGTTAAAGGTAAGCACTGGGTAAAAGGCGCTATATAAACTTAAAAGGCTGCTGAACCCATAATGACCCTCGACTTACTTGGCCAGTCTGTGTTTAGGTCACCACTGAAAAATGGGAACAAGTGGCTTAAACATGTCCAGAAAAGAAAGGCGCTATAAAACGACACGTGAACGTCTGCTCCTCAGGACCGCCTCTTTGTGTGACCCTTAATGAGGCACTTGGCCCACAGGCTAGAAATGCGGAACTCATTGTGCTGGTCCAGTAAAGTGATTTCACTTTCACAATTTCAAAGGCGCTATATAACAGTATATCCGTACCAACTCGGTGACCTTTAATGAGGTACTTGACTGCCAAAGCCCACAGGGTAGGAATAGGAAAGTCATCTTAAAAGGAGCTTGGGATTGATTTTTATAACAGAAAAGGCGCTATAGAACGTAACAGATATGGAGATTGTCTCATCGGTCCCAACTCTCGTTCTGTCTGATCCTTGGCGAGTCATTTTGCTTGACAACACTCAGGATTATAAATATGAAAGTCACTTTATGGTTTCAAGTGAAGAGCTTCGGGATTCCTTTCACAACAGAAAGGCGCTATATAATGTAACAAATGTGGAGGCTTCCTCCTCAGCATTGGCTCTCTGTTACCTTTGCTCAGACCTTCCATTTGCTTACACCATGACATTGCACCTGTAAAGTGGTTTGTGATGAGGTCTGCTATGGAAAGGCGCTATATAAGGTAAAAGATATGGAGGTTTCAGCATCAGCACCGACTCTCTTACTGTAACCCTTGGTGAGACATTGTGCCTGCCAACGGTCATTGGACAGAAATAGGAAAGTAATTCCACCGTTTCAGTGAGGTGGTTTGAGAAAGGCGCTATATAACAAAACAAAACCTGGAGGCTGTGGTGGGTTGGCATCCTGCCCGGGATCGGTTCCTGCCTTGTGCCCTGTGTTGGCTGGGATTGGCTCCAGCAGACCCCCATGACCCTGTGTTCGGATTCAGTGGGTTCATAAATGGATGGATGGAAAACATGGAGGTTTGCTCCTCTGCACAGCTGGGGGCTTCAGTGAGACACGTTACCTGCAAAGGCTCACAAGGTACAAATATAAAACTTCGTTTTAAAATGTAAGAACTTACTTCTCACTAGAACATTTTAAAATTATCTTGGGATTCATTTCATAACAGAAAGGCGCTATATAAAATAAATGTGGAGATTTCTTCTCAGCATTAGCGCAGCGTCACACCACCCATTTTATCTGCTCACATTGTGGAAATAATTAAAGTGCAGCTATAAAGGGGCTTGTGATGAGATGGAGTATGGAAAGGCGCTATATACGGTAACAAATATGGGGGCCTAATGCCTTTACCTGATAGTGTGTGTCCACATCTCTTTATCTGCCAAGGGCTCAAAGTGGAGACCTGGAGTTTCATTTCAGTTCTGAGGGTCCGCCACCCCCAAGTGGCCTACAACTTTATATCATGTCACATCCCCCCAGTATCGGCCAGCTGCTTTTTAAAAGAGGGGTTTTTCTGACAAGTGGTAGCACAGGGCAGTCTTAACGCATGGGCGCGCTGGGCAGCTGCCCGGGGGTCCCATGCTAATCAACGGATGTTGTGACTTGCTGAGTGGTTGTGTAGGTAGGTAGGGCGCTATAATGCTGTTAAGACGGCCCTGGGTGAGCAGCACAGACGAGAGCCGCGACTGACCACACAGGGATGAGCAGCCCAACACACACATTTTCTTCTCTTTTTTTATGAACACTGCAGGCATTGAGCTTTTTATCTGGAAGACAAGTTCTAAAAGTGTGCGGCCACACCCGGCCCCCAGAACAATGGGCCACTGTTAGGATGAGTGCGGCTATTGTGGCTCAGGGGGCAGCGTGCTGGAATTCAGCGCTCTCGGCAGGACTCGGGGGCTGCTAAGATTCTCTCCGCTCCCACCGACCTCTCGTCTCGTTTTTGGTTTCGATGGCTGCCCGGATCTGCGAGTTTCCTTCCCCAGCCCAGACGTTACAAGGTCTTGTGAATCGAGCGCGTCTGGTGTGGAGGGAACACAACAAACAGGCGGACACGAGCGGCATGAACATCTGCCCTTCCTTTAAAATGCGCTCATTTGTCACAAAATGTCAGCCAGTTAAAGAAGGGAGCCGCGATCCAAGAGCCACTTTAACCGTGGGGTGGTGGCTGTGGGTGCGAGGCAGGAAGTGACGTGGGACGGGCACACCCAAGCTGGACGGTTTAGAGTCGTCATTTAGAGTTCTGTCCTCACGTTGAGTTTCTCTTGATCAAATGGCAGTCGTCCCATTTTATTGTTGTACTCCAATAGCTTGGGGGGTACGGTGGGGCTGTTCTCAGTGCTACACAACTCGCACAAAATGGACTTGCAAGATGATCGCTGGAGGGAAGTCACACATTCCACTGGCGCGCTGCCTTTTCAGCCAACGTCTAATTAACTCATTTCTGAAAATCCGTTTTCAATTCAAAACCCACATCAGAGCTCAAGAGGCAGTGAAGGTTTTCAGAGCAGAGGAGCGGAAAAATGTCTAAAAACTATAAAATCTACGTGTCTGGCGTCACTTTTTTAAGAGATTATAAAAGAGGGTGTTTGCTCTCGCAGGTCCAGCCCTGGTCCTTATCGATGTGGAGTGTACATGTCCTCCCTGTGGCTGAGTGCATCCATCACCCAATATCTTCCTAACGTGTTTATTCAGGGAAAGGGGGCCATCACACACACACACAGGTGAGGTGAATCAAACCCTGTGGGCCTGTGCACAAAAGTAGGCCCTGCAATGGACTGACCACCCATCCTGGGCCGGCTCCTGCCTTGTGCCCAGTGCTGCTGGGGTAGGCCCCAGTCCCCCCCACATGACCCCAAAATGATTGTGGAAGAGAGGTGAAGAAGAAGGAGAGAGTGCAGGGTTAGGGTGGAGAAGAGTGTCAGGAGTGATTTGTGACAGACGGGTATCGGTCAGAGTGAAAGGGAAGGCCTATAGGATGGTAGCGAGACCAGCTTTGTTATAAGGGCTGGAGATGATGCCACCACAGACAGAGCTGGAGGTGGCAGAGTTAAAGATGCTAAGATTTGCATTGAGGTGACAAGGTTGGACAGGATTAGAAATGAGGACATCAGAGGGTCAGCTCTGGTAAAGAACATCTGGACAATCTGGGTGAGAACAGGCCATTCAGCCCAACAAAGCTCACCAGTCCTATCCACTTAATTCTTCCCAAATATCTGTCTAATATTGAATGTCCCCAAAACTCCTCCTCACTGAGTAAGCCTCCTTAAATTCTCATTCCTTGTCCGATGCCTTTTCTGAAGGTGAATTACAACATTTGAGACACAGTTGGTCCCACGGTTTTTGTGTTTTTCCATTTGGAGCACAGGCTGATGAAGGGGCTTGCTGTTGGTCACAGTGTGTCATTTGAACCCAGGGGCATTAAGATTAGGTCAGGGGATACTGGCCTGAAGGCTGATGCATGGGTACACTCGCTCCATTTATAAAAAAACTTATTTTAAAGAGATATACACTTTTTAGAATAGGTGCACATTTGAAACTGATTTTGTGGACATGGTTTGGACAAATAATAAGGGGTTTTAGACTGTCTAATATATCAAAATTACCCTCAATGTTTACCTTAAATAAGGTTAGGCTTAGGTGCGGGGTGGGGGCAGTCCAAATCCTTAACTGCTACACCACACTGCCTGCCTAAACTCTCCACATTTGAGATTCTGGAGTTGAAGGATTGAAGGTTGGAGACGGTGGCACAGGACACAGCATCTTTAACTCTGCCACCTCCAGCTCTAAGATTTGCATTGGGTGTGACGAGGATGGACAGGATTAGAAATGAGGACATTAGAGGGTCAGCTCAAGTTTGGACAGTTGGGAGACAAAGTCAGAGAGGCGAGATGGCGTTGGTTTGGACATGTGCAGAAGAGAGATGAGGAGTATAATGAGAGAAGGGTGCTAAGGATAGAGCTGCCAGGGAAGAGGAAAAGAGGAAGGCCTAAGAGGAGGTTTATGGATGTGGAGAGAGAGGACATGCAGGTGATGGATGTGACAGAGCAAAATGACGAGGACAGGAAGATATGGAAGATGATGATCCGCTGTGGCAACCCCTAATGGGAGCAGCCGAAAGAAGAAATAATAGAAATTAGCAGCCTTGTTATTAACCCCAAGTTACCTGGAGCTCTGAGGTGGTACCCTGTAGTAACACCCACCCACGTACCATACTGTACTTTTTTCCTGTTTTACGTATCTGTGTCAGCAGCAGGGGGGCTCTGTATGGGGGGGGGGGGGGTGTGGAGTAAACAAAAAACCTTGAAATCTGAAGCCAAGGAACATCAGTAAGCAATGAAAACCGCTACCCGGGATAGCGAATGATGCTGCAGTTTTTAAATTACACAGTGCAGCTGTGGCTTTGTGTTAATTTTATGGCCTTCACATTCTGTAGATTTATTTATAAATTAGATGTAATTTAAAAGGGACACACTCACCGAAAAATGTCACTCGCTTCCTTAATGCTTTGGGCTCTTAGTCATCAAGAACGTGTAAGTGAAGACGACGACGACGAGCAGGAGCTCCACACAGGAGCAGCGTTTCAGTTTTCATGATCAGCAGACCAGCCGAGGACCACCACAGCTCTTTATTAAAACCTTTAATTGTCCACTAAAAATCACCAAATGGACAGGAGCACTAAAGGCTTTGAATAATCGTCCCATCTAGCATTTCACCTGAAATTCATTTATAAATCAAGTCCACTGGTTCCCCCCCCCCCCCCCCAGTTGTGCTTGAAAATTTGAACCCTTTAGAATTTTCTATATTTCTGCATAAATATGACCTAAAACATCATCAGATTTTCACTCAAGTCCTAAAAGTAGATAAAGAGAAACCAGCTAAACAAATGAGACAAAAATATTATACTTGGGTCATTTATTTATTGATATTACATATTTGTAAGTGGCAAAAGTATGTGAACCTTTGCTTTCAGTATCTGGTGTGACCCCCTTTGCAGCAATAACTGAACTAAACGTTTCCGGTAACTGTTGTAACTGTCCTGCACACCGGCTTGGAGGAATTTTCACCCATTCCTCCGTACAGAACAGCTTCAACTCTGGGATGTTGGTGGGTTTCCTCACATTAACTGCTCGCTTCAGGTCCTTCCACAACATTGCGTTTGGATTAAGGTCAGGACTTTGACTTGGCCATTCCAAAACATTAACTTTATTCTTCTTTAACCATTCTTTGGTAGAACGACTTGTGTGCTTAGGGTCGTTGTCTTGCTGCATGACCCACCTTCTCTTGAGATTCAGTTCATGGACAGATGTCCTGACATTTTACTTTAGAATTCTCTGATATAATTCAGAATTCATGGTTCCATCAATGAAGGCAAGCCGTCCTGGCCCGGATGCAGCAAAACAGGCCCAAACCATGATACTACCACCACCATGTTTCACAGATGGGATGATAAGGTTCTTATGCTGGAATGCAGTGTTTTCCTTTCTCCAAACAGAACGCTTTTCATTTAAACCAGAAAGTTTTATTTTGGTCTCATCTGTCCACAAAACATTCTTCCAATAGCCTTCTGGTTCGTCCACGTGATCTTCAGCAAACTGCAGATGAGCAGCAATGTTTTTTTTTGGAGAGCAGTGGCTTTCTCCTTGCAACCCTGCCATGCACACCATTGTTGTTCAGTGTTCTCCTGATGGTGGACTCAGGAACATGAACATTAGCCAATGTGAGAGAGGCCTTCAGGTGCTTAGAAGTTACCCTGGGGTCCTTTGTGACCTCACCAACTATTACACGCCTTGCTCCTGGAGTGATCTTTGTTGGTCGACCACTCCTGGGGAGGGTAACAATGGTCTTGAATTTCCTCCATTTGTACACAATCTGTCTGACTGTGGATTGGTGGAGTCCAAACTCTTTAGAGATGGTTTTGTAACCTTTTCCAGCCTGATGAGCATCAACAACTCTTTTTGTGAGTTCCTCAGAAATCTCCTTTGTTCGTGCCATGATACACTTCCACAAACGTGTTGTGAAGAGCAGACTTTGATAGATCCTGTTCTTTAAATGACACAGGGTGCCTACTCACACCTGATTGTCATCCCATTGATTGAAAACACCGAACTCGAATTTCACCTTCAAACTAACTGCTAATCCTAGAGGTTCACATACTTTTGCCACTCACTAATATGTCATAGTCGATCATTTTCCTCAATAAATAAATGACCAAGTATAATATTTTTGTCTCATTTGTTTAACTGGTTTCTCTTTATCTACTTTTAAGACTTGAGTGAAAGTCTGATGATGTTTTAGGTCATATTGATGCAGAAATACAGAAAATTCTAAAGTGTTCACAAACTTTCAAGCACACCTGTAGGAGTTTGGTAGTTTCAATGTGTAAAAATAAGCAAACCACATTTAGTGAGGGTCTGTGTGCAGGGCGTCACACTGAGGTGCTACAGTGGTGGGCAAAAGTTTGGAGAATGAGCCAAGTGTTGGTTTTCACCAAGTTTGCTGCTTCAGTGTCTTTAGATCTTTGTGTCTGTCAGATGTTTCTCTGGTCTACTGAAGTAGAATGACTAGCAGTTTAGAAGTTTCAAAGGCTTTGATTCACAACGATATGACGTTTTTGTGCACAGTCTCCATATTTGCAGTGTTGGTTCTTCTTTCTTTGTCAAGACCTCTGGAATTCACCCTGGCAGGCTGGCAATCAACTTCTGGGCCCAATCCTGACTGATGGCAGACCATTCTTGCAGAATCAGAATCGGTGGGTTTTTGTTTGTCCACCCGCCCCTTAACCACAAGTTCTCAATGGGATTAAAGGTCTGGGGAGTTTCCTGGCCATGGACCCCAAAATTTTGATGTTTTGTGCCCCAACCTACTTAGTTCTCACGTTTGGCTTATGGCTCGGTGCTCCGTCATGTTGGTTGACAAACTGTTCTTGGATGGTTGGGTGAAGTTGCGCTCAGCGGATGTTTTGGTCCCATTCTTTATTCATGGCTGTGTTCTTAGGCTAAATTATGAGTGAGCCCCCTGCCTTGGCCGACATGAATTGTCTCAGGATGCTTTACTGTTGGCATGACACAGGACTGATGGCATTGCCCCTCACCTTTTCTTTTTTTTTTTTTTTTGGATGATCCAAACAATCAGAAAGGGGATTCATCAGAGAAAAATGACTTGACCCCAGCAGTCCAGTCCCAGAATATCAGTCTGTCCCTGATGGCTTCTTTGCTACCCTTCTTGACACCCACCAGGCCATCCTCCAAAAGTCTTCACCTCACTCACACCTGCCTGCTGCCATTCCTGGTGGTGCCCGCAGCCGAATTAACTTTAGGAGAAGTGCCTGGTGCTTGCTGGACTTGTTTGGAAGCCCTGAAGCTCTCCTTGAAGTTCTCGATGATCTGATAAATGGCTGATTTAGGTGCAGTCTTACTAGCAGCGGTATCCTGGCCGGTGAAGCCCTTTTTGTTGTTTCCTTGCAGGTAATGGTGGTTAACAGAGGAAGAACAAGGAGTTCAAGCACCAGCCTCCGTTTAAAGCACCCAGTCTGATATTCAAACTCCATCAGCGTGACAGAGACCTCCAGCCTTCTCCTCATCTCACCCGTGCTAATGTGAGGATCACTGAAGTGACGTCAGCAGCTCCTTCTGTGGCAGGGCTGACATGCAGTGGTGTTTTTGGGGATGAAGTTCATTTTCATGGCAAACAGGGACTTTGCGATTCACCTGATAATTCTCTTCAGAACATTCTGGAGTCGATGCCAATTGCCATCACAAAAACTGTGGCAGCAAACTTTGTGAAGATTCATATATTTGTGTCATTCTCAAAACCTTTGGCCACGGCTGTAGAACTTTTCCCAATCCATTTCAGGGTTGTGGGAGTCCATCAGGACTCTAGTCCATCACAGGGACCACTCACTCCATGATATTTTGCAGGTCGCCTATTAGCATAACCTAAAATAAATAAAATCCGTTTTCTAATTCCTTGTGCGCTTGAGCCGTAGTGACCGTCATCAAATGGGACTTGCAAAGATGTTCAGTTATGACAAATGTTAGGGGATAACAGAAGTGAAAGGCAAACGTGGACCACTGTGGATATTGGGTAAATGTGGCCCTCTCACTGGTCAACAAGCATTTTGCTACTGGGATTCTTTCATCTGTACTTTAACACATTTCACTTGCCGACTCCAAATCTGAAAACCGTTTTCATCCAGCGGCACATCCCATTTTTTAGTTATGATGTTCCAGGTCTTGGACCACTAAGGTGACTGGACAGTAAAGGCGATGCGTTTCAGCATTTAAGAAATAAGTTTGGTCTCAAGAAGAAAAAAGTGAAGCCAAAATTAAATTGTTGGCCCTGAAATCCGTGAACTGATGGCTTGACGATGAGTTCAAAAAGGAACTGAAGCCCACTGAATCAGCGGCCTCATTCGGGTGCAGGTTGTCCAGAATTTTCTTGACCGTCACAGAGCAGAGAATTATACTGAGCTTGTGGAGAACCTGCTGTAAGTAAATCAGCTTACGGGAGCTCAAATGTCACTGAAGACGCATTTTTTACGTTCTCATCTCGAGTTTTTTCCACCAAATCCAAGCGATGTCAGAGATGAGTGTGGGGAAAGATTTCATCAAGATATAAAGGTGATGGAAAACCGATAATCGGGAAAAATTCACTCCGAGCATGATGGGTGACTACTGTTGGTTCATGCAAAGAGAGACAGGTGTGCAGTACAAGTGCAAAAGCACGCTGACCTCACTTTTATATTGAGATAAATTGACATAAATATGCTTTAACGTGTCTCTGGTATCGTCTTCTGGTTTGCTTTCAGAATAAACATCAAAACAATTCTGGTGGGACGGAGAACAAACTCCAGATATCGTGTTGATATATCATACTGATATTCAAAAGTGTTAAAACGTCAATGATGTGTATTTCAAAAACCTGATGTGCTAGTTGAATTCCGATGTCGTTTATGAAATCAGTGTAAAAAACTTAATAAAGAGCTGCTCTGACGTTCCCAGAAGCAAACAAAAAATATTTCTTTGTAGACCAGTGAATCGGCTCCCCCCATAATTTGCCATCCAAGTCCCAAACTAAAGAGCCTCTGCACAGGCTACATAACGTGACATCCCCTTAATGCCGTAATAAGGAGGGAACTAAGAGACCTGGCGGACTGAGCGCAGTGTGACAAACACTTTAATTTTTTTTGTAAGAATAACACATCTGCAATATTTTCGATACAAAATGTTAAGCTTGAAAACGCTTACCTTTAAAAATAGCAATCTACTTCACCTCCCAAATTCCTAAAGGGATGGTGTGATGGCCTCCGCTGACCTGCTCGGTTTCTGCGTTGTATAAATTAAATTAAACGACGGTGAAGTATCCGCGTGCAGTCACTGATATCATGCATGTCATGTCCAAAGGTCAAAAATCTGTTTCTGATCGTCGGCTATAAACACCAAATAAAGTCTGTAGGCCTGCCACAAAAGTTCGAGGTCACCCTTGTCACTGCTTTGCCTTCTTCACTATTGTCCCAACAGCCGATATGACGGTTGTCTTGGTGCCACTGGCAGTCGTCGTCACCGAAACAACGCCAGGCAGTGTGGCCGTGGTGGTGAGGATGGTTGGCTGAGGGACTGTGACTGGCACAGCCGAGTCCCACTTGCTTTTCCGCTTCTGTGCGTCTGGGGGGCACAAAAACTTAAAATTAGCGAAGAACAATAAATACAACAAACTCTGGATGTTCATTAAACACTGGCATTCGAGGGGCAATTCAATAACTGAGGCGAGGGCAAAGAAACAACATGCTGTCTGCTATAGACGGTTAGAAACGCGCCATCTCTGCTCACAAATTCACGGAGAGTAACCCTGTCCTCTCGGCTCATTTCCAGATTGAGGCGGCAGCAGTGGGCAAGACACTCTGGGCCTGGGGGGCTTAACCAGCTGATATAAAGAAGAACTCCTTTAGGAAGGAGGACTTCTCACTTCTGAGGGTGCCACTTAGACTGCAGTATATGCTTTTTCTCAGTCTGTCACCCGATTTAACCAACAGCCGAGAGGGGGGGCATCACCCTCAGTTAATTCCTAAGCAGAGACCCACCCATTTGCAAAAAAATTAAAAACTACACCGCAAAGCATGTTTTTTGGGAGCTGGATTATAGAATTTTGTGTTGCTGTGTCTAAACGGGGTTAGAATGGAGTCAATGGAGGCTCTGATCAGGGGTCTCGAGAGACTGAGTGAGGGGTCGGAGTGTCTGGGCTTGTGAGGGTCCTGATAAAAACCAAAGAGCCAGGCCTCTAGTGACATCATGGGCACAGCAGCAGTGTCTGTCTGCAGAGAGGGTCGACCTCGTCGAGAGGTTTACTTACCATTCAGGTCTCTGGTGACTCTTCCTATGAAGTCAGTAGACGGATTGGGAGAGCACGGGGGGGGGGTCATGAGGTCACTGGAAAGGAGTGTGTGGCGCTCCCGATATCTCTGGAAAAGGACAAAGAGTCTTGGTGCTCCTGGTTTGTGAGCCATGGACGCCATCAGTGACCGGAGACTGAAGACTCGACGCCTTCATTTGTGTCTCTTCGGAGAATCCTTGGGTCCTGCTGGTTTGACTTTGTGTTGCTCATGGAGTCCCGAATGAGGCACATGACCTGCATTGTGAGGGGGTGTCAGTTATGGCACAAAGGCCAAGTGGCGCGATTCCCCCCCCAAGGGTAATAGGGCTCATTGTTGAGGACCCAAGTGGCTGGATCAGGCCAAAGGGACGCCCACTAACACCTGGCTGCGGCAGATAGAGGGAGACACTGGACTGTGTGTCAGCCTGGGGTTGCCATCCAGGACCCCAAGCTGTTTCGTTGTGGGGTGGGTGCGGCAGCGTGCTGTACCAGTGTGTGCTCCCCAGCCTGACCTGACCGGTGCCTAAACAATTAAAACTGAGTCGTGCTAATGAGTTACAGTTAAATAGGAATTCACACTCCTGTGCCTGAATTGCCAAAAAATGACCAAGATGAACAATACGTCCTTAAGACACAAAATGACAAGTGCAGATACGTTTAGTGTGCACCACAACCTCAGTCAGCACCCTCAAGATACAATCACACACACACTTGGCTCGCCTGCTCTTACCTGCCACTGTAGTGCTGGCTGTGTTGGTCGTGGTGGTCGCCGTGCTGGTGGTCGTCCCCTTTTTAGTACCCGTGACAAACTCGATCTACAAAGAAACAAGAGAGATGAATTCAAGTCACTTTCAGTCAATAAGCTGCAAATAATCTTAACAAAAGGACCAAACTAAAAAATGCTTACTGTTAAACAATTTTAGAAACATGACGCTGTGTTAATTTTTGTTTTATATTTTTCAGCAATTTAGAAGAATCCCCCTCATATATTAAAATAGTAAAGCGAGATCAGACAGATACAAGTAGAACGTCACTTCAGGATATAAAACAAAAAATGGAGTACACCTCTGGTCAGCGTCACTAAAATGTTAAGATAATTCAAACTTGTATCATCTTTTAATAACCGTTTTAAGTGTAGTTTATTTGATCTTATTTATGATCACAATAAAAAAAAGTTGATATGGACTACCACAGTGACTGCCAACCGTGAAACGTGAAGGTTGGGGCGTAAGGCACCACAGTATAGCGGTACTGGAAAAGTACAGGAAAAAAAAAAAAAAAAAACTACATTTTAAAATCAGTACCAGAAGTAAACGTCAGCTTCCCCTCTCAATCCTCTGCCACCCCCGACTCTCTCTACTGCAGTTCTGGAAAAATGAGAGTTTCATAAACGTCATGAAATTAGCCGTCCTCCAGGGCTCTGCCCACATACTAGTGAAACAGGACAGCGAGGAGGTCCCTGCCCGGCTCCCCACTCCTGACGTCCCGCTTTCCCCTCCCTTGGATTCGTGTGAATAAATCGCTGCCACAAGCGAACTGTGATTCTTAGGGCAATGAGAGAAGCTGCAAAATCAACCGGAATGTTCAAGCAAGATATAGAAAAAAAAACCCCCAATCTAAATCTGTTAAGTAGCTCTCTCGTGAAAAGCGGACAGAGAAACAGACATTGGGAGAGAGAGAGAGATGTGTTATGTACTACCTGCCAAAAATACAAGGGGTACACTACGCATGTTTCGCCCTGTTTTGGGGCTCATCAGGTATACACAATTTGTTGCTTCCCCTCACGGGGATCAAGCCTCAAACATCAGCGATGTCTGCTAACGTCTCAGATATTTGCCTACTGGCAGACCAACCCACAAGCGTTACCTGGTAGGTGACCACCCAAATATCAGATTGTGATCAGACCTAAGTGCGCGCATATATACACACATATACACACACACACACACACGCGCGCATACGCACACACTAGCCATCCCCCCGGCTTCGCCCACGTAGAAGTGTAACAGGACAGCGAGGAGGACCTCGCCCAGCTCTCTACTCCTGACGTCACTCTTCCGCCTCCCTTTTGTCTCGGATTAGCGCAAATATAAATCGCTCCTGCAAGCGAACTATGACTCAGCACTATGAGAGAAGTCGCAAAATCAACCGGAATGTTCAAGCAAGTTATAGAAAAAAACCCGATCTAAATCCGTTAAGTAGGTCTCTCGTGAAAAGCGGATAGAGAAAGACAACCATGTCACAGGTCACCTGATAAAATAAATGACAAAACAAACTTTACCTCAGGACCCAGAATGCTGGTGAGCTCAGAATAAGCAACTCCAAGTTAGTACTGGATGAGATTTACCATTCAAGTCATTCTGAGAAGTAGCAATCATCTTGAGCGGTCGTCTGTTTGACCACTTTGTCTATTAGAATATCTGTAGGACACGTGGTGGCCTGTCACGCTGCAGCCTGCTAAACCCAACCCACACCTGGGCATTGTGCTGACTTGGGCACCTGAGGTTAACTACCTCCCACTGGTTCAAGAGTAGAGTAATGCAGCTGGACTCTAGAGGATGATGACGACGACGACCACGGCTGATGACCGCTGTGTAAAGACAGAAGCACAGGACCACGCGGAGACACAGAATGAGCAAAGACTGACGTGGTCATCAGGGGCCAAAACTGGCAACGTGACCCCAGCAAAAGCGGTCGGAATTTTCTTAAACACAAACGAAGAAGGCAAAGCAGCCTGAAGTTGTTAGAAAAGAGGAAAACATTGAAAAATTTGAAAAAATAAGACTGGTGAGAAGTAAAGCAGATTCACAAAATGAACGATCAGCTCAAACTTGGCCACCATGGCCTTGTGAAGTTACCAACAGAAGTGTCATCGCCATCTAATGGTCAACCGGTGGCACGGCTTTGGGTGTGGTGTGGTGCGAGGCAGGACACCATTGTTGAGATTTGATATTTTTTGTCACAGACTGAAAAGACTGTAAATGGAGGAATGAGGGAGTGGCCAGGGTGGGTGAAGTATGTGGTTAGCGACCAGGATCGCACTCGCAGTTCTGCCCACAGTAAGCAGCAAGAAGCCAGTGCTGCCAAGAAGCAGTGCCAACAGGCAGGCTGGCATCAAACCGCCCCCTGTGCACTGACAAGTGGTGTTGTCACAGCAGGCTGCGATTTGGCACTCGCTGTGGTCAGGACGCAGTGTGGCACATTCTCACTGATGCCCTCTGAAGGGATCTGCAGTGTTCAAAGACAAAAATGGGGCTGCACTTTGCATGGACACCACTATATTGGAGTAAAATAAGATAAAAATCACTGGTGACAGTTTAAAAATCTCAATACTAAACCAAACAAATCCTTGGCGTGTCTTTTGAAAGGATTGCTTTTAATTTTTCTTCAACTCACCACCAGGAAGTTAATGACTGGCTACACGCTTGCCACTCGCCTCTTCACCACCTTACCAATTTAAATTGATTTACTGTGTTAATACACAGCACTAAAAAAGTACTGCTGAACTCCGGTAATTCATACCCCCCTACAAAGAAAATTAGAAAGGCCGATAAGACTTGTGACATATTTGTGTAACTGAGACTTTCAAATATGTATGCCTTGCTGCTATTAACACTTAAAAGGCATTCAGTAAAACTGCAGCAAGTTCCTCAGATTTCAACATACCGTAAAATAAAATCATTATCAGCAATCAGCAAATCCAGAATGGCAAAGACAAAAGGATGAGAAATACAGCAGGAAGCGTTTTGTACTGCAGTGGACTGGCACCACGTGGCACCGACGTTCAAAGATCTGCACCGTGGAGAACTGCTGGTGGTCAGTCGCAGAGTCCACAGTGAGGATGGAATTAGGAGCATTGGGTCACCCTAACACGACAAAACGGCATTTTAAAAACAAAAAACAGCATTGCACCTGCAGGCCTTAAGAAAATGGCCAATATGGTTACTGAAGAGCATGTCTGATCTGATGCTACTTCCTCCTTAGACATTTCTGCCCACTACACCACCTCCATTACCACTGGGTCAGCTCCAGGGTCATCAGCTGCGGACCGCCATTCACTGATGTTTTGTTCCCTACTCCGGTGCATCTCCCGGTGGTGGGGCAGGGGGTGTCCTCGCCACCCCCTTTTTACAGCGTCAAGGCTCCCTGGGATGCTGCCATGATTTGAAAATGTCCTTCCTCTTGTGACATAGTCTACCATTAAGAGCCCGTGTCACTGGTGTCTGCAGCAAGATTAATGACAAGTGGCACAAGCGCTCTTCTCTGGACTCACTAAACATATTCTAGTCTGCATATTGAATTAGCACGTCATCAGATAAAGCCTTCTGTCCGGCCTTAAACGGTAGAGGCACACGTGTGAAGATGCTAAGCGTTGCCTAAAAGGCAGCTTTCGATGGAAGCATTCTAGTTGAGTCTAAAGCTGAAATGTGGAGCCCTCTTACAGGGAATTACCAACTCAAAAAGATGGGCACTGAAAGATTTGGAACACTTTGGCTGTAAGCAGCCATGAAAGGCCCGAAACTGTGACCACCTCCAATGAAAAACTGATGCCACCACTGAAGTAACCGGGCTGGTTGACATCAAACAGAGTGAGGGGCTGAGCGACATCATCACCGAGACTACAAGTGGGAAGCAAGGAGCTTCACTTCCACAACCTGAAGTCAGCTGGGCAAAGAAATATCACAAGATGGACTTCTGGAAACAAGAGGGAGAAAGCAAGACACACACACGGACTTGAAAGTAACCGCTGCCCCTCTCCATTGTTAATCCACATCCACACGTGGGTTACAACTAAAACAGTCAAGCCACAGACACAGGAGTGTCTTCAATATTTAGGGTACAGAAGATAAAAAAAAAAAAAAAAGGACGGCCTTTTACATTTTTATCTCTACACTGTAGAGAACGTCCTTTCCAGGCTGGTGCTGCAATCGTATCGAGACGCGACATAACGTAAAGACAGCAGCCTGGGATGTTCCTAATTCACTTAGAATATAATTTATTTTTGTAAAGCCCAAAATCTAAAATTGGAATCCGTTATATCATTACAGAAGGACTTGAATAGCAGACAGGCTTGGGCAGACGAAATTTAATGTCAGTAAATGTAAAGAATTACACATAGGAAGTAAAAATGTGAGGTTTGAATACACAATGGGTGGTCGGAAAATCGGGAGTCCACCTTATGAGAAGGATTTAGGAGTCACAGTGGACTCTAAGCTATCGACTTCCAGACAGTGTGCAGAAGCCATTAAGAAGAATAACAATGTCAGGTTATATAGCGCCTTGATGCGTGGAGTACAAGTCACAGGAGGGTCTGCTCAACCTTTATAACACACTGGTGAGGCCTCATCTGGAGTCCTGTGTGCAGTTTGGGTCTCCAGGCTACAAAAAGGACATAGCAGCACATGAAAAAGGTCCACAGAAGAACGACTAGGGTGATTCCAGGGCTACAGGGGATGAGTTATGAGGAAGGATTAAAAGAGCTGAGCTTTTACAGGAGATGAAGAGGAGACCTGACGGAAGGGTTTAAAATGATGAAGTGAATTAGTATGGTGGATTGAGACGGTGACTTTAAAATGAGTTCATCAAGACGACGGGGACAGAGCTGGAAACTTAAAGGGAAATTTCGCACAAACATCAGGAAGTTTTTCTTTACACAAAGAACGATAGACACTTGGAATAAGCGACCAAGTAGTGTGGTGGACAGTAAGACTTTAGGGACTTTCAGAACTTGACTTGATGTTATTTTAGAAGAAATAAGTAGATAGGACTGGCAAGCTTTGTTGGGCTGAATGGCCTGTTCTCGTCCAAAGTGTTCTAATGACACAAGGAGTGCCGCAGTGGGCTTTGACAGGCCCTGCCTTTTGATAGCCACCCCAGTCTTGACTCTCTAAGAAGACAAGGAAAAACTCCCAGAAACAAAATGGAAGAAACCTCTGGAAAGGCGGTTCAAAGAGACAGAGACCCCTTTCCACGTAGGTTTGGCGCGCAGTAGGTGTCAATACAACGCAATCCATAGACCAGGACACAAGTCATCCTCAATAGTGCAATAGAAATATTACAAGTACGGAGCACAATTCAACAGGGGGGGGAATTTCACAAAAGAGCACGTTCAGTCCGGGTCAGAATCGCTCGGCGCTTTGCTTGAATTTGTTTCATTGGCAGGTCACACGTTCAGCATCCACCTAAGCTTCTGATGTAACAAGCTCATTAGCAGTCTTCAAAGTGACCTTGCTTATTATTTTTTTCTATTGTTCAGAAAACCTAAAAACTATGAAAGGAACAAAGTTTTATGTAAATATCACGTGAAAACCTTTTGATGTATGATGTTAGGAGCAGGCGCGGATACGGCGCATTGCCGCACCCACCGCATGACAAACCAACTCAGGACCCCAGGTTAGGACCCGAGTGTAGCCATGTGACGGGTGACACCTCAGCACCACACTAGTTCAGATGGAATTGGACCAGTGGGAGGTTTTTTTTTATGGTGGCTGGAGTGCCAATCCTGCCTTCAATGACAACTCAATAAAAAGAGAAATAAGAACAAAAAGGGAGAAGATGGTGAGCTGCAAGGATGGGAAGCAAGGCCTGAAAACGTCCAGACACTAACAGTAGTTCAGGTAAAGCTTAAAAGCGGTTTTAAAAATAAATCTAGCCTATTCTTTTGAAAAATTGAATACGAGAAAAGGTTGATTTTTGGGTAGCCAAAAAAAAAAAAAGATAACGTTCAGATTAAAAGAAGAGCTGCAAAAATGTAAAATGAAAACAGATGGCTAGGAGCCTAACCGTTACCAGCTAGACGGCTCCCTTGTAATGAAGCCAACAGGCATGTATCAAACAGACTTTCATGCATTTCTGCTTGGTCTTGTCCAAACCCTGTTCCAAAAATGAGCCAGATACTCTGCGCACGCAATTTTGTGTATGTGTTGCTGGGGGTGAATGCACGGTAATGTATAATGGAACTAGGAGAAGAGACAGACATTTTAAAATGTGAAGAATGCGGCATAAAGCACATAAAGGCTGCCACACGACTACTCACAGCACGAGACTCTTCAAACAGAGATTGTCGTCGTCTTCAGCCACAGAGCGTCATTCTGGCCATAGACTGCAGTTGTCAAGAAGAAAACCAAGCCTGAGACTATAAAAGTATAGTTAGATTGGGGATTTTTGTTCTCGCTCTTCTAATTGACAGTGAAGACATGGAGGTGGTGAGGACATAAAAGTACCTCAGGGTACATCAGGCTTGAGTGGAGTACCAATACAGAGGGCATCCATCCATACACAAGGAGGGTCAGGTCATTTGGTACATGTTTTCTACCAGTCTCTTGTGCCCAGTGTGTTTTTCCTATAAGTTAGTGTGGAAAGGAGAGGAATGAAGGTCAGTAGGACCACCAAGACAGAATACATGTGTGTGAATGAGAGGGAGGTCAGAGGAATGGTGAGGATGTAAAGAGTAGAGTTGGCGAAGGTGGATGAGATTAAATACTTGGGATCAACAGTACAGAGTAACGGGGATTGTGGAAGAGAGGTGAAGAAGAGTGACAGGAGTGATTTGTGACAGACGGCTATCAGCCAGAGTGACAGGGAAGGTCTACAGGACGGTAGTGAGACCAGCTATGTTATAAGAGGTGGAGACGGTGGCACAGGAGACAGAGCTGGAGGTGGCAGAGTTCAAGATGCTAAGATTTGCACTGGGTGTGACGAGGATGGACAGGATCAGAAATGACGACAGAGGGTCAGCTCAAGTTGGGAAGTTTAGAGACAATTCAGGGAGGTGAGATTGTGTTGGTTTGGTCATGTTCAGAGGAGAGATGAGGGGTATATATTGGGAGAAGGGTGCTAAGGATAGAGCTGCCAGGTAAGAGGAGAAGAGGAAGGCCTACGAGAAGGTTTATGGATGTGGTGAGAGAAGACATGCAGGCGATAGGTGTGACAGAGCAAGATGACGAGGACAGGAAGATATGGAAGATGATCCACTGTGGCAACCCCTAACGGGAGCAGCCGAAAGAAGAAGAATTAGTGGTGTGCTGGGTAAATGTCATTAATGCAGGCAATGCCAACAGTCTAAACAAACTTATCAATTTCGGGAGTCAGGCTTCACTTATTGAATGAAGTGGTAGGACAGACGGTACGGTCACCCAGGAAGTTGCTTACTATCCTGGACAATGATGGTCACCCCCATGTTTGAGGTGCTGGCTAAACAGAGGAGCACATGCAGTAACAAACTGAAACAAGTGCATTGCTCCAAGGAACGCCACACCACGTCATTTCTACCCTCAGACATTAGGCTCTATAATATGTTACCCCTCAGCTGAGGTGGTCTTGTTCCTTGTATACTGAATTGTACCGAGCTGAACTAGCAGATATCTTACAGTAAAAGACAATGACGCTGTGTGAGATATGCTGTGCCAATGACTGACATCCTTTACTGTGAAAATAGAACTGTGTGCACTTCTAATCACTTTCATTCATTTTCTTATAGATCATTCTTGTTCTATGAATATTTATGCCCCTTTTTTGTCTGCAGCTGTGACCCTGCAATTTCCTTTGGGATTAATGAAGTTTCTAAGTCTGTATCTCAAAGGGTCTTAAACTACGGGGTCACATTAATTTGGGATGAACAGAATCATGAACTCAAATAGTACTCGCTGGTTTGAGGAGTGTCACCGCGGGCAGGTCAAGCAAACGCCACTGCTCGGCGACAATCATCACAATCGGGATGACAATCGGTGACGTTTCTTCAAAGTGGACCAGAGATGGGTCTCAAAGTCACCAAAAAAAAAAAAAAAAAAAAGGGGGGGCAAAAACTGGGTTGCGAGAAAAAAAAATTAAGAGCACTCATCTCTCTTATTGGTCAACTTTACTGCCGTTTGCTGCATTCTTAAGACTGCAGACTGAAAAACATTCATATTACATAAAACAAACATGATTAAAAATATCATTATATTTCTGTATAGAATAAGTTAGGATGCCAATGTCTAATTGCTGGGAAAAAGTTAGAAGAATTAGCAAATTCTTAAAAAAAAAAAAAAAAAAATACACAAAATGACTATCAATAAGATTAAAATGTTGACTATTAAAACACCAACATTTGAAATTATTGGGAAAAAAATATTTTTTTCTTATTTGAAATACAGTAGAGTCTCGCTTATCTGACATTCCGTATTATCCGACGTCCCACTGCAAAAAAAAAAAAAAAAACGCATTAATCGGCAACAAGAACTACAAGTTGCGAGTGTGAGCGTAGTCTATTTTTTGTTGCTCCAAACTCTACCGCAGCTAATTACAGTGGAACCTCGGTTTGTGAGCATAATTCATTCTGGAAAATTAACCTGCACTTTACCGTTGAAAAGAATCCTGGCTGGTGTGAGTGAGTTTCTAAACTCTTGTGGGATTGCACCCAATGGGACGACACGCGGAAGAGCGTCCCAAACCAATCACAGACTCCCAGCGCTGTAGCAGTTCTCCGTAAAAGCAAACCTGAAAAGATCGCGGACATGCTATAAGCGCCTGCCATCGATGGGTGATACAAAGAACAAGGAATATTATAAATGCGCAGGGCACAGTATTGCGGCCCTGCCTGACTGCTGTGTCTGTGTATGGGAGAGCGGCAGATCCCGCTACAATTAATAGCCACGCTGTTCCCGTTTCAAGCTGAATAAAGCTGGTGTTGCTGAGATACTGAGACTCAGCTTGGTGCTTTTGGGTGCAAGACAGGGACTCGCATGTCACAGCACGGAAGTGACAGCACAAACACACACACACAGTCACAGTAAACAATATACGCTCGTACGGATGTTGACTATATGAGTGACGGAGTTAAGGCTCTAGAAACTGCAATTAAATACATTGAGCAACAAGAAGAAGCTACAGGAATCAACAGAATGATGCTGCAAAGATGGTGAGACTTGGCAGCGAAGAAACGGCACTCGTCAGGAAAGCAGACTACGATCAAAAATGTCTTTAAATCATCAAAGGACTGCACTTAAGTACAGTACATACTGTATTTAACTTCGGACAATTCTGTAACTAAGTTCATTTTTTCAATTTTTTCTGTTTTGTTGTAAAACATGATTATTAGGTTCGTAATGTGTAAAATAACAGTTTGACATTTAATAGGCTTTTTCTTAACACCTCCCATTAATCCAACATTTTCGCTTATCCGACGTTCTGCCAGCCCGTTTATGTCGGATAAGCGAGACTCTACTGTACGGACAAGTATTTCTTATAATCACCTGATTTCAAGATTACCATATATCACTCACATATAAGTCGGGTCTTGAAACCCGAAAAATTGATCATAAAAATCACTTATATGGACTTATATACCCGTTCAAAAATGCGACAATTTATTTTTTTTTACATCTTCTTGCCTCCTCCGGTCTCACATCAGCTTCTCAAACTCATCAAATTTTGTGGCAGCAGCGCACTTGCCAATTTCTTTCGCTACTTCAATGACATTTCATTTAAAACCAGCTTCATATTTTTCTTCTGATCGAACGCTCCATCGTAGATGAGAGATGCTCTTACGTTAAAGGCGTACGAGGGTGTGAGATACAAAGAACACAAATCAGTGCAAACGTCACCTCAGAATAGTTTGGGTATCACCGTGTGGTCACGTAGGCAGAATAGAGAGAGAGGGGTTAGGCGCACACGCTGATACAGAGCATTGCCACACTCGCATAGAAAGAAAAAGGCCGTGTGCTCCATGTTTCCTCTCCCAGGTGGGTGTTAGCATAACATAATCTCTTGGACCAAGAGTGGGAGTTTTCCGCATTCGACTTATACGACCGACATTATAAAATACCAGAAATTATATGATAAAATCAAGTCCCGACTTATCCGCGATACAGATTCTTCAAATCTGACAAATTGCTCTTTACTATGCTAAAGAAATAAAGCAGACCTTTAACTTAATGACTTATTCTTATGACATTATGATTATGATTCTTCTTTACCAGTTCACCATGCCAGTATGCAGTAAAAAGAAAAAAGTAAAAAACATACACAGCAGACTTCATTATGGCCGTCGAGTACTCTGAAAGCCTCTTAAGATACAATTCCTCTGTTCATGTAAAACGTACATTTATAAGTAAGAGTAAGGGCAGCATTCTCTTGGAATCTCTCTCTGCTGATTTAATGGACATTTTCTATGTTCACACAGGTTGGCTGGCTGGCTGCCCCCCTTCAAACGGGGCACTGCTGTAGACATTTTTATGACCGGATATCCTTCCTGATGCCAGCCTACTTTAGTCGCCTGTTATGACATACAGGAGAGATGGTGCCCTTATATTCTAAACCCTAGTAACAGGGTGCAGCATTTCATTTTGATATTTTCTTTAATTATAAACACAGGTTATACACAGAAAATGTTTCCTTTTAATAGTAAAGGACACTCACCTTTGTTCTCTCCTTTTTTGCTTTTTCTAATTTGTCCATTTCTATTTTTTGAGCTTTAGCTATGTATGCAAAAACAGAATAAAATGTTACATAGCAGAATGGGAAAACAAGCAAACGCTTTATTAAAAAACACACACACAGGCCTGACCTAGAGCTTCATAGTAGGAATCCTCGGACCAACCGTGGGGATCAAACATGTCCTTGAAAGAAAGTGAAAATGAAATAATCAGTTCTACGTTTGACTTCTCCTGGTCCATTCCTGCCATTTTTGATACCCATAACCTCTACCTCCTCCCAAAGCCACTCAACACCTACAGTGAGTGAAGGATTGTCCTTAACGGTCCTCTGTCTCCTTGGCAGTCCTTCTTTACAGATTTTTCCATTGGGCCTCTCACCCCCGCCCCCTTTTTTTTTTTTTTTTTTTTGACATGTACCATGCACCTGACCTCTGTGACATCCCACATGCCAATATCCGTGTCACGGTCCACATCAAACTCCTAACTCCCTCTTTATCCATTTACATCATCTTAGGTCCTGTGTTTGGCTCCTCACGATTTACTGCAAGAACGTTTCTCAGAACAAACAAGAATACAAAGAACGCCACAGACAACTTGAAAAGGAGGCAAAACCAGTTAAAAACGAACTGGCAGGCGATCCTGAAATGGATGAGGTAGGTTTGAGAACGTTATGGTTTTAACATATTTTTCTGAAATATCTCAATCAAGTAAAGTATGTTTGTCAGCACAGCACATGTTTTTCTTGCAATCTTTTCATAGAATTCTCAATCAGTCTTACAGGTCCAATAATTTTATTGCTGCTGTCATATCAATGATCTCAGTAAACTCAAATTTATTTACTGAAAAATATATGAATCAAATACAGTATCACCCATGGTGGCCCACAAACCCTCTTCAAGTCATGCACTAAATGAATCAAATACATTACTACCCATGGTTCAATTTTTATTTGGCCCACAAACCCTCTTCAAGTCATGCCCTAAATGGAAGCACATGCCAAAACTAACTAGAAATAAGCCCCAACAACATATTACCACCAAGAAAAACAAATTTATTCTTAATAAAAAAGGACCACTACTAAAATAAATGCAAATTTTATTTCAGAATCAGTTGGCAGCTGTTCCACTTCTCAGAACTAACAAGGCTGAGCAGTTGTAGTTGGTTTGCAGTTTGCTTGATGGCACAGATCATCACAGTAGTGTACCATTATGTTCAAATGTGGACCTAATGGTAAACTGTGGCATCATAAAAGTGGGTTCGTTCAAAGCACATGTCATAAAGTGATTAGGATCTTTATATCTTTAAAAGAGCTGCAGTTTTGAAATGTCTTTGTGCCGCTCAGCGCACATATGCCAGTCAACTACGTGGGCTTCTAGGTGTTCCAGGCATGACCATGGGCAAGTGCATATGTTCTTTTAAAAATTTAGGGGGATAAGTTTCACATGGACTGGCACCCTTGTGCCAGGTTTGTTCCTGCCTTACGCTCTATGCTTGCTGCGGTAGGCTCCAGCTCACCCCACGACTTAACTTGGGAGCAAGCAGGTTTAGAAACGGGACGGAGGGACGTCACACATGAAAGGCTCAGATATGAGAGGTGAAAAAAGAAAGGAACGTTCTGCTAACTGCATGTATTCCTAAAAAGTCTGCTGTACTTCTGGGTAAAACTGGAAACTATGCCAGGGTGATGTTTTTTGAGGTCTCTGGTGCCTTTAACAACTCCCTTTTTATCTTGCTCCCAGAAGGTTTAAGGGCAACATCCCTGCTTCATTTAACAAGAACAAGAAAAATGTCCATCATTAATCATTTGGGATTAAGAAGGTTTCTATCTATCTGTCTGTGAAGGTTTCGCACAGCTGAAGAAAGATGAAAAGACCTGGATTAAGTGTTGCATCCCACACACAAGTATTTGTTTCTGTGGTGAAAACAAAAATGCTCAAAAATCACTAAGCTTTAAAATCTTCTTGCAGCTGCGCCCATTAGGGGTCGCCACAGCAGATCATCATCTTCCATTCTCTTCGTCATCTTGCTCTGTCACACCTATCACCACAACCATAAACCTTCTTTTAGGCCTTCCTCTTCTCCTCTTGCCCAGCAGCTCTATCCTTAGCACCCTTCTCCCAATATCATCATCTTCTTTCGGCTGCTCCAGTTAGGGGTCACCACAGCGGATCATCTTCTTCCATCTCTTCCTGCCCTCGTCATCTTGCTCTGTTACACCTATCACCACAACCATAAACCTTCTCTTAGGTCTTCCTCTTCTCCTCTTTCCTATCAGCTTTATCCTTAGCACCCTTTTCCCAATTAAAAAAAAAAAAATCACTAAGCTTTAAAATAAAAGGACCAAACACAAAAAAGTGAAAAAAGTTAAAACAGTCCGCTCCTATACCTAAGGTACCAACAGCTGACTTTGCTAGTTCATTTTTGAAATGTCCTCATTTAAAGGACTACCTTATTTAACTGCTAAAAGTGGTCCATCTATAATGAATAATAAAATAAAAAAAAAGGAAATTAGCGACTTAAATGTGCACTTTGTTGTCTCCGCACATGTAGTCTGCAATAACTAGAAGCCAACCAATTATCTAGGATTAAGAGATGCAGGACCAGCTATGCATCCTTCTGACAGTTAATACTAAAGCATTCAGCAAATGAGCCACAAGTTTCAACTTACCTTTGGATAGTTTGTTCCAAGTTCGTCAATCCCACAAAACTGGATAAGTTTCTCATAGATACTAAAAAAAAAAAAAAAAAAATGCAAAGTGTGATGAAAGGTATAACTAATGTTTCAATGTTACACAAATGTCTTAACAAATCCTAATATATCTCTATTAAAAAAAAAAAAAAAATCTCGCAACGCAACATGATCTTTGGAAGAGAGACAGACACTTTTACGTCCCGCGAGACAGACAAGTCGCGTCATACTTGCAACCTTTGGAAGCAAATCCTGTGGTACACATGCAGAGCAGGTTAGAGATAATAGAAGTAGGAAAATTCAAGTGTCTCAAAAAAAAAAATGATAGTAAAGATCACATTAGCGCAAACACACAGAAATTATTACTCGGTGAAATAACGGAACAGCGAAAAGAGATCGCAGAGTGTTTGAGGATAGGTGCTGTACAGGCTTTGAAACGTTTGAAGCGCCGTGCGAGATGCAGATCACACGGCACGGCAGCAGTTGATCGAGCAAAGAGGAGGTAAAAAAACAACTGATTTATTTCCCAATGTATCACCATTTAAGAGAGGGTTTTGGAGGAGCAGCCGCATCTCCTTGGGGTGTGTTCAGTCCCCCCTCTTCACAACGGCGTATAGCGCTGGGGGGGGAGGGGCTGTCGTGCGAAGTGAGTAGGAGGATTAATAAAAACAATCACTGATCTCCTTTTTCCATAAGAGTAAGACGAGTGATGGTAACCTTCTTCTGCTTCTTTCAGCTGCTCCCATTAGGGGTTTCCACAGCGGATCATCATCTTCCATATCTTCCTGTCCTCGTCATCTTGTTCTGTCACACCCATCATCTGTATGTCCCCTCCCACCACATCCATAAACCTTCTCTTAGGCCTTCCTCTTCCCTGGCAGCTCTATCCTTAGCACCCTTCTCCCAATATACCCCTCATTTCTCCTCTGCACATGTCCAAACCAACGCCATCTCGCCTCTCTGACTTTGTCTCCCAACCGTCCAACCTGAGCTGACCCTCTAATGTCTTCATTTCTAATCCTGTCCATCCTCGTCACACCTAATGCAAATATTACCATCTTTAATTCTGCCACCTCCGTCTCCAGCCCATATAACATAGCTATTCTCACCACCGTCCTGTAGACCTTCCCTATCACTCTTGCTGATACCCGTCTGTCATAAATCACTCCTGACACTCTTCTCCACCCATTCCACCCTGCCTGCACTCTCTTCTTCACCTCTCTTTCACACTCCCCATTACTCTGTAATATGGGGAGTGATGGCAAAACTCTTTGTAAAACACCATAAATACGACACGTGAAAGAAATTGAACATTTCATCAGACTGGATATTGTCAAACCAAATACGAAAGCCATTAAAATTTTCTAATAATATAAACTGAAGTTACACAAATTTGCTTATTTAGTGAGTCTCAGAAAATGTACATAACTCAGAAAAAAGCAAAAAAAATAAAATAAAATCACAACCACGTCCTCATTCTTTGTAAACAAATGAAACAGGACACATACCTAGGATTACGGAATTCCTTTTTCTTCTGAATGTGGCTGTTGGTGTCAAAGTCGCCATGTAACTTCCTATCATACAGCTTCTGTATCTTCTCCTACAAAGATATGTCACATGCAGATACATAACTGATTACGTAAAACTGACAACTGCTTCTCACACCATGCTGCTTTATTTTAGTAGGCCACCCTTTACATAATCACCGTCAAACATATTTAATGACTCCATTAGAACGAAAAAAGGGACAATTAGCTTTTACTAGGGAAACACCTAATCTTCATGTGAGACGTGCAGCGCCACCACCCAAGCTCAGGTTTCACTTTCAGGCTACAATGGACGGTTTCCCTAACAGCACTGGCTGTAAAGCCCTTAATTCTTATCTATAATTGTGGAGTGTGTTCTCTGCTAAGTAAAAGGGCTCATTGGGGACGACAGCTGAGTGTTTAATAGTAGCCGTTGAGACCAAAGCCTTCATTGATCAAAATAAGAGGATTAGTTAAAACTGGTTTCCTGACCTCCAGGACCACATCACATCACAAACCTAAGCACATGATGACTGATGTTATCCAAAGCCTTACTCTTTAATTCAGCGCTCACCGAACAGAGCAGCACATCATTTTGTTCTGCATTTGCAGCGAGCGACAGTGAGAGCTAAAATACTAGTTTCAGGTTCAAAGGGCACACAAAATGGAAATCCCTCCCCACAATAATTTGCAAGACTTCAAAAGACATGAGTCACAGCATGCAATTGGAAAAAATAAAAAGACCTGTTAATGTGAAACGGTAAACCGAAACATTTACTTAAATTTAATTTCTCACATGTGTGTTCAACTTTGGACCTGGAGGTCTTCCACTGGTATTTACGTACTAATGTTCAATAATCAGCCTTTAGGTTTAAATAAATAAAATCAAAGGACTGATTTGTGACAGTTAAAAGAATACGAAACAGACTGGACAATATTCTTCATGATCTTCAAAAGCTTGAGGACTTGTGTAACTAGAATAATGCACACCTCCAAAACAGCGTTCTGATAATAACAGGCTGACGTCCCAATAGCTCTCATCTGCTTTGCATTTTATAAAATGAATTACTTGCAAGCTTAATAACTTCCTCTTCAGTGCCTAGTATAATACACATTTTGGCCTATATGTCAACATAAGAAATTTGACAAACAAGAGGTGGCCATTTTTTTTTTCTCTTCTTTCTTTTATTGTAAAGCACTTTGGCCACAGCATTCCTATGTTGTCTTAAATGTGCTATATAAATAAATTGACATTGACATTCAGTCCATCAAGCACATTTGTTCAGCTAATAGCTAAGCTTGCTTTCTTTCTTAAAGGTTGTCAAGGCTTCTCCTTCAACTCCATGTCTCGGTAGTTTGTTCCAGAGCCCCACACCTCTCTGCATTTCAGTCTTCTTCCCTTTAATTTCCACTGACGTCCTCGAGTGCATGAGACACCCTTAAGATGAATGTCTCCCCTTTATCAATGTCTTTGAGGATTTTAAAATGTCTGGATTGGGTCCGCTCTGCTCGAGACTGAAGCGGTGTTAAGTGTTTGAGTCTGTCAGGTTCACGTGTTGTTATCGCTGTGCGGTGTACACTTTGGCAATTCATGTATCACTAACTGCCAAGTGCATATCAAGACCTGCTGTAAAAAGGAGCAAGGAATGAATGGCTAGTGGAGGAGTTACCTGCAAATGGTTGGAGCAGCGACCTGTAGGCTCAGGTGGTATTCGTATTTCGTCTGGAGACATATTCCGTACCCTTTCTGAAAACTGAGCTACAAGACAGAATTTCAAACAAAAAGGAGTTAAAACTTGGCAGCAGAAACATGCAAGATGGTTACAGAAAGGCACCTTAAGGACTGTGTAACAAGAGATGAAAGGTTTAGTTAATAATAAAAATGAATTTTATCATTTACATACATTTGCATAATGGCAGAAAGTGTTAGATCACAAAAATTATGTGAAATCCACACCTCTGTGTGTCTTTTCTAATGCCATAATTTCTAGGTAAGGGTTGAGGCCAGTCAGATCTGGACAAGGGCCAGTCCACCACATTAGAACAATTAACCTAACTGGCATAATTGTAGGATGTGGGAGAGAAACCAGAGAATAATCTGTGCAGGTACAGGGAGAACAGGACAGCTCAACACAAGCGGTGCCTGGGCCTCCACTCAAACCCAGGCCGCTGGATCTGCGAGGGAGCGGTGGTAACAGAACATTCGGAAATATGCAGACAGCAACTGGGCATGCAATCCTCTAACCACTGTGCCAACATGCTAGCTGATACGGCAACAGTTGTTTTAAATTTCAAATCAGGCACTCACAGACACAAAAGACAGACAAACATTTTAAGTGTCTTCATTATTCAGCTTTACATTTATCCACAATGATTCCATTTTTACTAAAGTGTCCTTAGTATATAACAATTTCTGTAGTGATAGGATAAAAAAAGAAAAAAAATATATATATAAGGCTTTCGCACAAAAAAACTGAACCGTCGGCTGAAGCTATTACACAGGCGGGTGCCGTCGCGATCGTGGAGCCTCGTTGTTGCGACGGGGTCAGCAGCCCCAACTGTGCATTAGTAAGGAAGCTGTGAGCCAGTGGGTACAGACGTGCGTGAAAGAGATACAGAAGATGTATTCTCTGCAACAGAGGACTGGAATAGTGGAGGCATACGTGTCTACTGGCTCTTTTAAGGAAACGCGGGACATTTTTGCACTGAAGTTTCCTGGCATAAACCAGGCTAAGAAACGTACGTTGACGTTGGATTGGGTCCGGTTTTTCCGTGCGCCACCCTGTGTGTGTATGTATGTATTTTATATATTATATACATACATACATATACATATATACACATACAGTGGAACCTCTGTTTACGAGTAACTTGGTTTACGAGTGTTTTGCAAGACGAGCAAAAATTTTGAATAAATTTTCACTTGATAAACGAGCGAGGTCTTGCAGTACGAGTAGTATGTATACACTTTGTCTGCTGAGTGTCATGTGATCACAGCTGAGCTGATGGTGGTTCTCTCTCTCTCTCTCGCTGCGGGATTGTGGGTAATCTTCTCCTATTCTCCATCTGAGTCGGCGTGCCTCACTCATATAGTCAACATCCGTACGAGCGTATACTGTTTACTACAGCATTAGCATTGTGACTGTGTGTGCGCGCTTGTGTGTGTGCTGTGACGTGCGAGTCTCAGTACTTTAGCAACACCAGCTTTATTCAGCTTGAAACAGCAACAGTGCGGTTATTTATACACAGACACAGCAGTCAGGCAGGGCCCTGCACATTTATATTGTTCCTTGTATCACCCATCGACGGCAGGCGCTTATAGCATGTCCGCGATCTTTTCGGATTCGCTTTTACGGCGAACTGCTACAGCGCTGGGAGACTGCGATTGCTTTGGGACGTTCTTCCACGTGTCGTCCCGTTGGGTGGAATCCCACAAGAGTTTAGAAACTCACTCACACCAGCCAAGATTCTTTTCAAAGGTAAAGTGAAGGTTGATTTGTTTTATGTATTTTTACTTTATATTTTGTATTAATCATTTTTATGAATAGTTTTATATATATATATATATATATATATATATATATACACACACTATATTATATTATATTATATACATACACACACACACAATAGCATACAAAAATAATCCTCTGAAGATGATCAGCATGGGTGGCACTGTGGTGCAGTTGTAGTGCTGCCGCCTCTCAAGTAGGAGACCAGGGCTCACACCCTGGCATGGACTTTGCATGTTCTCCCAGTGACTTCATGGGTTTCCTCCCACAGTTAGGTGAATTTTCATTTCTAAATTGGCCCGGTTGTAGATGGTATCTCGCTATGAAAAAACAAATTTAAACTGAAGTCATCAACAGCTACTGTATTTGCTCTGAAGAATCAGCCCAGTCAGCTTTCGAAGTGCAAATGTGCAAGAGCTCACATAACGTTGTTCTCCTGCCAAGGCCAATGCACATTTAAATCTTCAAACCCAACTCACAGTAATGAAGCAAGTCCCATAAAACAAGCTAGAACTGATTATGATGCAGTAAAAATTATGGAAAATAAGAAGCAACAATTTTCTAAGTTAGAAATTTTAAGGAATAAAATGGTTATCAGAAAAAAAAAAAATGATGAACACAATTCCCTTAAAGCAGGGGTGCCCAACTCCAGTCCTGCTGGGCCGCAGTGGCTGCAGGTTTTCATTCTAACCCTTTTTCTTAATTAGTGACCTGTTTTTGCTGCTAATTAACTTCTTTTGAATTCATTTTAATTGACTCTCTTGAAGACTCAGACCCCTCAATTGTTTCGTTTTCCTTAATTAGCAGCCAAAGAATAATAAGATACAAAATGAGCCAAAACAGGACCAGCAAACTGTGACCATCATACAATATCTGAAAATAAAGAAAGGTGAAGGTCTCAGGAATGCTGATCTGCTCTTAGAAAAGAGAAAATCCACAATTTCGGAAATGTCTGCTATTGCACAATTAGAGCAGCAACAAGCCATGGAATTAAAGAACGGGTTTAATTAAAGACAAGACTTGGCGCCTCATTAAGGAACTGGCTGGAGTGAAATTGGTTGGAGTTTGAGGCCCTGACTTAATTGCTCTTCTGTTGGCTCACTCACTTCACATTTCACTTTTGTTTGGGTGCCATTTAAGGAAAGAAATAAAGCAATTCAGAGGAACGATGAAGAAATTCAGGGAAACATTTCTCAAAAATCAAGTCAAGTAAAATTACTTCAAAAGAAGTTAATTAGCAGCAAAAACAGATCACTAATTAGGAAAAGGGTTAGAATGAAAACCTGCAGCCACTGCGGCCCTCCAGGACTGGAGTTGGGCACCCCTGCCTTAAAGCATCAACTACTGTGAGCAGAGCCTTGGAAAAATGGAATATGAGAGGGCGTTAAACTGGACTCATAAACCGGGGCTTCCACCATCTACTCTGCACTCTGTAGAAGGGCAGTTAACAGAAACAGAACTGTGCATCAGTTGCCACATGTTTGTCTGTGAATCACCTTCCTTACTCGTCTCAGGTAAGCTAATCCCACCCCAGTACGAGAGGGGGACACTGTCGCTAGCACTATCATCTCTTTCTGGTCCCACTGCCAGGAGATGCCGCCTAGACAGGGCTTATGGCAAGAGGACTCTAAATCCAAAGTGCTCACAAAAGGTGGCCTCTCAATCTGGACCAACACTCAAGACAATCGGAGCTCCGAACCAGACCTGAAGGTTCTAACACTCTAATTTGTGTTACGTTCGTGTGCCATCATGCGCCGTTTCGGTTTAAATGTTACTTTGATATTTTTGCCCGGCTGGTGCTCCAGCGTTTCTTGAGATGCCTCGGCCAACCACACAGCGTACAAATGCGGAATGGAGAGTTCTCATTCACCCAGAATTGAGTTAACAGGTGTTAGTGTTAATACATGGTGCACAATTTCAAAATAACATTTGAAAGATCTTCTACTGGGCTAACCACAAGGGGCTGTTATAATGCTACAGCTCATACTGAAGTGATTATGAACTCGGAGAAACAAAAATGAAACAGATGATGGGAGACTTCTGGAAGAAAAATAAAATTACTTGGGCAAAAGAGATGGCAGAGCCTCAAAACGGAGGAACAAAAAACTGAACACTGAGCAGCACATCAGGCCTTCTAACTATAAGTGCACGTGTGCAGGCGCAGTGTGGCCAGTAGCAGAGATACAGTAAATAACACACAATGAGAATCTCTCTCTATATCTGTCTATCTATATCCATAAAATCCAACGTCTGTCTGTCTACTTTTCACGAGAAAACTACTTAACTGATTTAGATCGGGTTTTTTTTTTTCTAGAATTTTCTTCAACATTCCGGTTGATTTTGAGACTTCTCTCATAGCACTAAGAATCACAGTTCGCTTGCAGGAGTGATATATTCGCGCTAATCCAAGATGGAGGCTGTGGGCCGAGGAGAGGGGGAAGCTCAACGTCAGGAGTAGAGAGCCGGGTGGGGCCTCCTCACCGTCCTGTTCCACTACTATATGGGTGGTGCCACGGGGGGTGGCTAGCATATAGATCTACTCTCTATATATAAAATCCTAAACCTAAAAAAAAGTGCAATGATTTTATGTAACATTTTTTGTCACGCTTTAAATCGGGCTTATTTTAAAACCTACATACAGGGGTTCCTCGGGTTACGACATTTCCATTCCTACAACAGTGATGTAACCCGAATTTTGGTGCAAGTCGAAACACACCCTAGCCTAAATCACTTACCTATCTTAACACATTTGCAAAATCGTAGTCTAGAACATAAAAACACAACTAAGCCACAGAAGAAGAAAAGGACATAAATATACTGTACTGTAGGAACAGAAAAAATGAATGCAAAAACAAAAAAAATCCTTACCTTTATTCCTTCTCACGTCTCAATTTGAGTAAGCGTTGTAAACTCGAAACATCGTATGTTGAGACGTTGTAACCCGAGGACCCCCTGTATATATGTTTGGTATCGTTCTTTTCAGAATTTATCGAACTTTAATGTGATGTTGTTAGATTTTCAGATTCTTATTCCGTTTTTAAATTACACACTAAAATATGAAAAAAGTCGTGGGACGACCTACTAGGCCGCAACTGGGCGTTGGGCGCCAGGGGGGCTTGTACCATATCTTTAAATACAATCGCTTTCTCTAACGGAGTGGCTCAGCTGCAGGATAGATGGGGGCCAAGCACCCGCCCCTGGGTTTGGCGAGCGAAGCAATTCGTGCTAACCTGAGACAGAGGCTGTGGGTGCCGAGGAGAGGGGGAAGCGGGACGTCAGGAATGGGGAGCCGGGTGGGACCCACCTCAATCACACACCAGCCTCTGTTTGAATCTCTCTACCTCTCACCACTTTGCTGGTTTGTTTATCATTTTTAAAATCTGTCGTCTTTCGCTACTACACCGGCAGAGCCGAGGGGGCACAGCTAGTACACTATAAAACGGTGTGGTCTTCACGGAGTGTCACTGGAATGCACTATCGTGCCTGCTGTTACTTTTACCAATCTATTGTTTGTTTCTTAAATAAAATTAGCTTGTTTTTTCTTTTCTAACATTATTACAGCACCAGTAACGTATCGTGCAGTGAATACACTTGACTTGAGCGTTCATAGTTTTCATCCACTTTCTTTCTCTGTACGTTTAGTATTCGTTTGCTCCTGAGCAGCTCTTCTTTTCTCCATCCTAGCGGCACGCTTCTTCTCTTCTGACGTCGGCATCTTTTCATGTTAAAACTGATTAAGTCAGTGTTTGTGTTGCAATTACGGAGTACGTTTTCCTTAATTTTTCACTTAACCTGGCACTTAAATCATTCTTGAGGCAGATTGAAGACTTAAGATATGAAGAGGAAGGGGAAGGGGAAGTGACCGCAAAGGTGGTAGGGATGAGAACTGCGTCCGTACGCATGTGCCGCCCTGCTGGTTGATTCTACAATAAAATAAAATAAAAAGAGGAATAACCTTGGAGGTCAATCATCCCCCCGAAAGCAGATAGTAGATGTCACATAGTATATGTGTACCAAATTTCATGTCAATTGCTCAAACGTTTTGCAAGCTACAGGTGATCTGAAGTCCTGGACAGACAGACAGCCACAGTAGCGTACAAGAAGATTTATACTGAAGCCAAACCATTACTACGGAGTTTTTATTTTAGACTGCCATAAACAAAGAGCTCTCCACCATTCATCTCCCTTCATCTCATTTTCCAGGTGTGGCTTTCGATTCTAAAGCAAGGTGAAAGTAAAAAAAACGAATGCTTATTTTTAACAATTCAAATACCTAGTAGTCTGTTACAGCAATCCTTTAAAATCACGTAGTTATTTGACGGAGGAGAGAGGAGCTCCAAACAGAAAACGAATGAAAACAATGATCGAGTAAAGAATGTGAAGGATTCCACACTGGCACCCGCTCTGTTTCAACAGCTGCTTTCAACTTCAAACAGAACATACTGGGAAGGTGAAGTCACAACATCAGAAAAGGACTTGAAGAACTTTTCAAGACGTACACAAAGGGAAAGCGGACAGCCCGATGCCTCCTTACTTTAACGATTATAAAACGGCACACTCACCAGCAGCCCGATCTTTACAGATGGTTCCTGACTGCTTGTGTACTTTTGTGAATTGCTTTTCGATGGTCTGGTCGATTGAAGGGGGGTACATAAAGTAAAACCTGACTGATTAGTACGTAATTGGACTGCACTCAGTCTCCCTTCCTGATGTGTGCTGTCGACATTGTGGGCGAGAACTGAAGAAGGGTGCCCTGGGTTTGACCATCATGGCAGTGAACTGGGAACCCACAGCTGCACAGATATTTACAACTTCAAATGTCGCCAGGCGTGCTCGGATTTTTCAAAACGTTGCACACTACTCCTGAAAACCTTTCAACTTTATACAATTAGTCAGTCAGTCATTCTCCAACCCACTATATCCTAACTACAGGGTCACGGGGGGTCTGCTGGAGCCAATCCCAGCCAACACAGGGAACAAACTCCGGGCAGGGTGTCATCCCACCGCAGGGCACACACACCCACACACTAGGGACAATATAGGATCGCCAATGCACCTAACCTGCATGTCTTTGGATCATGGGAGGAAATCCACGCAGACACGGGGAGAACATGCAGACTCCACGCAGGGAGGACCTGGGAAGCAAACCTGGGTCTCCTTATTGCGAGGCAGCAGCACTACCACTGTGCCACCGTGACACCCAATACAATTAGTGTTACCTTTAAAGGCACAATCGATGATCTTGAAACCCAGTGTCCTGTACATGCCTTATCAGTGAAACACAAGGCAGCGTAAAGATCTGAACGACCCATCGTATTTTTTTGGGCAAAATTTGATTTCTCTCCCCGTAGTTTGACTCGGTGACCAATCACTGTGCCACATTGTAATACAATAGTGGATGATTAAGAATCCTAAAACGGTGACAGACCTCTACACCAGTTTGACTTGCCATAGGCACTCCAGGCCTGTACTCAGTATTGTATATAAGGGCATGATTTACAAATGGCGCTGCCCAGCTCAACTGAACTAGACCGGTCTGCACATAGTGGCCTTGAAAATACACTGTTAATCACACTTCAATTACAAAATATCCCACCTTGAAAGTCTACTTGGGGGTTGGGGGTTTGGGACAAAAGGTCAGTCATTACGTCAGAGGGTCCCCGTCTCACGTCTGGAAGGCCACACGTTTCGTTCTTTTTCACTCAAAAGCCAATCCTTGCTTGACATTTAACTCTCTGGCTGGGCCACGTCAGATTATTCAAACAAACAGGTTTACCTTTTCTGAAGGCAACGTCCAACTATACTCGACCAAAGCAGCTTACAGTCAATGCCCACCCATAACTGGTATAAATGAAATGAAGAGAACTGATAAGCTGCTCTGTGGTGGGCTGGCGCCCTGCCCGGGGTTTGTTTCCTGCCTTGTGCCCTGTGTTGACTGGGACTGGCTCTAAGCAGGACACCCCCGTGACCCTGTAGTTAGGATATAGCGGGTTGGATAATGGATGGACGGATGATAAGCTGCTGGTTTTACGTTTGTCTTCCACTGTTAATTGAGAGCTGGACAAGAAAACAAAATTAAAAACAGCAAGTGTTCCAAGACTTTAAGAAGCCATTCAGAATATTGAAGCTTAAACAAAACTCCTCTAAAATGTTCTGTTACCTTAGTGGCAATAATCGGATTCAAAATAAACTGACTGGGACAAAAACTAGAACCAAGACATGAGAATCCCTCCCGATAAAAACATTTTTGTTTCAAAGAAAGAACTACAGTTGTGCCAATATTTTGATTAAGTGTTAATACTGCGAACACAAAAACCAAACACAATGAAACGGCACATAATGTTCACTTTACTGCAGCCCGACAGCTGCTTAAGTAAACCCTGCAATCGCCTTCAGTGTCGGATGGCGTCTCGCCAAGCGGCTCCTCCCGGTAGGTAAGCACTCCCGAACTCTGCTCAGTAAGCACAGCCTTCAGCCATGAAGACAAGCCGATGAGACCTGCCGTGCCCAATCTGATTGGACTCGCCTCCGCTTAGACTGTTCATCAGCTTGGCACCAAACACCACTCTAATTTCCTCCTGGGCACACATAACACTGCTATTATTCAGAAGTGCTCTGCACAGGCATGCTGGGTCTTCAAACTCACATTATCATTCACTTCCTGCCGTGTTTCCAAGCATAATAAACAAGATTTTTTTTTTTTTTTTTTAACTTGCACTTGGGCGTTATTTTTCTGTGTTTCTATGTTCTAAGTCGAACAGCTAGCGAGAGGTATTTCTCAATCCTCTGCAGATATCAAAATGAAGAGATGATCTGGGGGTGAAGTCTTAACAGGAATAAACGGTGCATAATGGGGGGGGGGGAGACGACAAACATCCCTTCAATGTATCATGCTTCACCGTACCCAGAAAAACTGCAGAAAAGAGGATTCTGAAAACTTTCACTTTGAATTCGCTTTATTCATGTCACTTACAATTAACATTGGTGTTAACATAAAAGGCAAGAAAACGATGAAAGCTCCCAAAAGTACAGAGCTTTAGGTTTTCATAAAGCAGTTAGCAGGTGAAGCCCATTATACGTACCACACCAGGAGACCTGCCACGTGCAAAAGTCACTGATGACACTGCTATCGTAGGCTGCATCAGGAGTGGGCAGGAGGAGGAGTATAGGAACCTAATCAAGGACTTTGTTAAATGGTGCGACTCAAACCACCTACACCTGAACACCAGCAAAACCAAGGAGCTGGTGGTGGATTTTAGGAGGACCAGGCCCCTCGTGGACCCCATAATCGTCAGAGGTGACTGTGTGCAGAGGGTGCAGACCTATAAATACCTGGGAGTGCAGCTGGATGATAAATTAGACTGGCAATACAACAGAGGACAGAGCCGACTAGACTTCCTTAGAAGGCTGGTGTCCTTCAACTTCTGCAATAAGATGCTGCAGATGTTCTATCAGGCGGTTGTGGCGAGCGCCCTCTTCTATGCGGTGGTGTGCTGGGGAGGCAGCATAAAGAAGAAAGACGCCTCACGCCTGGACAAACTGGTGAGGAAGGCAGGCTCTATTGTTTGGCATGGAGCTGGACAGTTTGACATCTGTGGCAGAGCGACGGGCGCTCAGCAGACTCCTGTCAATCATGGAGAATCCACTGCATCCACTGAACAGGATCATCAGACAGAGGAGCAGCTTCAGCGACAGACTGCTGTCACCGTCCTGCTCCACTGACAGACTGAGGAGATCGTTCCTCCCCCACACTATGTGACTCTTCAATTCCACCCGGGGGGGTAAACGTTAACATTATACAAAGTTATTGTCTGTCTGTATACCTGCATTGTTATCTCTCTCTAATTTAATATTGTCTTTATCAGTATGCTGCTGCTGGAGTATGTGAATTTCCCCTTGGGATTAATAAAGTATCTCTCTATAGTGCCTTTCATCCATCTATCTATCTACCACCTGACCCACACGTTTTCTTTTGATACCCAACCCAAGGGAAAGGCGAAGTGCCAGAGTCCGACTGGAAGTTTAACACCAGGAAACACCATTATTACAGACATCCGGCTTCAGATGTTACACCAATAAGCGGTTTTATTGGCTCATTTTAATATCCAAAAAGCCTTAATAAAAGACTAGCAAAGACATTTAACTCGATTGAGAATTTTGGGTTCTCATGGCTATCATTTCTTTTCTCCCCGCCAGATAATCTAAACAAGTGTAATGATCAAGCAAGTTTCCTGCCATTGTCAAGGTATGTTGCATTATAATTTTCCACTTTCGTGATTAAGGCTCCGCTGCTGCCGATTTAAAGAAATCCACAATAGAGACAGCAAACCGGCTGCAAGAAAGGCGTTTTCTCGTATGATGACCTGTGGTGCCTTATAGAACCCCACACCCTGTCATCACGAGGTGGAATTTGTAGGTTTCCTCCTGGCACCCCCAAGGGCATGACAGTTAGGTTAACTGGCATTGCAAACTGGCACAGTGCCAATTGTGAGTGAGTCCGACCATGGAGTGGTGGCCTAGTCGGGCCTGTTTCCTCCCCAAAACCCTGCCTTGAATTAAGTGTGTTTAATTACCCCCCCCCCCCCTTTTTTTTTTTTTTTTTTGGACAATGCCAATAGTTTTCTGTCCACACAGAGTTCATTTGGGTTTATGAAGGAAATGACATTTACTCGTCAAGCAAAATACCTGGGGGGGGGGGGTGGGTTAATAGGAACGAAAAAACACAGAATACTAGTAGGATGTCCCGAGTATTTATTTTCCTCTAAAATCAGGAATATGTAAATCAAATGCAGCATCAAAAGTGTTAGTAAAACTGAAATGAGGGAGGTGTTTGGGCATTTTAAAAACAAGCACCCACGGTACCCCTCCAAGAATACTCGTTTACTCCTTACCCCGAGGAGAACGTTCTGCTTCGGCCAGTGAGTTGGCATTCAAGCCAACCAGCACAGCGGGTTTGGCATTTAAAGTGGCAGTCTGAATAATACTGTTCAACAGGAACAATCCACTCGACCAAGTTATGTTTTATGTAGATAAAATGAAGAACAAGTCAATTGTGAAACGGAGCTGCTTGTACTTAAAGACAGGAAAATGACTTATTTGCATTTTTCTAAAGAATGAGATTTGTATTTTTCATTTTAAAATTCTTTGAACACCAAAGTTGTTCTCAGTTAAGACAAACAAACTAAACATTATGGTAGATTTCCATTCCTGGCCCATTTCCAGTTCTTGCATTTTTCAGATACGGGATCTAAGGGAGCAGAAGCTTAAATCCTTCATAAACTGGTCAGACCATCATAGGACATACACATACACCGACTGCGGCCCCTTAAAACTGCCATCCTGACCGCTTTTGTTTGGACTGAAATGGAAATCGAAGTCTTGAATGAAAGTGGAGGAAACACAGAAGGACATGGAAGCTCCACAAAGACAGCACTAAAGTAGGTAATCAAAGGCTGTAAGGAGTCCACGCTCCTCATCACTCTCACTTGAGTCTATACGTTTAATCTCTAGTACTGCATTTTTTGTCAAAAATCTACTTGGCATAAACCAGAAAAACTAGAGCTCTCTAGTTGTTTACATTTTATTTTCTAAATCTTATTATTGCATTGGGATTCTTACTTTTGCCTGTTCTCACCGTCACATTGTGAATTTCCCCTTGGGATTAATAAAGTATCTATCTACAAAAACAAAAGCAAATAAACCACGACAGTAAATCAATACAACATATAGTAAAGTACAAAAACCTGATGTTGAGCACATAACAGTCCCTTCATAAAGCTGGCATTTTAGCAGAAACATATTGCAGACCAACAATGTGCACATGCAACTTAAAAATCATAATTTGTCTACAGTACAACCTACTGGACTTGTTTTGCTCAAAACCAATAGGCTTCTACAACTTTAAAAGATTACCGTATATACTCATGTAGAAGTCGAAAAATCTGATAAAAATCAGACCCCGTTCAAAAATACGACACTTAAATTTTTTTTTTTTTTTTTCCACATCTTCTTGCTTCCTCCAATCTCACACCAGTTTCTCAGACACATTGAATTTTGTTACCAATTTTTTTCACCACTTTTCATTTAAAACCAGCCTCATATTTTCTTCTGATTGAACGCTCCATCGTAGATAACGGATGCTCTTATGATAAAGGTGAATGAGGGTGTGAGATACAAAAAAACACAAACCACTGCAAATCGCTTTGGAATAGTTTGGGTATCACCGTGTGGTCACGTTGGCACAATACATAGAAAAAAAAAGGGCCGTGTGCTCTGTGTTTCCTCTCTCAGGTGGGTGTTAGCATGTCATAATCTCTTGGACCAATAGCGGGAGTTTTCCGCATTCGACTTATACAACCGACATTATAAAAATACCAGAAATTATACAGTAAAATCAAGCCCAGACTTATCCGCGGGAGAACTTATCTGCGAGTATTTACGGTAAATCTAATTGAGTGCTTACTTTTGAGTTACTGTCTCCATAACCACTCACTCCTCCATCAATATGGACAGTGGTCCCATTGGGTTCTGGGTTACTTAAAACGTATAAATCCACTGAAAGCCTAAAAAAGTCAAAACTGAGATGCGACTCTGTATAGAAAAACTAATTGTGACAAACGCGTATCTATATATATAATTCACGAAGTCCAAGGCAAGACAGAGCCACGCCCAGTCCATTGCAAGCAAGACATAGCCATGCCTGCCAACTCACAGAGCCCCGCTCGCCAACTCTAACCCTCCTCCCGAGTCCACCCTCGCTCTCGAGGCACGCAGCACCTCACTAAACTCCGCCTCAGTCGCTTTCGTCTCTGCTACAGTCCACATGCATCTCTGAGCCACATTGACTTTTCATTGTTCTTTTCGGTTCCGGGTGCTTTTCTATATATAATCCACCAAGTCGCCCGACCATGGGATATGCACGCACGCAAGACAGAGCCCCTCCCACGTCATGGGGTACGCACGACAGAGCCCTGCCCGCCAACTCTAGCACTTATTGTCGCCAGTTGCATTAACAAGCAACCTTTGTGGCGTCACATGCATATACTTACACTGATGACAAATATGACAGCTCTTCCTCACGAACAAGATTTCGCAAGTCGGGAAAACGGAACACCTGCAACGTTACCTTCACGTTGTTTTCCTTTTATTTCTGATCCCGTTCAACAAGTATGTGGCGACATCGACTTCTCAACTGTGACTCCGGAACAACTCAGTACGCAAGCTATATTAAGCGTCACCAAAAACGACTCGCTACACCTTAATGAATAGGTACTGAAACTTATCCCTACCGACGAAGTAACTTTCACCAGCATTGACTCCATCGTCACAGACGATCCTGCACATCAACTTTCATTCCCCGAAGAATTTCTTAGCAGTCTTACTCCCACTGGCATGCCTCTGCATAAACTCAAAATTAAAATTGGTTCAGTCGTCATGCTTCTCAGAAACCTCCTGCCAGCAAGAAGTCTCTGTGATGGCACTAGACGGACTGTTCTCAGCGTTCACCACAATGTACTGGTGTGTTAAACAATCGCAGCTGCTACCTCACAAACTGTCCATATTCCCCGGATTTCCCTGACCCCATCAGATTCAAATTTGCCTTTTACTTTTACACGCAGACAATTTCCTGTTAGATTGGCCTTTGCAATGACAATTAATAAGGTACAGGGTCACACTTTCAAAAAGATATGCCTGTATCTGCCAAAACCAGTTTTCAGTCACAGACAATTGTATGTTGCTCTCTCCAGAGTTCCATCTTTTCATTCACTCACAGTCGTATCCTCAAACCCACCCCATTTGGGCAACTGTGTCATTCAGGATGTGTTCATCAATAAATAATTATGCGGCATATGCTACGCCATGGGTTGGCTAGTAGTATATATAAAAGAGGAACAAAACAGTATGTACAGTACAGAAATGTTTGACACTCCTGGTATTAAAGTGTATGTTGTCCAAATATTCATGGGAAGAACCAATTTAGGTTTAAAAGTCCTCTGCCGATCGCAGATTTTGATATTTCTGTGCTAGCTGACCAACCACAGGCTCTCTTATTGAGTTGATCATCAAGATGTTCCAGAATATTCAGAATGCAGCTGCCTGACCACATTACCCCTCAACTGGCTTTCTACCCTGCTTTGAATAATAAGAAAAACTCCGTCACTGACTTAATAAAACAGCACCTCCCAACACTCCAGAATAACCATCTATACCGTGATAGACAGCTGGTCTTCGGACGCCATTTTAAAACTGCCTTAAAGCAATCGCAGGCACGGGCTTTTCAGATTTGTGGCTCCCCGTTTCTGGAATTCTCTTTCTATATGCAAGTCTGTTTGTCATAACACCCATCCTGAACACCCATTTGTTTTAATTTTTTTCAATACTTCAAATTATTTTTTTCATTTGCAAACATCATCCGTAATTCTGTATACGCCATAATACAGTAATCCCTCCTCCATCGCGGGGGTTGCGTTCCAAAGCCACCCGCGAAATAAGAAAATCCGCGAAGTAGAAACCATATGTTTATATGGTTATTTTTATACTGTCATGCTTGGGTCATAGATTTGCGCAGAAACACAGGAGGTTGTAGAGAGACAGGAACGTTATTCAAACACTGCAAACAAACATTTGTCTCTTTTTCAAAAGTTTAAACTGTGCTCCATGACAAGACAGAGATGACAGTTCCGTCTCACAATTAAAAGAATGCAAACATATCTTCCTCATCAAAGGAGTGCGTGTCAGGAGCACAGAATGTCACATAGATAGAGAAAACAATCTCTAGCAAACAAATCAATAGGGCTGTTTGGCTTTTAAGTATGCGAAGCACCACGGCACAAAGCTGTTGAAGGCGGCAGCTCACACCCCCTCCGTCAGGAGCAGGAAGAGACAGAGAGAGAGAGAGTTTGCTTTTCAGTCAAAAATCAATACGTGCCCTTCGATTTTATTAGAAGAATGGCTTTTGGTACTTATGAAACATTTATCAGGTAAGCATGCAATGTGTCTGAATAAACTCCATTTATAAATTTCGTTTGAGGTTTTAAACTTTATGGTACTGATTAGTAATACATTTCATAATGCCTTTTTGCAGATTAAGTGAAGAAAAATGAATTTACAAGCAATCAGTACAGAGTTTGGTGAAAACGTAGTCCACTTACCAACCAGCTCATTTGTGTCCCTCCTCTCTCCATCGTAGAGCTCCTGAAAGAAAAATACAAGAAGTCAGGTGAGGGTTCATTTTACAATGTTTATGAAGCGTTTCTTCCTCTCACTTGTACAAATAATAATTACATTTACTGTATATAGCACTTTTCTCAGTACTCAAAGTGCTATCCACACAAATGAGACGTCTTTTGTTAGAATGTTGTGTGTCAAAATAAAATAAAAATCTGCAGTAAGCAGTTCTAAATGGCTATCAGTGGGTACAGCATTTATATTGGTATCTTAAAGATTTCCTTTTATAAGTAAAATAATTTGTTCCGTCAATCACATCGAGGGTCGATTAATCTATACGGAATTTGAAGCTGTTGTAGTGTGGACTTCAACGCACAGCAAAATACCGCGCAACATCCGATGAAAACAGTAAAGTGAGAATATTCTTCAGCGGTGCACTTTTCACAATTTCAATTAGTAAAAAAAAAAAAAAAAAGAAACATCCATTTATTCTGTCCTCCACGGTTCTGCCCGAGTAATAGTTAACAGGATACTTCAAAAATCAAAAAATAAAATGTAATAAGTTGTATTAAGAATTTATATTTATAGCTTTTGTATCCGAGGGCCTCTTGATATACAATATTTTTGGTTTGCTATCAGGGGCGAGAAGGTAGCTGTGATCTCTTTGCCAAAAATGTAAAAAGTTGGCAAGGTATCTCTGGCCAAGCGGAAGGCAGATACTCTCCAACGTCAAACGTTGGCACTGCTCTGACGGGAGAGCATCTTGTGCGTGGGGAGAAAAGCATGTGACCGTGATCTCTCTGCCAAAGAGCAGGTACACTCTAAAACACTCATATAATATATAATATAAAAAAAAAAAAATCTTGGGTCGAGACGTGATCATCTCGGAGAGACACTTTGACGTCACACGAGACTAGACATTACAACCCTAGGAAGCGAGACCCGTGAGATGGTGACTTTTGCACGTTATGCCCTACGTACAAACAATTTAAAACAAGTTCACAGACATCTAACCTCGCAGTTGTTGGAATGCTTTTGGCAGACACGCGTCATGTGCTCCCAGCTCTTAAAAATGTTATACGTTCTAGATGGCACGTCAACGACTAAGCAAAGAAGAGCAGCGTGTCGAAAAGAGACACAAAAGCGCTGGAGAGAAAAGAAGGGAAAAAAGGATGCACAAGAGAACAATAATAATCTATGTACAAATTCAGAAAATAAGGATAGTAACAATCAGCCCGGACGTCCCACGAGACAAAGCAGTGAGACAAAAGGACAGCTGCTGTACAGGCTTTGAAATGATCGACGCGCAGAGCGACAAGCAGAACATGCAGCACGGCAGGAGGAGCAGTAAGTAAGCAGGTGATCTGTCCGCATCTCCCTAGCAAGCGTTCAGCCACCCCCTTGACAATGCGAGCGGCAGAGATGCGAAGTGGCTGGCGCATGGCGTGCCCCAAGGTGGGCTTATATTATATTATATTAATACTAGCAAAATACCCGCGCTTCGCAGCGGAGAAGTAATGTGTTAAAGAGGTTATGAAAAAAAAAGGAAACATTTTAAAAATAACGTAACATGATTGTCAATGTAATTGTGTTGTCATTGTTATGAGTGTTGCTGTCTTTTATATATATATAATATGCACACACACACACACACAAACATATATATACATAAACATATATATATACATATCTACATATACACATATCTACATATACATACGTATATACACATCCACATAAACATATATATACATATACAAATTTACATATCTACATATATATGACATAGATATATACATACATACATTCACATATACTGTATATATACATATCTACTTATTGGCTCCTGTATTTAGGATATGGCAGGTTGGATAATGGATGGATGGACATTTGTATGCATAGCCCTATTTGCCCATTTTCGTTTTTTTTCTTTCTTCAGTAATATTTCAGCAAACCCGGAGCTTGTCAGTTCAAATCCTGGTACTGACACCACTGTGTGACCCTGAGGAAGTCACTTCACCTGCCTGTGCTGCAAAAAACAAAAGTAATGTAACAAATTGTACTTCAGATGTTGTAAGTTGGTGGAATAAAGGCATAAGTCAAATAGATAAATATGTATTATACACATAGGAACTATTCATTTATTTTCAGTTAAGTCATCTGCAGCAAACTTTTATAAATGAGGGTTTCTCCTTTTTAGATAGTGCAAACTGTTTCTTCTTCATTGACGTTTTCTCTTGGAGAGCTTTTTTTATTTCATTGAAAATGAAAGCAGCAGCTGCCAAAATATGTAGCTTTCTTATTAATTTTTCAACATTGTGTAAAATAAATGTATAAAGTAACATAAAAGGTTTAAATACTGGTTATTGTTTTACACTAAAATATTACTACACAGATACAAAAAAAGTTAAATGGATATGTTCTTTTTCTTTAAGGAGATTAAATATTACTCAAGAAAGAAAAAAAAAATTAAACAGCCAAATGGGGCTATGCATATGAACTTAAAAGGTTTAAATAAAACAGAAATATATATTTTATTTTTACTTGGTTAACTTGTGGAGGGTGTATCCTGTAGCAAAGCCCTAACTGTTTTCGTGAAAGCCCGTTTCAGTCAATAAGTCTTATGTGTGTGTTTATGTATGTGTGTATATATATGTAGATATGTGTATATGTAGATATGTATATATATGTATATAAATGTTTATGTGTGTGTGTATATTATATATATATATATATATATATATATATATATATATATATATATATATATATATATATATATATATATATATATAAGACAGCAACACTTATAACAATGACAACACAATTACATTGACAATCATGTTACGTTATTTTTAAAATGTTTCCTTTTTTTTTCATAACCTCTTTAACACACTACTTCTCTGCTGCGAAGCGCGGGTATTTTCCTAGTATATTATATATATATATATATATATATATATATATATATATATATATATATATATATATATATATATATATATATATATATATATATATATATATATATATATATATATATATATATATATATATATATACATACATACATACACACATACATGCAGTTTCAATAACATAGAAATCAATATAAATATTAACATCATTATCATATGAGAATATGAAGTAATATATAAGAAGCACATTTCATATAAATATAAATTATTAAACAGTAAAATCTTCTTCTGTAATTTGCTACCGTGGCAATTTGTGTGTCTGTCCAGGATTTTAAATCACCTGTAGCTCGCAAACCGTTTCACCTATTGACTTGAAATCTGGTACACATATAGTACGTCACGTCTACTATCCGCTTTATGGGTGATGATTGTATTACTCTTTTTATGTTTATTTTATTTTATTGTAGAATCAACTCCTATCTGCGCACACCAGGGCGGCCGTGGGCGGATGCGTATGGTGTATTCACTCCATGTTATCGTGCATTGCGCTGTCACTGGTATTTTGATAAAAGAATTTGAACAACATATAAGAAGCATATAAATTATTAAACAGTAAAACATTAACATTTAAGAAGTAAAGTTAGATTAAGTACTACTGCAGTGCCCTCGGGTATACCTCATTTTTTGTTTGTCCATTACATGCTTAAATGTATACATTTTTTGGTGTACCTACCCGAGAACACGCAACATATAACCGAGCGTGGGAGAAGCATGGATTTTAAACACGCGTTGAGTTCATCTGCTGGTCTCCCTCGTGGAATAACTAGTAATGTTTGAATAAAATCTACAGCGAGTAAAACGACATTACCTCCTATTTTTTTTTTTACGATCTCTGAGATGTTGTTTTTTTCGGTTCAAGGCTTCATAAGCTCTTTTATGTTGTATGGTGTACTTATCCCAAACCATCATCTTTGAATGTTGCAAGACTTTCGCCTTGTATGTAGATCGGGGTAATTACATTCATTGCATTCCTAGTCTGAATCACAATCTGATTGTATGGGTGGTTACCTGGCACTGTAGGGTTGCCACCCGTCCTTTAAAATACGGAATTGTGCCGCATTTGAGAATGAAATTGTGCGTCCCGTTTTGAATCAATACTGGACGGGATTTCTCCCGTATTTTTTTTATCATTTTTTTTAAAGCAGCGTCTCATGCAAATCATCACACACGCATTTTATGAAGATGCCTCCTTTCCTACTTTTGATTGGGTAATACTTGATGTCATCGTTAGTTTGATTGGTCTTTTTAACTGTCCAGTGAGGAGGGCGTGTCTTTTAAGTAGAGTCTGGAAAGTGTTGGCACCGAGATGTGGCGTCAGCGCCAGAGTTGAAGCCCCTAATGTTGCGGTCAGCAAGTCAGCTAACACCCGCCATGTGCCGTCTTTCAGTTGCGAGAAGTAGATCATAGAATGGTTGAAACTGTTGCCCCTAACGTTGCGCCACGGCGTGTGGTTCGTTTATACCTCGTGTGTTCTCATTAAACTTTTATGTCACGAATATGTTATTGCAATCCGCAGCGGGAGCGTTTCTATAAACTTAATTTAAACTTACGTTTTACACCGTGCTTTGTTTCCCTTATGAACATGCTTGTATGCTTAACTTGCTCCGTTCTCAATTTTTTAATTAATTTTTTGCTCTTCGCTGTTTGCGGCTGTTCCTCCATTTCCCCCTACTTCGTTCTTTTATCTCGCGAATATGTTATTGCAATCGTTAACGGGAGTGTTTCAATAAACTGATTGAAAATAGTTTTGCATTTACCTTTTTAGTAAAAGGCGAGCTTTTAAGCCTGAGAAATCACCCCGTAAATGCACACGTTTAATTGCACATGTGTTAATATGTATGGTTACACAGTATTAAAAGACAGTGAACAACGTCAGTTACCTTTGTTCCCGCGTTTGATAAAAGGTGAGCTTTTAAGCCTGAGAAATCACCCCGTAAATGCACACGTTTAATTGCACATGTGTTAATATGTATGCTTACACAGTATTAAAAGACAGTCAAAAATTAACGTCATTTACCTTCGTTCCCGCGTGTGACTCGTGCTGTAAATGTCTTCCTTGTTTTTAGTTCACGTGATTACGTAGGAGGCGTGATGACGCGATACGTGACTCCGCCTCCTCCATTACAGTGTATGGACAAAAAATATGTTCCAGTTATGACCATTACGCTTTGAATTTCGAAATGAAACCTGCCTAACTTTTGTAAGTAAGCTGTAAGGAATGAGCCTGCCAAATTTCAGCCTTCCACCTACACGGGAAGTTGGAGAATTAGTGATGAGTGAGTCAGTGAGTCAGTCAGTCAGTCAGTGAGGGCTTTGCCTTTTATTATTATAGATATATATGTGTATGAATGACTGACTATAGTATGAGAGTGGAGGCCCGGCCCTACTCAACAGTGAAAACCAGAGAAGCAAAGTCCAATAGATTGTTAATGGTTCCACTAAAATGGACCCAAAATGAACCCCAGATACTGGATGTTAAATGGGACTTGACCAGTCCTTCCCTACATGTGGTTTGTCAGCATAAAGGCAGCTCAACTTTACAATATGTCTCATGAGAAGGGCGGAGGAAATACAGGATCCTGAGTCAAGGATCGGTGAAGGAAGAGTGATCCTCTCATTCTTGGTAATCCTGTTCAAAATAATAATAATAATAATAATAATAATAATACATTTTATTCATATAGTGCCTTTCCCATGCTCAAGGCACTTACACAATATAATAAATAATGGCAGCGTATACGGTATATAGCATTGTACAAACCAGATAAATAAAGATTAAGACTGAAAAAAAATGGGCATAAGGGAGCAATCTCATAAATCTAGCAAGGGTCAGCTATTCCTATATTGAGATTTTCATGAAGAGAGTATCAAGATGGCATGAAGATGCACAGTAGTGGAGTCCAAGGACTGCACCTCACTTATTAGAAGATGATGCTGCCTTCTGAGCTTCTTCTGCATATCTCTAGAGTGCAATGAGGTAGCTGCTCTCCATTATCCATTTACAGTGCATCCGGAAAGTATTCACAGCACATCACTTTTTCCACATTTTGTTATGTTACAGCCTTATTCCAAAATGGATTCAATTCATTTTTTTCCTCAGAATTCTACACACAACACCCCATAATGACAACGGGAAAAAAGTTTGAAGTTTTTTGCAAATTTATTAAAAAAAAACAAAAAAAAAACTGAGAAATCCCATGCAAACAACAGGAGTCAGGAGGAGGAGTTTAGACATTTACGAGAAAGCCTAATGACCTCTTCCATGGAAGTTCCGCCAGGTACATCCCACTGAGAGGTGATAAAAGAGCAGTCCAAGGTCACTGTGGGAGGACTGCATTTCAAAGATTGCCTCAGGCTCCCTTGGAATGCCCCAGGAGTCACTGGGCACTTTTTGTTTAGAATAGAAGATAACCTCCACAAACAGAAGCACACGGGAAGTGACTGAACACAAAACTACACAAATTAATGCAAACTCTTATCTTCTCTAAATAAGCTGGGCTTAGCCATGTGGGCGGCACAAACACAATCAGTTGAATCAGTCAGACTCTTTTAAATTTACTGTAGATATTAAAATGCAATTCAGACAGACAGTGAAACTGAATCACTTTAATGCAACCATTAAAAGATACAAAAAAAAAAAAAAAGACCTTTCAGTGTTATAAAGTACCGTATGTTCTCCCAGACACCAGTCGGATTCAAGGGGATGTGCATTAAGGACTGGTGGCCATATCCTGAAATAAACTGGTTCAGAAAATGAATGAACGCATTTAAGGGGCAAATGAAGAAGAAGGTCAAATAAAAGTGTTGTAAGAGTCTGCAACAAACTTCCAGCACCATTATAACTCATTATTATTATCACCATTACTCCAAGTAAAGACTAATGCTGGATACGAAATAAGCTAACAAAATGAGCAATACCTAGATATCTCACATTACTGCTTTTTAAGGTCTTGGATTATGAACCGCTTATTTCTTACACATATTTGTCAATGGGAACAAACAGATTGTATTGATTTATAATTTGTGCCTTAGATGGCAAACAAAGCAGAGTGGCACACATAAGTAAGCAGCACACATAACCACAGACGACCTAAACTACTGAATTCATTCTTCCAAGTGCCCGTTTAATCGTAAATAATTTCATAGATTTACAACAAAATACAAAATCACCGAAAAGGATAGTGCAGAACAGGCTGTAGCAACTGTAGGCAAATGACTCAACGCACATCTCTATCTCTCTATACATATATACATACAATAGTGGGCACTGCCCTCTGCTCACTTCACTCACCCACCGCGATATACAATTTAAAGAGACTTACAGTGGAACCTCGGTTTGCGAGCATAATTCGTTCCGGAAACGTGCTCGTAGTCCAAAGCACTCGTATATCAAAGTGAATTTCCCCATAAGAAATAATGGAAACTCAGATGATTCGTTCCACAACCCAAAACTATTCATATAAAAATGATTAATACAAAATAGAAAGTAAAAATACATAAAACAAATGAACCTGCACTTTACCTTTGAAAAGAATCATGGCTAGTGTGAGTGAGTTTCTAAACTCTTGTGGGATTGCACCCAACGGGACGACACGCGGAAGAGCGTCCCAAAGCAATCGCAGTCTCCCAGCACTGTAGCAGTTCGCTGTAAAAGCGAATCCGAAAAGATCGCGGACATGCTATAAGCGCCTGCCGTCGATGGGTGATACAAGGAACAATATAAATGCGCAGGGCCCTGCTTGCGTCTGTGTATATGAGAGCGGCAGATCCCGCTACAATAAATAACCGCGCTGTTGCTGTTTCAAGCTGAATAAAGCTGGTGTTGCTAAAGTACGGAGACTCAGCTTCGTGTTTTAGGGTGCAAGACAGGGACTCACACGCGAGCGCGCACACACACACACACACACAGTCACAATGCTAATGCTGCAGTAAACAGTATACTCTCGTATGGACAATATGAGAGGCACGCCGACTCAAATGGAGAATAGGAGATGATTACCCACAATCCCGCGGCGAGAGAGAGAGAGAGAGAAAACCATCAGCTCAGTTGTGATCACATGACGCTCAGCAGACAAAGCGTATACATACTACTCGCAATGCAAGACCTCGCTCGTTTATCAAGTCAAAATTACAAATTTTTGCTCATCTTGCAAAACACTCGTAAACTAAGTTACTTGCAAACCGAGGTTCCACTGTATTTTCATTTCATTCATTTTTTTATTTCTTTATATTTGCCAGTAATAAAGCTGTAGTGAATGAGTTATTCCCCCTCCCTGTGTCTCTCTCTATTATATCTACAGTGCATCCAGAAAGTATTCACAGCGCTTCATCACTTTTTCCACATTTTGTTATGTTACAGCCTTATTCCAAAATGGATTAAATTCATTTTTTTCCTCAGAATTCTATACACAACACCCCATAATGACAATGTGAAAAAAGTTTAAGATTTTTGCAAATTTATTAAAAATAAAAAAAATCGAGAAAGCACATGTACATAAGTATTCACAGCCTTTGCCATGAAGCTCGAAATTGAACTCCAGTGTATCCTGTTTCCCCTGATCATCCTTGAGATGTTTCTGCAGCTTCATTGGAGTCCACCTGTGGTAAATTCAGTTGACTGGACATGATTTGGAAAGGCACACACCTGTTTATAGAAGGTCCCACAGTTGACAGTTCATGTCTGAGCACAAACCAAGCATGAAGTCAAAGGAATTGTCTGTAGACCTCTAAGACAGGATTGTCTCGAGGCACAAATCTGGGGAATATTCTGCTGCTTTGAAGGTCCCAATGAGCACAGTGGCCTCCATCATCCGTAAGTGGAAGAAGTTCGAAACCACCAGGACTCTTCCTAGAGCTGGCCGGCCATCTAAACTGAGCGATCGGGGGAGAAGGGCCTTAATCGGGTAGGTGACCAAGAACCCGATGGTCACTCTGTCAGAGTTCCAGAGGTCCTCTGTGGAGAGAGGAGAACCTTCCAGAAGGACAACCATTTCTGCAGCAATCCACCAATCAGGCCTGTATGGTAGAGTGGCCAGACGGAAGCCACTCCTTAGTGAAAGGCACATGGCAGCCCGCCTGGAGTTTGCTAAAAGGCACCTGAAGGACTCTCGGACCACGAGAAAGAAAATTCTCTGGTCTGATGAGACAAAGATTGAACTCTTTGGTGTAAATGCCAGGCGTCACGTTTGGAGGAAACCTGGCACCGCTCATCACCAGGCTAATACCATCCCTACAGTGAAGCGTGGTGGTGGCAGCATCATGCTGTGGGGATGTTTTTCAGCAGCAGGAACTGGGAGATTGGTCAGGATAAAGGGAAAGATGACTGCAGCAATGTACAGAGACATCCTGGATGAAAACCTGCTCCAGAGCGCTCTTGACCTCAGACTGGGGCGACGGTTCATCTTTCAGCAGGACAACGACCCTAAACACACAGCCAAGATATCAAAGGAGTGGCTTCAGGACAACTCTGTGAATGTCCTTGAGTGGCCCAGCCAGAGCCCAGACTTAAATCTGATTGAACATCTCTGGAGAGATCTTAAAATGGCTGTGCACCGACGCTTCCCATCCAACCTGATGGAGCTTGAGAGGTGCTGCAAAGAGGAATGGGCGAAACTGGCCAAGGATAGGTGTGCCAAGCTTGTGGCATCATATTCAAAAAGACTTGAGGCTGTAATTGCTGCCAAAGGGGCATCAACAAAGTATTAAGCAAAGGCTGTGAATACTTATGGACATGGGATTTCTCAGTTTTTTTATTTTTAATAAATTTGCAAAAACCTCAAGTAAACTTTTTTCACGTTGTCATTATGGGGTGTTGTGTGTAGAATTCTGAGGAAAAAAATGAATTTAATCTATTTTGGAAAAAGGCTGTGACATAACAAAATGTGGAAAAAGTGATGCGCTGTGAATACTTTCTGGATGCACTGTATATCTATATCTAATCCAAAACGTCTCGTCTGTTTCTTCATGAGAACACTACTTAACGGATTTAGATTGGGTTTGTTTCTAGAACTTGCTTGAACATTCCGGTTGATTTTGCGACTTCTCTCATTGCGCTAAGCATCATAGTTCGGTTTTTGGCACGGATTTATTTGTGCGAATCCGAGAGAGAGAGGTTGTGGGCTGAGGGGAGGCGGGACCTCAGGAGTAGGGAGCAGGGCGAGGTCCTCCATACTCACGCGCCAGCCTCGATTCGAGTCACTCTACCTCTCGCCACCTGTTGGAGCGCACCTTGCCTCTGATTAGCTAGCGATACCTGTCTGTTCAGAAAACATCTACAGATTAAGGAGTAACGTTTGTGGTTTTTGAGAGAGAGAGAGAGAGAGAGACAGAGATCAGAGCTACATGTGTTTTAGAGGGTAGCTGCGGATTGCCAGAGATATCACGGCCACGTGCTCTTCTCCCCACACGGTGGACGCTGTCCCCTCTGAACAGTGGCAACATTTGACGTTGGAGCAAACCTGCCTTCCGGTTGGCCAGAGATACCTTGCCAACTTTTTACATTTTTGCCAAAGAGATCACAGCTACATTCTCACCCCTGATAGCAAACCCAAAAATATTGTACATCAAGAGGCCCTCGGCTACCAAAGCTATCAAGTTATAAATTCTTCAATACAAATTATTTTGTTTATTGATTTTTAAAGTTTCTCCTGTTTAACTACTATGCGGGCGGAGCTGCGAGGGACAGCTAGCTAGTAAAGCACATAAAACTACACTCCAGCTGGTCCCTGCAGCTTTCTACAGAAATTTATCAAAATATTATTCCAGTGGGAAGTCTGCATGGAGTCAAGAGAGTCCGAATGTGACAAGACGTGTACAGATTATCAACAATATCAGGAACCTGGGCTTGTAGATGCATATGGAAGTCACCACAAGTTCCCATGTCAGGCACACAAAGGTCAATTTTGACCAAATATGAAAAAAAGCTACTATGCAGATTCTGACATGGAATGGGTAAGGAAAAAAAAAAATGCCTAACACTTAAATGGGGGCTTACATTTCTAAGTTGCAATTATCGAAAATTGTCAGGGCCACTGGTGATCACTGCAATGCTGCATCTCACCGAGGGCCGTTTGCAAACAGAAAGATTTACGATGCGTTGGAACAGCAGCCAGAAGTAGAAAACAAATTGCAGGAAAAGTGGCAGGACGTGGAAATCCTAAAGCCGCCGTAACCAAGGGGTGCACCGGCAAGATTAGGATGGCAGTGCACAATAATAAAAGTTGAAAAAACAGTCCCACCCAAAAACAGAGGAAAAGCGCGTTCAAATCGTGTGGCCCACTGATCTCAAATAAACAAATTCAGTGGAATAACAGATTTATGATGAAAAGCACTTAACCACAAAGCAAATAACTACCAATGCACCTTGACTCTATTATAAAATGGATAGTAGTAAACATTTAGTTTTAAAGATGGTAAAATATAAAATAAATTTAAAGGAATACTACATCCAAAAAGGATTTGTTTGTTTGTTTGTTTAATGCTCCTTAACCCGTATGCTGTGCAGTGATCTCATGATTCTGTGAAGAGTAGAGATGTCAAAATTTCTGATAAAATGCCACAATGGGTGGCCCCTGCTTTTATAAAACACTGAAGAACAGCAAACAACATTAAAATGTTCAGGAAAAAAAATTTAAGGTTACTTGCATAGCATAACAGACGTGTAAATTATCCAGTCGTTTACTCCTTACCTTTTATTGGTAAAATACTGTTAAGCAAATACTAGAAAATCCTAGTGCTGCACAAAACTAAAGCGTGCTCAAACATCTAACAGGGGCCAAGTTTAGAAATGCTAATTATAATAATAATAATTCTTTGCATTTATATAACGCTTTTCTCACTACTCAAAGCGCTCAGCAATTGCAGGTTAAGGGCCCAATAGAGCAGAGTCCCTGTTGGCATTTACGGGATTCGAACTGGCAACCTTCTGATTACCAGTGCAGATCCCTGGCCTCAGAGCCAGTTAACCTAACGTACACATTTTGGGAAGGTAACTGGAATACTCTTGGGAAGTGTAGCGGCCAAAGTGGTGGGAGGCCTTCAAACTGGCCAGGAAAGCAGGCCGGAATGTCCAGTCTGTCCAGAGAGGGTGAACACAAAGATCCACCAAAACGGTCAGGATAAAATGTGCTTTTAAAGAAAAAGTTCAAAAAAGATACGCCCAATTGTCCCAATATCAAAAATGTCCATCTGAAAAAGGGCTAATCGTAACCCCTCAGCTTTTTTGTTTCCAGCTCAGGTATACCGCGCAACCCTAGTAGTCACAAACATCAAAACTTAACTGCAGGTTTATGCCCTGGAAAAGGAAAGCAGACTCCCCCCAACACAGTGAGCAAGTGGGGGGGAATTTTAGAACCTCGACTGAAAACATCCTACCTGCAATTTGAACATGAGAAGTGCTGTGAGGGGATGGTGTCCTCCACCAACAACCAAAAAAATAAAAACGAAACGGACATCATGTACAGGGAGCTTCACCCAAAACAGGCCCTGAATATTCTGCTGTAACTCCCGTTAGGATGAAGCAATCTGAACCAGAAGAAAATCCGCTCTATACCTTGACGTAGGTGTAAATCGACTGCATTCCATGCGACGCTGGAAGTGGTTTCCATTTTCTGCCAGACACAGTTCGACATTTCGCTCCATGTTCCTGAACGTATCAGCAAGCGTCTCTGGGTAGGGGTGTTAAAAGCAGCAATTTCACGTTGGATGTTTTCCTTCAAATCTTCTACAGTGCGAGGCTTGTTACGATAGACTTTTCCTTTGAGCAGACCCCAAAGGAAGAAGTCTGGTGGTGTCATATCCGGTGACCATGGTGGCCAAAATCCCTTTGAAATGACCCGGTTGCCAAAAAAAGGGCTCAATATCTGCCACGCTCCTTGCCGATGTGCGACACATTGTTGCTCCATCTTGCTGGAAGTAAGTAACTCGCAACCATCCAGTTGATTCTGACATCACTTAAAATGACCCAATAGGTTCACACCATGAAGACGAGCTGCTCAATACTGTAAACCACCATCTTGATGAGAAATCGAGTGACTGAGTGAAGGGGTATGGGCGGTATGCACCCAGAAGTTGAAAACGTTGGTTAAATGTCGCAATGGCTGTCTGGCGCCCGCCTCATCGCTCCAACGCAGGGGCATCACAGCTTGTTCAAAGCTCCATATATAGAGGAGCATATTGCACGTTGTTTCGTTCAGATTGCTTCCTCCTAGCCAGAGTTATTACAGAATATTCGGGGCCTCTTTCGAGTGAATCTCCCTGTATAATATAATAGCTGCATTCATTTTACATTTGCAACTTTGACTGTGCCCGTTATTAAACATCCTGTTAAAAACTTACCATTACTTAAGATGGGAACATTTCTGAAGGGTTCCCGATGCCCAAACAATAACTCAATTTTGACTTGAAACAAACTCCAGTAGGGGCTGTTCAATAAAACATATTCCCATGCTGGAACAGTAAAATGTGTCACAATTTAACAAGGTGAATACTTTATCTTTACATTCTATTATAATTGAAACTTTGAGGTAACGTTATTTTAGGTAAGGAGGAGCGGCGTCTCGCAGTAAGCCCGTTTTAGTCGCTGATCACGGCACTGCAGAGTAGCTTTGAACTGCTCTGTAATACTTTGGCTGGAAAACATGACAAAGAAGGTGCTACAGGGGAGAAAGGAAGAAAAAGAAAAAACCCACCACACACATGATGAAGGTGCCGCCTAAACAGCAAATACTTAAAACACAGTAGGCAAGTCATTTACAGCCAATGAAAAGTCTTTTTAGTAAATGTGCAGATGGCTGAAGTTCTCCTATACAAATTATAAATCTAAAAGTTGACAATTAAGTATCTTTGTGACTTGTCTGCAAGCATGATGATGATTATCCCAGAAAGCAGCCAAGTCAACATTCCACTGGTCTCACCCTTGGCTGCACACATCTTATGAGTAAGTAGCAGCGTTAGCAAATTCATGATGACAAACTCTTTACAGTTTAGCTCCTTTGGTGTGATATACCATTGTTGGCCTATCCCATTCTTGAATCACTGTGTACTTCACAAACAATTACCCTTATTGTCTTCCGGTATGCATATCATGGGAGCTGGCATTACTACCACCCATCTGCACGACAGGGTATACTCATGTCTTTGTGCTATTATTGCGCCACTAAAATTACAAGCTCGACAATTAAAACGCTTAGGCAGGATGAAACATTTATATGGACTAAGAAATTTGACACCTTAATATATTGTTAAATATACTAAGCCTTTTTCAAAGAAAAAAAGAAAAAAACGTAGTGCGACACAAAATTGGTAAAAAATCTGAACAATACAGTAAGTCAGAAACTTGGGTCTGGTTTCCTGCCCCTGTGTCAAGTGTCTATAAATTGAATTACTCGGCTGAAAATAACCCAAGTAGGAACACGTCTACTTTTTTTTGCTCCACATATTTGCTCAGGACAGTCCTCTGAGAGCGCTTTGAAAATTCCTTCCTCTTTGAAATTGACCTTTTCGCCGTGACCTCGAGAATGAATCATCCTTTAGTTCTCCGTTTCCCCACCAAACATTTCTGAAGTTGTGAGTGTAAGGTTATTTATTGTAGCTCTGATTTATTTCTGTGTGACCTTTTTTTAAAAAGGGTCTGGGCATCTTGGCATCAGGTATGTAAGATGGGGTTAAAAAAAAAAATCGGGAGTGTTGTCCCCTCGACTTTCTCATATACTCAGATATGGGGATGGATATTTGAGGAGTAAACTGCAAGACAAGGATTCTATTTTTATATTTATATATATATTATGCAGCTGTACCTCAAAGCTAGTTCTGACATCACTTCATCTGTAAGAAAGCCGTTGAAATGCTTTGAGGATATTAAATGTTGGATGGCACAAAATTTCTTGCAATTAAACGAAAATAAAACAGAAGTCGTTATTTTTGGTCCTACCACATCTGCAGTTGAAATCGGCATGTAGTTAGGACCTTTGGCAGCAATGATTCATAATGATGTCAGAAACCGAAGTATCATCTTTGAGTCAAATCATTAAGTTTTGAAAAACAAATCTCCATGGTAGTAAAGTCCAGTTTTTACCAACTGAGGCAAATTTCTAAACTAAAATCCTTTCTATCACAGAAGGACTTGGAAACAGTCGTTCACGCCTTTATTACATCTCGCCTTGTTTATTGTAATTCCTTATATGTGGGTCTGCCAAAATCTGCTCTGTCACACCTTCAGCTGGTTCAGAACGCGGCGGCGAGATTTTTGATTGGGTCGAGAAAACGGGATCACATCTTCCCCATTTTAGCCCCTCTCTCCACTGGCTACCGGTGAGGTGTCTCATTGATTCTAAAAACTTGTTTGTTTGTTTTTAAAGACTTGCATGGTCTCGCTCCAAAATATATCTGTGACCTCCTTCACCCCCATGTGCCACCAAGAGCACTGAGGTCATCTGGACAACCGCTCCTTGTAGTGCCGAGATGTCGGCTGAAGTCGAGGGGAGACTGAGCTTTTTCAGTTGTTGCTCCACGGCTTTGGAATGACTTACCTCTGCACATCAGGTCTTCATCCTCGATCGAGGGTTTTAAAAGTCGGCTTAAGACCTACTTGTTTTCTTCTGTCTTTCAGTGTATGATGGGATTGTGGTGGATATTACAACTGGTTGTTTTATTAATCGGCATTTGCATCATTGTTTGTATTGTGTTTAATGCTTTTTTGTACAGCACTTTGGCGCAATCTCTAATTTATTTATAAAAAAGCACATTTAAAACAATCTAACCTTATGTACATTAAATAACCATCAACAACAAATCAAAATTAATAATATATTGAACAATTATTACAAAAGTTGAATAAATCGGACATGAATAAAAAAAATTTCCCTGATAATTTTATTTTGGCGAACACTTCAGGTAAATTACCACTTTCTGTAAGCGGAAGTGGGTCAAAAGTTTCAACTATTACATTAGTTTGTGTAATGTAATACTTGTACACAAAATTTTGTTTCCGTAAGGCAAAAACGTTCTCCAATATGTATGTATTACCATTTGAACGTCAAACTGAAAATTGCAATTCTCTCTAAATCCTTTCGTTTTTCGAAAAAATGCAAGACGACAAAAAAAAGGCGTAGAATGTGATAATTTCACATCATATTATGGTAAAGCACCAAATTTTCTATATTTTTGGGGAAACATTTCAGGTAAAGTACCACTTCCGGTTAATGGAAATAGCTCAAAAGTTGATACAAATCTACACTTTGTACCCAATACTGGAATAAGCTTTCACTTCGGTCAGCGAAATTTTGTCTTTCGAGTTATCGTGTTTACACACACACACACACACAATTCTAAAAATGGTATCTTCGGACTCAGGGAAGACTAAAACATCGAGATTCATCAAAATCTTGAAATCGAATTTTTGGACAATTCCAATGCTTTCCCTATACTTCATATACGACAAAGTATATATATATCACTTTTATATTCTTCACAACTGCCCATAACTTTATTCTGTTTTAAACACATTAGATTAACAGGAAAAAAATGTCATAAAAGAGCCCGGAGGGTCCTGTTCTAACTATATCAGGGGTGTCCAACTCCGGTCCTGGAGAGCCGCAGTGGCTGCAGGTTTTCATCCTAACCATCTTATTAGAGAGCTGTTTTTGCTGCTGATTAACTTGCTTTGCCTCAGTTTTAATTTGACGTGACTCAGACCCCTTAGTTGTTTCTTTTTCCTTAATGAGCAGCCTAACGATAATGAGACACAAAACAAGCCGCCACATGACCAGCCAACCTGAAAATAAAGAAAGGTGAAGGTCTCAATCACGTTGGTCTGCTCAGGTCACCAAAACATCTTGATGGTGGTCTTAGAAAAAAAACAAAAAACAATAAAATCAACAGTCTGCTGTGGAAGAACAAGAGCTGCAACAGCTCACGATATTCAATAACGTCTTCAATTAACAGCAAGAATCGTCTTCTCACTAAGAAACTGGTTGGAGTGAAATTGGCTGGAGTTTGACGTTCCACATTAGCTGGTCATCTGTTGGTTCGTTTCAAATTTCATTTCCGTTTGGCTGCCATTTAATGAAGAAACGAATCAATTCAGAGGACTAAATCCTTAAAACAGGGCTATGAAAATGAAGGGGAAAAGAGTTAATTAGCAGTGAAAACTGCTGGCTGATTAGGAAAAGGGTTAAGAGTGAAAACCTGCAGGCACTACGGCCCACCAGGACCAGAGTTCGACACCCCTGAGATATTTCCAAGGATTTAGAAAATATTTAAGTGGATTAGACTGCAATACTTTTCTGTTTCACAAGATGGCAGCAAAAACCACAATAAACTTTCAACATGTAAAATTCACACTGGTTGAGAATTCAAACTGACAAACCCGAAAATCAATAACATCGCAACACATCAATGCCTTTTAGTTTTAGTTTATAGCCTTTACTCTTTTACTATAACAAAATTGTGGAATTTGATTGGGCAACCCTCAAATAATAAAAACACAACATTAATAGAAACATACATTAAAAATGTTCATTATCCTCATTCCTTAACAGCGGAGAAACAACCAAATTAAACAAAACCCACCTGGACAAATTCACCAGTTTACAACAACAGAGTAGAAGTATGAAATCTATTAGCCTGGGTTTGGATTGACTCAACTAGTTTGGAAGTGGAAAGAGAAGTGAAGAGAGAAAAAGATTTGAATCGTTTTACATTTTAGTCTAGAAATGCCAAGAAAATCCACAGTGGGGAGGTAACAACCAGCGATTTCAGAAACACGTCACACAAGGCATGAGACCACAGCCATACAGTGGTTCAGGCTTCAATACCCCCACAATCTGAAATGTTCATAAAAGAACTGTCTTCGTGATTTAGTGGTCCTTGTTATAAGACAATCGCCAATCAAAAAACTGAATAATAAATTAAACCAAATACACAAGTTTTAAGATTTTGATCAAAAAAACTTTCAAAAAGGTTTGCTCGCCAACCCCCTGGCCTGCACTACGCACCAGCCACTTCAGTCTCTGCCGATCGCGTACGTGGATTTCACTTTCACCAAACAACAAAATCTTTTAATTCTCGCGGATACGCCTCTTCATTGGGAAGAAACACTACTTTTCCCTGATGGCAACACGAATTAGATGATCTACAAGTCTCCGACTTAAAGTTTAAAGCCGAACAATAACTACATACTTCTGTCATATCACCTATGTCCATATATTCCGTTATTTCACCGAGTAATAATTTCCGTTTGTTTGCGCTAATGCAATCTTTACTATCAGTTTATTGAGACTTTCGAATTTTCGTAATTCCATTATCTCTAACCTGCTCTGCATGTGTACTGCGCCAACATTTTTGAATCCTCTACGACATTCTACTTTGTCATCTACTCTTTGTCTTTTATTTCCGGCCCCAGGCATGGGTATCTCTCTTGGCACAAAGTCTTGTCTCGCAGGATGTGAAAGTGTCTCTCTGAGAAAGTCACGTCTCATCCCAGGATTTTTGTATTATAATAGAGACTAGTGCTGGGCGGTATGACCAAAATTCTATATCACGGTATTTTTCAAAATTATCCCGGTTTCACGGTATTCAACAGTATTTTTTTCCCCCATACATGAGTGGATGTTAACCACATTTTCCACTGCAATTACTGCAGTAGACTGGCCAAAAATAACCTATTCCACTGTCATGAGCACTGTACATTGTACAAAATGTACATTTTAAATGTGCACGCAAGTATTAATACAGGTTTGCATGGCCCCTTAAAGTGATAGTGCCACCCCCTTGAAAACTAATAGAGAAGGCATGACAGTTGCAGTCAAAATACAGAACATTTTTATTGAACAAATTTTGCAAACAACTTAAACTAAAATTTTGACAACATATTTCCAACCATCCAAAGAAGCATTTCGACTTAGTAAAATATCCAGAGGTGCTTGTCAAAAGTTGTATTGCACTGAACATGTCTTAGAAAAGGAATAAATAGTAAATATATTTTGTAAACCAACTACACTTTGTTAATGTTAACCTCTGTCCACTGACACGTTAAAGTGACTTTTTAAAACGACTTTACCATCATTAAACTGCACAATATTTAAACTAATAAATAAAAACAATAAAATAAATAATAGTGCAACTTCCAGTAATAATACTATTACTTCAAGCCCAGGTGCATTACACAGTATTCACCAAATAAAAATAAAATAAAACAAGTGCAACTTGGTGATGACATCTTTACCACCTGAACCATCATTAATGGCAAATTGCATTAATATGGACCTTGCTTCAAGCTAAGCTATATACATAAATAATAAAACTCCAACTTGCATTTATGATGCTATTTGTGGTATAGCCATACGGAATCATATTAGGGCCACCGAGAAGGAAAAAAAAAAAAAATAAAAAAAAAAAATATATGGACACAGGGAAGAAAAAAAAAAAACTATGTTGAGAATAAAGTCAACATGTTGACTTTATTCTCAAGATTTCCACTTTAATTTTGACGCTTACGTCGAGATTAAAGTCGACATTTCCACTTTATTCTCATAGTTTATTTTCTCATTAAAGTAGAATGTCGTAAACTAAACTTCATCCTAAAATCAATGTTTAATTTACCAGATCTTCTCAAACCCCGTCATAAGTTAATGCAGCACATTAAATGCTTTGTGTTGTGTTCCCCGACTCAATTGTTAATCACTACGCTTCTTAAACTGACTTCCTCCACACTAAGAGGAGGCGCCGGCAGCAATCACCGCACAGAATCCATTCACTTCATGATATTCCTGCTCTCTGAAAATTTAGAATGCTAAGATAAATACTTGATATAATTTTCAGGATGAAATGGATTAAAGCAGGTATTAAACATGCACAGTAGTGAGGCGGTAGTGCTGCTCCCTCGCAGTAAGGGGTCCCTAGGTGTACGTTCAGTGCAGAGAACTTTATGGCAGGTGTGACGAGGCTCCAAAAAACTGGATGTATGAATGGGTATTGCACAGGTTTAACTTAAATACTGTGTAAATGTTGGGTTTGTGATCTGGTGGTCGGAGACACGAACACAGAATTCAATGGATGTTCTTCTGAGCGGGCTTTCTTTATTGCATGCGTGCTGTCTGTCTGATGTACCAAACCCTCAGCTCCTATCCTTCTTTTTTCTTTCTCCACCTAACCAATCACCACACGATAAACGTCTTTGTGAAATTAAAACTAGTTATAAACTTAGCCCACGGAGTGTTCAGAACTTTAAAAAACATCTTCGTTATACATGTTTAATTATGCCATCCATTCAGGGTTGCGCCCATCCCAGCAAGCATTGTGTGCGAGGCAGGAGCAAATCCTGAACGCCAGCACATCGCAGGGTGAATACAAGCAACACATACACTAGCAGGGTCAATACAGCAGAACAAAACCACACATCCTACATGACTTTGAAATGAAACTGAAGCACGCCGAGTAAACCCACCAGAAAAACATGCAAATGCAAGGCAGGGTACACCCGAGACCCCCTTGCTGCAAGGCAGCAGTGCAATCTCCACGCCGCCGTGCCCCCACATGATTAATACCTGCTTTAATGCATTTTATCATGAAAATTATATCAAGTATTTATCTTAGCATTCTAAATGTTCAGGGAGCAGGAATATCATGAAGTGAATGTTCTGTGCGGCGATCACTGCCGGTGCGGAAGAAGTCAGTTTAAGAAGCGCGTAGCGATTTAACATGGCTCGCGGAACACTTAACACAAAGCATTTAATGTGCTATATAGCTTATGACGGGGTCTGAGAAAATCTAGTAAATTAAATATTCATTTTAAGATGAAGTTTAGTTTACGATGTTCTACTTTAATAACAAATTAAGAGAATAAAGTCAACATGTCGTCACGCAGTTACACAGTACCCAGGTACATTACACTGTATTGGAAAAAAATTAAAACAAGTGCAACTTGGCTTGCAGTATTATCCCGTAGTATAGAAACAGTATTCACAGATTTGAACATAATGGTCCACATTCAACCTTTTAAAACCAAAGTATCTCCAGGCAACAGATGTGACTTGTTTTTTTTGGCAAAAGTTCTTCTAGGTCATCATGTTCAACTTTATCGTCTGCTACAGCTTCAGTTTCGGAATGTTCTCTGTCCATTTTCACCGCGCAACACCTCCACTAATGCATGTACTCTGTTGCATCTGTTTAGCGGTGTAGCAGTGGAAAAAGGTCCCCCCTTAAACAGTTTCCCACTGCGCCACATTCTAAACGTTGTTTAGGCAATTTAAACCGGTGTTGCGGTATAAGAAAAATCCATATCATAACAAAAATAAAAAACGGTTTTCAGTTTGAACCGGTATACCGCCCAGCACTAAGACATTAAATATTTTCAGTGTAGTAACGTAATATGCGCTGCACATCGATTAGTACTACATGCAACTAAGAATTTCAGTGCACTCTACAGACGTTTCAGTAATGATGCTATAAACCTATAAAGCTAATGCAGTGTAAAACCATCTCATTTTATCTTTGTTTTCCGTTATACTTGATGGCTGTCCATTTGAGTACATCATGAGGACTGTTCCGATACAATGATAAGTTTGTCCTTTGGCGATTCTTAGAGAGATCAGTTTGAAGGCAAGCCTGTGGAGACCGAGATGCATTTTGGAAGAAACGTTACGATCCACCAAGCTCATTCGAGGATGCGACTCACTAAATTAAGTGTATGCATGAAATTGTATGGACGGTGAATGACAGTTCTGCTAAAGTGCAGTCAGTTTGGTGCGTTACATCTTAGTTCTCATTTCCCAATCACATTTGTCAATCCTCTGCTTTTAATAAAAGACAATTTCATTTGCCTTTGTGTTTAATTGCATTAATGAAGTAATATAACACAATACACGGCACAAAGCGACACTTCGTATATACTCTACAAAAGATAATAAGGTTCTGAAGACAGAAATAAATAACATTTATGCATGACGTAACATACAGGTGTGTTCAGAGACAACCGTTTTGAAATATTCTAGTGACAACATAAAGAGATTTACCACAGTTTAATAAATTTTTTTGTAACAATGAGTCATATTCATAGATAACAGCAACAATAAAATATAAATTGCATGTGTCACTGGGGTATAAAAATGCATTTAACAGCATTTCACAATATCATGTAGTCGAAAACATTACCCAAATAGGCTTGTGGGAATATCTCAAATATAAAAAAGGCATTGATTGATGTGCTATTGTTAGTTGTTGGTTGTGAAACGTCTGTAGCTAAATGAAGCTGAATCATTATAATGTGAAAATAATGCAGCTATGAGGTGGTTTATAGTGTAACAGAAATCCCACGTATTTATTCACTGTACGCATACCGTGTGACCAAGCCAGAGCTAGGAAGCCTGTTCCCTCTTTCATTCACTTCTACATCAGTTAAACAGCCTGCATGCCTTACGTTTACTGTCACCAGCCTCATGTAGCTTACTCGTTACGATTTCACCGAGCAGGAGAAGTGAGCTGCTGGGAAAGAGAAACATACAAGTACACGGCACCACAGCCTGACTGACTCTGCCATCACTTTCCTAGTTTGCCATCAGCAGTGAATAGCAGGCATGAAAATCTACAAAATGTACAAACTGACGTAACCTCTCCAAAGGTAAGCTTTACAAACAGTTCACTAATCCGTAAGTACAGATACCCAGAATGTTTGGGTTTTACTGGAGTTTGAAAAAGTCACCAAGACTTGTTAATGGGGGATTCTGAAAATTTCAACAATGTGTACAGTTTTCCCTATTGTCTATTCTGTAGCATGCCGAGCTCGTAACATCACTTTAATGTTCCACCCAATTAATAAGCCAATTAACCCCTTCACCGCCCTCTGCCGGATATATCCGGCACCGCTGTTTTAATGCTAACGCCATACTGCCGGAATTATCCGGCACATTTGCCTGTGGTTATATGAATGCCTGGCAAGTAGTATAACTGACGGTTTGGCGTGGGTATTATTACTACGTTGTATTTCGACAAGTCTGTGGTTGTTTTGGCCGGTCATGTGACGTGATTCGCATGTAACAGCTGTGAATATGGCGAAACGTAAACTGACTTCAAGTGAGGCTTTGCAGGCGATTTTGGACAGTTCTGATCATGATTGTAGCAGTTCTGAAGAAGATTTTAGTGACAGTGATGAGCAGCAACGTGCGCTGCATGATATTGTGAATGAAGACGCATCGGATGACGGCGCTGAGTGGGTGTATCCCCAGCATCTCAGCTGGGCTGCTGCCCGTGGTGAACTACCTTTTCTGCATTCGTTTGAGGGAACGTGTGGCTTTATTGTTGATGTAAACAATTACACTGCTGAGCAGTTTTATGAGCTGTTTGTGTCACCTGATTTGATCAGACATTTTGTTCATCAGACAAATCTGTATGCAGCACAGTTTATTGAGAAAAATCCCAATTTACCTCCACATTCCCGTGTTCGTGCTTGGTTTGACACTGATGAAAACGAAATGAAAAAATTCATTGGGATTTTGATGTTGATGGGAATAATCAGAAAACCAGATATTGAGATGTACTGGTCTACAGATCCTATGTATGCAACACCTATTTTTGCAGCTGTCATGACACGTAACCGATTCTCTTTGCTGCTGAAATTCTTTCATTTGAATGACAACAGAAACGAGCCAGATAAGAAAGATCCAAACCGCGACCACTTGCTCAAGCTACGTCCTTTGATTGATCATTTATTTGAAGCATTTCAGTTGCCCTACATGCCAGGACCGTCAGTTGCAGTTGATGAAAGTTTATTGTCGTGGAAGGGCCGCTTACAGTTTCGACAGTATCTACCATTGAAAAGGGCACGGTTTGGTATCAAGATGTTTTGCTTAGCTGAGAATTCAGGTTACATTTATAGATTTCGTGTATACACTGGCAACTTGCACAACATTTAGTGGTCAATACTGCTTGAATAAATGTAAAAAATGTAAAAAAAATGTAAAAAAGTAAAAAAACAAAAATTGTTCAGATTTCGCCTGGCTTGGGGAATATTTAGGGAGTTGGCGGTTAAAGGGTTAAAAAGGCAGCCTCAGTTAAGGGATGCACTTTCGACCCACAGGAGTTAGTAGTGAAGGAGAGAATGAAAACGGAGTGCCGTTATGAACGCCGCCGCACATCCTTCCTCTCTGTGACTCACCAGCACTGAGGACTTTCAGACAACAAATTACTCAGCAGAAGCGAGTCAAGAAACACGACTGGAGCCCCTTTATACCTAAGGTGTGACGTTTTTATAGGGCCTCAACGGTGGCAGCAACTGCTCTTTTTAATTTTTAGCCCAGTCAGACATTTTTCTTTTTTTTTTTTTAGCATTTCTTTTGTGTATGTTTGTTATAATATTTATGTATTTACTTACCATATATATTCACGTATAAGTCGGGTCTCGAAACGCGAAAAGTCAATCATAAAAATCAGACCCCGACTTATATGCCCGTTCAAAAATGTGACACTTAATTTTTATTTATTAATTTATTTTTTTTTACATCTTCTTGCCTCCTCCAATCATGCACCAGTTTCTCAGACACATCGAATTTTGTTGCAGCAGCACAGGTACCAATTTCTTTCGTTACTTCAACAACGTTTAATTTAAAACCAGCTTCATATTATTTTCTGATCAAACGCTCCATCATAGATAAGGGATGCTCTTACAATAAAGGTGTATAACGGTGTGAGATACAAAAAAACCACAAAACAGTGCAAACATCGCTCCAGAATCGTTCAGGTATTACCATGTGGTTACATAGGCATGAGAGAGAGGGAGGGAGGTTAAGAGCACACGCTGATACAGCGCATTGCTGCACCCCCACAGAAAACAAAAAAGGCCGTGTGCTCCGTGGTTCGACTTATACGAATGACAGTATAAAATACCAGAAATTATATGATAAAATCAAGTCCCGACTTATCCACAAGTATATACGGTATTTACTGACCATCTGTTAAAGGCCCAACTTTCCCCTTAGGACATAATAGAGGTGTAACTATGAGATATCTCAACGAAAACTGAAGCTTCAAACTGTCCTGGCAAAGTTCCTTAAAGAATTGGTGTGTCAGATTTAAGCAAAGTCAGTCTACTCCAAGCCAAGCTGCAGATAGAAAGGCAGACAGTAGGTGTTTTTCCACACTATACGCAAAACACACTTAAAAAACAGAGTGCGATTATGATGTCTAAACTAAATAACAAGAGGAAAAAAAAAATGTAAACAGAATCTGAAGACAAATACCAAACATTTCTAATCCTATGAAATTTTTGGTATGAGGGATTAGTAAGGATTTTTTTTTTTTTACCGCTTACAATTTGCTTCATAAATTACAAATCAATTAATTTTTTCTACCCAAAGAGAGGTGTCAAATTACAATACCTTTCCATCGCCAGCTTCATGGACTTCAGTTTCTGACTCCTCCTCTTCCTGCAAAGTAAAGACACAACATGATTGCATTGTAACATGCAAGACAAGGAAGATGACGGGGAGATGGAAATTAAAATAAAAAAAAAAAAATATACAGTGAGAATGATTAAATATTGATAACTATTATTATTCAACAACACTGACACCAGTGGAGAATCAAGGGTCTTCGATGGAAACATTCCACTGGAAGAGCTTCAACACCACAAAGAACAAAAACAAAAAATTGGAATTTTACTGTTAATATATTTAACAGGCCCATTACTCATTTATGACATTAAGATAAATTGCAACTTTTCGAATTCATTTCCTTTTCTGCGTCAGCTTAATCCTGAACTGAAATCTTACTCCGACACACGTAATCAGACCCTTTGCTAGGACACTTGACGGCTGGCTCAGGTACACCCCATTCTATTGTCCATCACGGAGATGTTCCTACACCTCGTTTTTGGTTGCAGTCCACCTGTTGATCAATTCAATGGACTGCACTTGAGTAGGAAAGGCTCCCACCAGTCTATAGGAGGTCCCAGAGCTCAGAGCACAAACCAAGCCATGAGGTCGAAGGACCTGCTTGCGCAGCTTGCAGACAGGATTTTGTTGAGGCACAGATCTGGGGAAAGCTACAAAATATTTCTGAGGCATTAAAGATTACCAAAAGCAAAGAGGCCTTCATAATTCTTAAATGGAAGAAGTTTGGAACAACCAAACTGAGCAATAGGGGGGACAAGGGCCTTGGGAAGACAGGTGACCAAGAAACTAAAGAGAACCTGTGTGCAGACTTGAGAAACTTCCAGATGGACGACAACCACTGCAACACTCCATTTATCTGTTACTTTATGGCAGAGTGGCTTGATGATACATGAAAGCCTGCTTGAAGTTCGCAAACAGGCACCCAGAGGTCTCTCGACTATGAAAAATAATCTGGTCTGGTGAAAACAAGGATGAACTCTTTGGCCTTAACTCTAACTGTCATGTCCGAAGGAAACCTGGCACCACTCCTCACAGACTGCTGTCACTGTCCTGCTCCACTGACAGACTGAGGAGATAGTTCCTCCCCCATACCATGCGACTCTTCAATTCCACTCATTGGTGAACGGTAACATTATACAAAGTTACTGTCTGTTATACCTGCATTGTTATCACTCTTTAATATTGTTTTTTATCAGTATGTTGCTGCTGGAGTATGTGAATTTCCCCTTGGGATTAATAAAGTATCTTATCACCTGTGCAAAACCATTTTAACAAAGAATCATGAGGGTAGTAGTTGTGGAAGAATAATTTTAGGGTAACATAGCTTACATCTTAAAAAAAAAATAGCATAAAGGGTTAATAAATGTCAGAGACCTTTGCAGGTAGACAATGAAACCAGAGAATGGTCAAGTGGACAACAAAATGTACTGACAGATGACTAAGAGATGGCTAAGAAATCAGCAGATGTCCTGTAGACAACTAAAATGGACAGTCAAGATATGCAAAGAAACTTCAAGGGTGGTGGATCAACTCAAAAGATACAATAGCCACCAGAATATAATAGACTTTAATTTTATACAAGTCATTTGGGCGTAAACCAACCAGAGTAAATGTAGCTATTGATTGACACTGTATGTAAATTCAACAGTTTATAAAACAAACCTCTATTCGTTGTTTCCCTAACCAGGCTGTAACAGACTGCGTTTGAAGAATGCTCCCTTCTAAGGCATTTTGCCGAGAATTAATTAAAAGATAACAATGAACAGCTTTTCTCCTGCCCAATTACAGTTCTTTCTTTAATAAGACTAGGGGGCTTTGCCCCCCTGCTCACTTCGCTCGCCAACCCCTGGACCTGCGCTACACACTTGTCACTTTGCGGCTCTGCCACTCGCGTATGGGTATGCGGACGTACAATTTAAACAGATTTTTATTTTCATTAGAATTGTTAAATCTGCATAATAGAACTAACTATTTCACATTACAGCGAGTAATTAACCACATTAAAAAAATAGTAAAACTTAATTTGAAAGTAAATTATGTTTCATGTTGCATTAGTTATTCGTTGCGTAATATGATTTCGTTCTGTTTGGTTTTGAAATTAACATGCAAATACTTTTGAAACTTACACTTTTACTGTAAAACTTCAGTAAAAACAATTTTTTAAATTAAATTTTCGTCAATATCACATTGAATTTTGATTCTGTTTTTGGACTTTGTCACAATGCAACATATAACTGCCCATGAGTGAATTTCATTTCTTTCTCTCTATTAAATTAAATGACTTTTTCGAATGTTTGTCCCTGTGATTTGTTAATTGTCTTTGCAAAAGTTATTCTAACGGGAAACTGTAAACGTTTTAATACAAATGGCATATCAAGATGTCCTTTGGTGTCTAATGTTATCCCCTGAAGATGTACTATATTACCCTTTCTTGGATACATCCTTCTTTCTACAGTAATTCGGCCGGTGGAAGACCGGACAGTGTTAACAGCTGTAGATATTCTTCGTGATATTGTAAGTTGTTGTTTTCATCTTCCGCACCATCACCACCGTTTCAGCAGAGTCTATTGATATGCATTTAACCAATTTGCCGTGTAACCAATTGACATTTATGGCGTAAATTCATTTCTGACTTCCTCGTTTCTCTGTGCTAGGATTGCCTGTGTACTCATTTCTTCTGTTGATAACCCTTCGTGATGAAATTCTTCATTAAGATTTGGACATAATACGTCTTCTTTTATTAGGAACTTAAAGTGAGGAAAATGTAAAAATGTCCAAGAAATGACAGTGCAGGAACTGTGTCTGACAAAAGCATTGACACGAATGAGAGGTGAGAGGACCGCAGGCATGGTTGAAAATGGTTGAGAGGAGGGAGGGAGGGACTTGAGAAAATCTCTTCAAAAAAGTCTCGTTGCAGGTTTCTTTTATATAATAGAGAGATGTTAAATTTCTACCACACAGCAGAATACCATGGGGTTGTTTTCACCAGCCAATACTGGAAGACTAGTCAGGGTTGATGGAAAGCTGAAAAGAGCAAAGTACAGGGATACCCTTAATGACAACCTGCTGCAGAGCATTCTGGGACCTTAGACTTGTTCACCTTTCAACAGCACAATGACCCGAAGCATAAAGACAACACAGAAGTGAATGTCCTGGAGGTGAACATTTCTGAAGTGACCTGAAAATTGCTGCCCACTGATGGTCTGACAGAGCGTGCGAGGGTCTCCAGAGAAGAACGGCAGAAAACCCACAAATCCAGGTGTGACAAGCTTATTGTGTCACACCCTAGAAGACTGGAGGCAATAACCTCGCTGCTAAAGGTGTTTCATCTAAGTACCGAGCCAAGGGTCTGAATACATGTGTCCAAGTGACATTTCGGGTTTTTAATTTTATTAGATTTGCCAAAAAATGTAAGGTCATGTTTTTCTTCGTCATTCTCATGTACTGAGCGTTTCTTCATGACAGAAAACATTTATATAAGTGATTTTAAGCATTAGGCTGCAACAATAAAATGTGTAAAAGGTTATGGAGTTTGAACACTTTCTGAAGGCACCATGTAGACACAAGAGAAGTAAAGAGGTTTAAGTGGGATGAACTGAGCCAAAGGGTTTATCTTTAAACAAAATAAAATCTCATTACGTGTAAAAGAGCAACATATTTTTCCTCATAGGGACAGGCTTTCAACGTTGATTTCTTTCAAAAACACAAGTTACCAAAGCAGGACTCCAGTTTTGTCAAAATATCAAATTATGGCTTGCTACTAGTAATTTCCACTTTAGTACTAATAACTGAATAATGTATATTAAATATTTCAGGTTTGCTACAGAAAATGAATAACATACATGACTGTAATCCTTTATCGGACATTTAGCCTAAAAGATGGCAAAACTGTTAATAGTTTTTAATATGTAGGCTGTAGAGGGGGAAAACAAA